>NC_081153.1:2266418-2607590 GCF_958295425.1 Solea solea | reverse complement strand
AAACTTGACCTCTATAACCTTAATAACTATTTCTATTTTTGAGAAACAGCCACAGCACGGACTACAACCGTGTTCTGAGGCTCAGGCTCCGTCTATTCCAGCGGTGGGCAATTATTTTTCCCAAGGGACCGTGTATGAGAAACAGAAAATACCGTTGAGGGCCGGATTAATGGGCTGAACTAAATTCTGCTCAATATTAATCTCTTGAGATTGCATCGTTTTGGTGTTTATATAGGGCAGCACACAAACACACCGTAAACAAAATTAATGGCCGAGGCAGACTTTATTCATCTACTGCAAACCAACGAAAATATGAACGCACTCAACTACGGAACTTACAAACAGAAATGCTCGGAGAAGAAAAATACCACGTCTTTCACGTTACGATATATGTCTCCACACATTCATCAATGCAGGGGAAACATCCTGGTAGCATGGTAGCATGTCACCAAATTGGTGGCACGCTAGAATCTAGAGACTTTAACGTAAATAACAGGGCTCGAGAGCATAGGTCACTTATAGGCGGACCGCAGTCCAGGTCCCGACCCGGACTCTGTCCCTTTTGACCAGCTCCTCTTTCCTGATGCTGTTTCTACCGTCTAATGCGAGCTGTCAGCCAATCAATCACTGCATAGAGGCGCAAAAAAAGAGCAGACACTCGGCGGCGGTGACAGGGAGAGAGAATAACGAAGGATTGAGAAGACGAGAGAGAGAGAGAGAGGAAAAACGGCCAAAGTGTGAGTCAGGTGTACCATGGCTCGCTCCAAACGTGGTAAGGTTGAAGTAGAAAACCAGGGCTTCATCCTTCCCTGAGGAAAGCTCCAGGCCGCTGTGTCTCATCTGCTCTGAGCAGAGTGGTTAAAAGTGGGAAATGTGAAACTGTGCCACTACGAAACCAAGCAACGAAAAAATACGTTTGATAAAAGTTAAGCACATTCATTTACTCGCTAACGAGTGTTCCCACAGAAGCCTGTTCAGTTCTGTACACATTAAAAAAGTCTTATCATAATTGACTACCCCTGCTCTAGAGTCTAACACCCTGTTATTAGGGACCGAGCACTAGGACCTATTGTAATTCAAGGAATTATTATTATTTTTCTCCACGGGGAATCTTGAATTTAACCCCCTGAACATGCGTGAAAACGGACGAAAATTGGCACGCACATCAGAACTGCCGAAAAATTCGATAAAATAATAGAATTGTGAAAAACAAATGCAAAACGGCTCAGTAGCGCCCCCACAGGTCCCATGCCTATGGAGCAGGCCGAAATTTAGTTTCACCGAATTTCACAAAATTTGGTGGGATTATTATTCGGCCCAAGACGAATAAAAAATCCTTTTGACACCATGACCTCGACTCAACAGGAAGTCAGCCATCTTGGATTTGGTGTCCATCTTGGCGTTTTACTAGATTCGTAACTGAACTATCTTGTCTGAGGGCATTCATCGTAGCAACAAGGAAAACATGTCAAATTGTTCTAGACCCATCAAAGATCAAAAGTTATCAGAAACCTTCACAGATTCAAAAGGGCGTGGCCACGGCAGACATCGGAATTTTGGTGAATTTTGCCGACTCGCCACAAAAAAGGAAGTGCGCTATAACTTCGCCATACTTTGGCCTATACACACAAACTTGACCCCAACACGATGTCGGCCATTTTGAATTATGCATTTCGCCGCTAAACAGGAAGTGTCCCGTAACTCGCCCACATATCGACCGATTGGCTCAAAACTTGATATGTGAGACCATGGGCCCGCCGAACAGATCTGCAAGACATCACCCGCACACAGGAAGTAGATCGTCTGAAACAGGAAGTACCCTTTAACTTCCGTTAACTTGCCATACGTTGACCAATCTTCACTAAACTTCACAAGCGTGATAAATGACCCGGCCAGAGCACAGAGCCCAGGTCATGGGCATGCCGGCGGGGTGGTGGCTGCGAGGTCCCGCACAACGCTGCTTGCAGCTTAAATTTACATTTTTTTTTTCTAATTTCTAATTAACCTCACATCCCTGGACCGCTCAGGGATAACCAAAAGGCCGGATGTGGCCCGGGAGCCGCATCATGCCCTCGTCTGGTCTACTCCATTTCAGCTTTTGTCAAATATCAAATATCAATTTCCAGTGTTACAGCTGAAGCAGCTATCAGCAAATATCAGAAGCTGTAACCTATTTAAAGTTAGAGTATTAAATGCTATCTATCCAGCATTATGAAGGACAGGCTTCAGCCACCGTGGAAATGTCTCCCAGCAGCTAATTCAGGCTTGAACTCCAGTGAGGGATGAGCATTTCACCAGAAGTACATCTGTGTCCTGACTGACAGCTATGAGATCTGTGAGCTGACTTTGGCAGACCTAATAAAACTCTCTCATCATTTCTCCATAACGACGCTTTCCTTCGTTGTTGCCGTCAAAGATCGACATAGACTCAGAGTCTGCGACAACTCGGCCAACTTCAGCCAATTAGAGACCAGGACAGAGGTGAACACACAACATCTCATCATAGCAGGAGGAGAAGCTAGTGAAGCAAATCAGCAAAATTAAGTCTGGTTTCTTTTATTTCCTGTGTGTTTTCGTGACTATTCCTCGTAGTATTTACCGACACCGACTGCCAGACTCCGGAGAAAAATGCAGGTCCATGAAATATTTAGTAAATGCTTAATAAACTCAAACTCTTTCCAGACTGAGCCAAAATCAAATGTGCACTTGTGTACATGGATTTATTTTTTTCTACGTGTAAAATGACACATGATTTTGAACTTAAATTCAATTCAATTCAATTCAATTTTATTTGTATAGCGCCAAATCATAACATACATTATCTCAAGGCACTGTACATAGACAACATCAAAGAGAGCAGAGAACCCCAACAGTTCACACAATGAGCAAGCACTAGGCATCAGTGGAGAGAAAAAACTCCCTCTTAACAGGAAGAAATCTCTGGCAGAACCAGGCTCAGAAATGTGCAGTCATCTGCCTCGACCGGTTGGGGTGAAAGGAAAATCGGGGACAGAGGAGAGGTGGAGGACAGAAAGGGGAGGGGGAAATGTTTCAATGTTATTTATCATTCAGTAACTGCACACACTTCACATTATCAATAGTTACTGCATGTTCAAGTGTTATTGGGCAACAACAACAAAACCAAAACACCTCATCCTCTCGACAGTAATTCATGCAAGATAACCAACATGACGGTGGTGATGGTTTCATTTCACGGCCCTCGCAGCATCGATTATTGGATTTACAGCCGGATCGATCCAGCCCGCGTGATCCACATTCATCATAATCCTGCTCAGCTCTCAAAGAAGAAAAATCTGCTGCTGTCTAGGACGACGAGAGGCGGCGGGAGACATTCGTCTTAGTAAATAAAAATGGATCCGCCAAAATCAGCAATCGATGCGGCACAAACCGGACAAAGACGTAGAAGCCAAACACTAAAAATGGAATTTATCGTCACGCTCAACACTTGGCAGTTTTTCATGGAGAGCTAAATTCCTCACTCACAGTGCGTGATGATTACTGGAGAGTAAGAGAGAGACAATGATGTATTTTTATTTATTCAAATAAAGTGTGTCAGTGCAGTGCAGTGACAAACGCTCTATTGTGATAAACATGTTAGTGCTCAGACTCCTCTCTTTTCTTTTTAACTAAGCTGGAAAACAAATGACGTATTTTTCGTGGTAATTTAATTTCCATACTAAAAGGTACAAATGAACTCGGCGTCACCTCGACGACAGCTGCTCATGAAATCCATCCTTCTCATGGCTTTAAACACCGTTATCATCAAACAAGTGTGGTCTATATTACTGTATATGCACTCCTCATATATGGTGTGAATAAAAAATACCTCAGTGTGGCATTTGTGTTAGTCCTTGTGCAGCAATACCCTCATAAAAGGCAATAAACTATAAACGATATAATCCACTCTGCTCCGACTCCACTGATATTTACATACTTCTAGTTATTTGCCAATTATGGGCTAACACTTCTTTTTCTGACCTGTGGGGAAAGTCTTTAAAGTCTTTAAACTTCAAAATGTTACTATTTTGTAAATTGATACTTGGCTAGAATCATTTAAGGATCACAAACCAGTAACAATGTACTGAATAGCAACCAGAGGGCGACTCCATTAGGGCTGCAATTTGATTAATCGATTGTTAACCGGGTGCTAAATTAATTGTCAACTATTTTCACCATCGATTAATCGGTTTAAGAGGGTTTTTTTAACAATAAACAGCAGCTTTCAGCTTCTTAAATGTGAATATTTTCTGGTTTCTTTGCTCCGTTAGACAAAAAAAATCATTACAACTGGAAAAGATATTTGAGAACGTCATGATTTCCAGGTTTTGTGAACGCCGATCTGGCATTTTATGGACAAAAGACTGCTCGATTAATCAAAGTAATGGTGAGTTGCAGCCCTAGAATCCATCCATCGATCTTCTCCCACTTTTATCCTCCAATCTGGAGCCATCCCAGTTGATATAGGGTGAAAGGCGGGGTCACACTCAGCACAAGTCGCCAGTTGATCACAGGGTCACACAGAGACAAACAACCATTCCTTCTCACATCTATGGCCAATTTAGAGTGTCGTATTTGCCTTATCTCTGAATGTGCATGTTTTTGGACTGTGGGAGGAAACCACCATGACAATAAGTCCATTAGAATAGAATAGAATCACTGATGCTACCAACAAAGTGCTTCATGGGTCTGCTCACACCTACTTCAATGCTCTCCTAAAGAATTATGTTACCCCTCGACTACGCTGTCCATCAAAGGATTGTGGTGTGGTGGTGCAAACACTCCGCACAAGACAATCCAAACTGTTTTCATGTGTTGTTCCACGCTGGTGGAATGACCGAGTGCTACCAGAAGAGGGGTGAAGAAGCTCTTGAAGATCCAGCTCTTCCAAGAGCACCTACGTTACCCTCCCCCCTGCCCTGCACCATGTCCTTCTACACTTGGAGTTAGAATGTAAGAATGGAAGTCTATGGGAACATGAGTGTAATTCTCATTGATTTATTAAAGTCAGGGACACGGACACCGGTGTGACTGACAGCTGGTATATCAATAACATATCAATAATGGATTGCAGGTTATGATGCTCTGGTACTGAATGATGGAATTGGACGAGGATAAGTCGAGGTATAAAACCGTTTTCTGTCATTAAATTCATGATTAATTCCAGTGTAAACGTGTGTTCTGGTGTTTGGGCTCTACTCAAACATGTCAGAAACAACCTAGTGTCTAATTTTCTTTCTATTTCACCCTCTCTTTTTCACGTTTACAGTGAAATCTCTACACAACACCTACAGCCAAATCCACTCCAGCTCCTGCGAGGGCTTAATAACAGAGCATCAGACATCTGAGGGAAGAGACGATCATCCCAGAGGACAAAAATGTGATTATAAACTGATTAGGTGGAGGAGAGTTGGATAGGAATCACTCTGGAGTCTTTTTTTAACCATTAATTAGTGGTTCTGTCAGTGCGGTTCACTTTGCGGGATGACTAATGCATGGAGCTCTCTCCCACTGCTCTCCATGACCAGTTGGTACATTGCTGTCACATTTGCATATGTAATTCTGACAGCGAAAGAAAAATCCCATTGCCTATTAATGTAGCTGGCGTCCTGTAGTCTTTTCTGCAGCGTTTATTCTGTTAGAGACTCTGAAACCAGATGACATAACAGCAACAGGATGTCTGCCTTTCGTCAGTAATTGGTTGACTTGAGTAAAATAACTTGCGGCAAAGTTGTGCAAATGAAGCGCCGCCGAAGAGTGTGAATGCATTTGCATTTCTGCTGCTGATGCTGCACTAAAACACACAATACAATTATAATTCTGATTTAATTATAGCTGAAACAAAGTGTTCTTTTCTTTTCAGCCTCGTTTGACAACTTAACATCTCCCGCTTGACGCCGTCATCTGAGAGGCTTGGTAAGATGCTCGATGTAAGAGGTCTGGCTGAAAATATTACCTCCAGTCTCACTGCATCTGAGCTGGAGTTTCACCGGCTCCTGATAACATCTGTGTCATGTCTGCAAAGTGTTGTGATGGATGTTCTTTCACCTTCTTAGATGTTTGACTTTCATTGAAGGTTTTTGTTACGAATGATTTTCTGCCATGCAAATAAGAATTTAGCAATTTTAGGTGGCTTTATTGTTCGGTGGTGAAACAATTACTCGATTATTAAATGAGTAAGTAATCGTCAACTATTTTGATAATCAATTTTCATAATTGAGAATTGATTAATCGGTTTTAAGCTTTTTTTATGATTGAAATGAAAACACGATTGTTTCAGCTTCTGAAATCTGAATATTTTCTTCGTTTCTTTGCTCCATAAAATAGAGAAATCATTAAAAACTGAATCATTTTAGTTTGTAAACATTGTCATCTGCAAGTTTGACAAACACCGATCAAACCTGTTTGTTTACACTTCATCAAAAATGGATGATTAGAGAAATACAAATGTAGGAGGTAGAACACGGACACTAATCCTAATCCCTTTTCATAAAGTGTGTGTATGTCTCTTCTTCTAGTGAAGCTCATGAGTGGACTGAACAACCCGGTATTAACACCACTGTCAGTGTTTCATACGTTTCAAAGCCAAGACGTAAACAAAACCACACAAGCAAGAAACTAAAACTATAAAACTATAATAGCTCCAACCATCAATGTATGCATCTTATTTTCAAACATGGAACACTGGAATTGTCTTCATTGACCAGAAGTTGCTGCTTCTCAACGACAGCTCCGACCTGAACTCTCTACAAACACGATTCTCAAACCAAATCAAGGAGAGAAAAGGGAAACCAATACTTATCTATAAAAGGGCTCAGACAGAAGCAGGAGGCGGCTATAATCAATAATTTGACATGAATAATGGGGTCACAACACGAGAGCGTGACATTAAAGGTCACATGTTCTGACAAAGTTCTTTATCATAACCTGACGACAGACACAAACGCCACATGAATGAGAAAAATGAGGACACTGTGATATAAACAGGCCACAGTCTGCAAACACATTTTAATATGTAACACGTTCCCAGTGGTGAAAGAGACACGTTTAATCTCAGTGGTTTTTACCTGTGGGGATATGTTTAATCTGCATTCAATCCCGGCTCAAATGACTCTTGAATGCTAGCAGCTTTTTATCAGGTTTTCCACTGGCATTAGTGAGAACGCAAGGACATTTCTTCTTCGCCTGTTCCATTTTTGGCAGCAGTGTTAATAGCAGAGTGACAGGTTTACATCATGTGACACTGTAACACACGTCTAACGCTTGTTTCGTATCTTCAGTCACCTGAAAATCGGTTGTAACTGATCTTTTAAACATTTGATGCATGAGTTCCTTAAGCTTTTCTTTCACACCCTGGTCATATTGGAGCTCTCTCCTCTTTCTCACTTGCATGCAGCCCAACAACCAGCCCGGAAATCAAGGAATTGCTTCACCAGCAGTGACCTCTGAGCCCTCGCACACCCACACTTGGTGTTTTAAGTGCAGCCCGTGGGCCTCGTCCACTGTGGTCCTGCCTGTAATGTACGGTGCAGCAGCATCCCTCACTACATCCCCGTCCAGGTGGAGCTTTATTACAAACCAGAGAACAGTGAGAAGCTGGAGGAGACAACCCCCCACACAACCAAACACCTCGCTTTATATACAGTAACGTTTCCAACAAACCACCAGCACCAAAGCCCAATGACACCTTTGCTTTTAATATGTAAGGCATACACTGTAATACATCTATGATGCTGTGGTGGTAAAAGGAGATTTATGACACACAACAAGCCATTAAGGAGCTGTATGTGGTGGGGTAATCAGGGGGGGAAATGGGGTGGAAATTCTCTTCTTCATGCCACATTGATTCATCCTTCAGTGAGAGAAACCTCCCCATTATGCACACCTCATCTAAAACGGGCCCGGGGATGATCATGGCAGGCCCACAGTACACTGATCCCAGGTCTGCTGTGAGGTCAACAGAGGTGTTCCCTGCAGCATCTGGACTCTCAGGAGTGCTGCCACACGACGGCTTGATCCATGGGGTGTTGATAATATTGCAGCATGAGCAAAGAGTGCGAGGGGCGGCAGAGTGCACTGTGTATCACTGAGAAGCCCTGTTTGCTTTGTGTAGTATAAATACTGTCTGACGAACTCTTTTCATGAGTCACTGGAGTTCATGTGTAAAGTGGCTTTCAGACAGATATAATAAAAATATTTTTAAGATGACAAAGCCATGCTTTTGTACTATTGTGTACTGCTGAAACCACAAAAGCAGACTTACTAAGACAAATATGTGAAGAAAACGGATGGAAAAGTAGTCGTGCTACAAATAAACCAGAAAAACCATAGCAGAGATTAAGAAAGTTAATAAAGAAAGAAAAATAAATGTATTATTATTGACACGAGACACAATCAAAGTTGTGGGGACTAATGTCAGTGTGACTCCATCAGGAATCACTCGGTGGCATTGAGATATTATTTCTTATTTTAATCATTTCAAGAGTTGTTACATTTTACATTACATACATTACAAACAGCAAAAACTGTAATTAAAAAAGCACTCACAGTGCGACTGTAATACAATGAATATACTGTACGGATCAGAGTGTGTTCACAGGTCACGAGCAGTTGTGTATTATGCATGTGTATTAAAGCATTTGTGTAACACTCACATTCCAGGGGACGGAGAGTCGCGTCGCGCTTGGGGAAAAACTTCCGTCCTGAGCTGCTTTTCTTTTCCCCACAGACTCTGAACAAACAAGTCAGATAAGCAACATTAATATACAATAGCATATACATCTAATTATTTTGTACGTGCAGGGAAATAGTTCATGTTTCTCTTTGAAATAATGTCATTCATTACCTTTAATAAGTGAGTATTCACATTTGTAGGTAACATCATTTAACCCATCGCAGAAGATAACAGTTTCTGTTCATCAAGCTTTAAGGTCTAATTTAGAGTTTCCAATTTCTGTCTAATCTGCATGTTTCTGGACTGTGGGAGAAAACCCACATGCACACGGTCTTCTTACTGCAAAGGCAAGAGTGCTAACCACTACACCCCCCCGTGTGGCCCCCATGCTAACAAATGATCGTAACAGTTTCTTTAGATACCGTTAATCTGTGAAAGATCTCAGTTTGATACACTTCACCTCTGAGGGCAGAAGCTGGCAGATGTTTTCTGTAATGTTCTGTAATTTTCTTACAGATTAAATTGTTGTCAGGTCATGTTAAAACCCTGCATCAACAGATCCCGGTTCTCTGCACTCAGAGCGACTCCGGCTCACTTTGTATTTCGTCGACTCAATTTGTGGCATATCCGCCCCACACAGAGAAAAGCAGCAGTAAATCCACTTTTTCCATTTCACTCAAAAATCTAAGCCCTGTGGTAAAGACCATTCTCTGTCCCCTCTTTGATTTGACATTTCATTTTATTCTTTTCTGCCACTGGGCTCACTGCGCTGAGATGGCAGGGCGACACAGAGGGGTAATGCTGGCGCAGAGTGGCCCTCGAGTGCATCAGTGGCCAAAGCTCCAAGCAGAGCAGCCACCGCGGTCAAGGTTATGATGCAATGAAAGCCATTTGCCTCATATTTCCACGCTTCAGGCCACTGTGGAACAATTTCAGGGCAGCGCTGCCTTGTCCCAGGCCCTCCAACATGTCATTTAAATTGTGACAGTGAAACCAGATCAGTCAACAACTGAAATCCACCACTAAAAAAAACCTTGCAGGACTTAACTGACAGATGGAATTATAGGATACAAAGTCTTACTAAATTCATTACAATATGACCGTCTGCTAACATTGTGATGAAGATCCTTGGGCCTGATTTCAACTCCAATTGTACAAATGACCAAGATAAAGAAGAGAGAGAGGAGCACTCTTCAAAGTGAGTATCTTTAATTAATACTGAAGAATTAGCAGAGAGGGGACTCGAAGCTCTATTGATCTTTCACCGCTTTTAATTAACTAAGTGAGTTATTATGGCGGATGCGTTCTTTAAAGCAGCTTATTTCTATAACACCCGATGATTCAAGTCTCGATCTGTCACATGATTGATGTGTGCTGAAAGTAGCACGAGCACAGACCTTTGAAACAGAATCACATTTGCAGTTCATTCACAGTCACATCGCAGCATTAAATCAACACAAATGCCATTATTTTATAAGTGGACTCCACACGTCTGCATTTACAGATATTCTCCCTATATCACCAAACAAATCCCACTAAAACAAAACCAGCGACGCCATTATGCAGTTACTTCATATGGACATTACCATCAGCCTATTAAGCCCATCTGTTCCCACTGAAGACAGAAAGTCAGGATGCACTTACAGCAACTTGTATTTTTTTATTTTTTCCCTTGAAAACAGTTTCAAAATCATTTTGAGGGCTCACTCACTTGAGCAGAGCCAGCACAAGTCTGTTCCTGCACTATGTAAGCAGAGTTTAGTGAGTCTGTCAGGCTCATTTCTACGGCACATCCAGTTGAAGCCGACCTGGAAGTGAGAATATACTAGTATACTACTATACAACAGTCACAAGGGGGCGACGTAAACACTGACGAACAGCACTGTTCAGCTGCTTTGGTCCTCGCTAAAGCCCGTATAAAAGGGGTGTCGTGATCTTGAATGTAAATCAAAACAACATCACAATTAGAGCTGCAACTAACGATTACTTTCAAAATCTGTCGATTACTTTCTTGATTAATCGTTTAATCGTTTGGTCCATAAAATATCAGAAAACCTTTAAAAATGTTGATCGGTCTTCGTCAAACCTGGAAATGTCTTGTTTTGTCCACAAACCAAAATGATTGTTATGATTTCTTTGTTATCCAGAGCAAAGAAATTAAGAAAATACTCACATTTAAGAAACTCAAACAATCGGAAATCGGAAAAAACTTCAAACCAATTAATCGATTATCAAAATAGTTGATTAGTATAGTCAATTAATTTAGTGATCAATTAATAATCATGTCATCGATTAATTGTTTCAGCTCTAACCACAACCTCAACTTTCAAAAGCAAAGGTGGAATCGGGGATTCAACCACGCCCCCAGTGTGACGTCTGTGCCAGAGGAGAAACAACACAGTGTCGTGGTTGTAGCCATCGTAGCACGACTACACGTCACCTCCTCCTCCCGCTAACCCCAAACTGCTGCCAACTACGGTAATAGTAACCATGGCAACTGCTGATTTGGGGCGACATATTGACCGACCTCCAACCACCTGATTTCTCTAAAAGAAAACACACACAGTGTGTTGTGCGTGTGTGTAAGCATAGCACAGGACATCGTGAATGACATCTGCTGTGAAGAGAGCACACTGCAGTTACACAAAGGAGTCACTAGATGGCAGGTGGCCTCTTTGACCTACAGTTAGTTGACTGGTTATTGTTACATTCATTGTTATTAAATCACTTCAATTTGACAATAAGGCCTTAAGTGTGGTACATTGCAAACAAATGATGGACATTATTATCACTCATGACACCACGTAGACAATCAAATTATGGGAATTAAAAGTGTTAAAAGAGTGATCATGACATAAAACAAAATGATCCTAGACTAAACTGGACAAGTCAAGACAAGACCTGCGCTAAAAGAGAGGAAAAATGATCGAGAAACAAACAGCAGCCCATGGCCAAATAAAAAGGGAACTTGGCTTGTAAGCGGAGGGTTGCCGGTTCAAGTACCCACTAGGTCAAAGGGCAGGGGCACCCCTGAGCAAGGTACCAAATCCCCAATGCTCCCAGGGCCACTGCTCCTTCTAGGAAGGTTCCTAGCAGAGGATGGGTTAAATGCAGAGAAAGAATTAGCCCTCGGGGATTATAAAGTATAAGTATATATATATATATATATATATATATATAAGTATCATGACCTTAAAAACAAACATCTAATCAAGGTTTTGGAGAATCCTCTACCTTTTACTGTATATTTGTGTGTTTGCTGTAAAATTCTGAGCATGTGTCTATTGCAGGTCGCCAGAGAACGTTTTGCACGATTCGAAGGCAATTTTCATAACACTTAGTGACATTTTAATCATTTAACAAGGTGACTGGGTACACATTTTGCAGTCAGGAGAGATACTTTTTCACCTCGGCAAATATCCAACAATTCATTAGCGCAGTATGTCACACAGCAGAGAAGCTCTTTCACATCTGCTTTCCTCTGTGCATCCCATCGTCAGGCATTGTTCTGAAGCCTCTGTGTGTCTCACAGCTGCTACACAGGCCTCCATTATACATGAGCTACAGTATATGATAACCTCCCCATGCTCATCCTGACCCTCTGCGCTCCCCAGATTGGTTATTGATCGTGCTTCCTTTAAGCGTACGGGCTGCATGCTCCTTTTTCTGCATCCGCTCTCGCTCGACCAGCTCTTTACGTACAGACAGACTAACTAATGCGTCGTCTCTCATTGCATGAAAAATGCTGAATGGGACGAGCCGTGTCATCCTCCCCATAAATAACGATTGTTTCAGAGGCCCGTCAGTTTAGCTTTGCAGTGGGATTTTTTTTTTTTTTGCAAAAGCATTTATTTTTTCCAATTCAATAGATCCTCATATTTCATTACAGCGTTCCATTTCCCCCCTCCTCTCCTCTCCTCTCCTCTCCTCCCTGAAAGTGAGCGTATAGGGACATGTGGCTGTAATCCACGGCACAAACCAAACACAATCGATACACATGATAAAGAGACTAATCAATCCATACCACTTTGTCTCAGCATCTATCTTATCACAGGAGCGCTGTCTGGTGGATTAACGTTGAATATAGGATTCAACGGGATCCCAAATGCACTGAATACTACATTTATAAAGCAGTTATTAAACTATACCAGGATATCAAACGATCTACAGCGCTAACCTTTAATGGAGAGTAGCTCTATTGTGTTTCTTTGCCCTCTAATGATTGTGTCTGTACTTAAAATGAGCTATGACATCGTGTATGTGGGGGAGTATTCTTGCATTTCAATATCTCTGTTGCAGCATTCATTAAAGAAAAAATAACGCAGGAAATAAATGGCGCTTCGTTTTCTGGAAAACGTGAAACTCAATCCTTTTTAACCGTTTCATTAGTGAAGGCATCTGGTTGAGGAGCAGGGACTGGTCCTTTAATCTCACTGCAGAGCAAACAAAAGAAGCACAAACATGTGAATGCGATCAGTGTTTGAGAGGCAACCAGGTCATAAACTAAGACCCCAGTGAGGGCCACGGGATGACCTGAGATGAAATGTGGGTGTTTTTTTTCTGCTTTGTTTTGGGTGCAGAAGCTCATACATCATTCAGCCATCCTCGCTGACAGGCAGCCAGCTGTGTCCGCGTCAGTGTTCTGTCAGAGCCGCAGTTCGCTTCAATCAATCATCTGATTACCCATTCCAACATTCTCCAGCATCAGAATGATGTCATGAATCAGACACGTGAAATTGGCAACTCTTGGGTAGAATTTGTGAGCGAGTGAAGGTCTCCCGGGGGAGGAGCGCAGTTACTGGTCCGGCAACAGCGGCTTTTTAAGGAAACGTAATTGGGCTGCTGGGACAGACCCCCCCCCCCCCCCCCCGTTTCACTGGGAATCTCCCTGCTGGGGCCTCGGTTTGTGCCTCTTTTTTTCCCCTCGCTGATGTACAACAAAATCGATGATTCGTAAACAGCGCCCGGTGACCCAAAACGTTGCAGTCAGTGTTGGGTGTCAGTTTGGAGAACCAACCCTGACACTTCGCTCAATATGATTATTCACAGTCAAATGAACACTTAAAAAAAACAAAAAAAACATGAAACACTCAACAGAGCTCAGTAATTACTTGATCACGCCGTTCACAGTGTACGCCCCCCCCACCACCACCCATTCCCCACACACACGCAGGGTGAACTCTCTCTCTGAGCAGGGGTCTTGGAAACGCTGTGCTGTGTTGAAAAGGATTAGAAAGATTTGTGCTCAAACCGGCTCCTTCATGTCAGGATTGCAGAGTTAGCTGCAGGGCTGTGATCAGACCCCCCATTTTATTTTTATTTTTTCTTTCTTCCTCTTTCTGAGTCGTCCTGCTGTGGCTAATGGGAGTAAGAGAAGCATCCATTGAAAAACCTGGGAAGTCTCCCGGGGCCACAGAGCCGTGTTTGCCGTGTGTGGTGGATGATTTTCTCTGTGGGGTTATGATGTTGTTAAGACACTTTTTCCCAGTGCAGCGTGGCCACACGTGGTGTAAATGGGTCTGTTCCATTGAAACTGTATTACTCCTCACCAAGGAACTTTATTTTCTGCTACATCCAAGAAGC
Organism: Solea solea; assembly: GCF_958295425.1. Lineage (NCBI taxonomy): Eukaryota > Metazoa > Chordata > Actinopteri > Pleuronectiformes > Soleidae > Solea > Solea solea. Next base: position 2,593,315 of record NC_081153.1, on the reverse strand, counting down.
AAGCCCTTCAAAAAGATATAAAAAATACACACACTCAAACCACCGACGGATCAGCACACGTGTCACCTGTCAAAGAATCTATAATTAACAACAATGCACCTGTAGACACTAAGTGCAAATGGGTCTGATCCTAAATGGGGCAGAACACTGGTCTAAAACAGGGGCAGTAATATCACTTTCACTTCTAAACAGGGCTGCACGATGCTGGTGATTATTTTGCCGCAAGAGAAAGTAGACAAAATTGTGTTAAATGCTAAATGTGTGATTTTTTGTCTATTGCGTCTTAGTCACACACAGTTTTTCCGATTTTATTTCTCGGTACACTTGTTGCTCTCATGATTCCAAACTAATTTTCAATGGACTTCCCTTAGCTCCACCCACACTAAAAATAGGAGGAGCAATATCACTTTCACTTCTAATTGATGTCTATTTCTTCTTCTTTTTTTTTTTACACATGGCCGTGGTGGTGTCACAGACTGAGTGGCAAACTTTTATATCCATTTTTCAATCCTACACAACCCTAAGGTGTTCACAAACAGCTGTGATTTAAAATAAATAAATAAATCCACTGTCCCTAGATGAAAAGCAGGCCGTTATAAATTAAGGAAAAAACAGAAAATCTGTCTTATGGTTGCAAAGTGCAAGATTTATGCGGACTGAAGCGCTGCGGTCTGCACCGCGCCTAAATCAAATGATTAAATGAACACCGGGAAAAGCTATTTGTTTCCCCTCGCTCTAATGTTCCTACCCACAGCTCTGTGATCACAACCTTCACTCTCATACACGGCTCCCTGTGAAGGCATGGGTCAGGAACATCCCCATCCAGCATTTCATTATTCATTGTTCTCATTTCCATGAGAGATTCATTTCTTTCAGGAAGTCATCTAGAAAGCACTGAATGCCTATTTCCTGCTGGCCGATGTGCAGGGGGAGGGTGGGGTATGGAAATCTAGTAAATAGAGCTGACAAAAAAAAAGGCTGCCTCCACACAAATAGTCTGCATTTGCCAATGATAGGAATCACAGCATGTTTTTGTTGGCCATGGTTGTTTATTTATACATGCAGAGATATCTGCGCACCATTATACCAGAGTTTCTTTACATTCTCCGGCAGAAAACATCTTTTTTCCTTATTATTCATTCATTAAAAGAACCCAGATAGGGTTGGAGAATAATATATTAGCTTGGTCAGCAGGATCATTGTGTGATTTTGCCTCTACATCGCCGGATAGCGTCGGGTCAAACAACAAATCAGAGCGACGTGAGCGGGACAAATTATATACAGTGGATTTTTGCATGGCGTGCACATTCATCTCTGCACACATTCAGTCGCAGTCGTCGTGACGCTGCGAACATGTCTGTATAATCTGTTTACGATGAGCACTTCTGTGCATCGACACTCAGGCATCACTTTCATTTGCTTTTGTGACTAAATGCTTATTGTTTTGAACTCTCTTATTTATATAAATATAAATAAGCAGAAACCAACAGGATGCATGTACATGGTTTCATTTACAGCTAAAGGTAACAGGTAAAATTGGTCTGTGAGAAATGTTGTCATGACTGTTGCAGTAATATCAACTTAAAATAGATACAAAACCGTATCATTTAAAAAAGAAATGTGTACTTTTTTTATTAATCCCTGTCGGAAAATTCCTTCTTCCCAACCATTAGAAACCGCTAACATCCTCTCTCCTTGTCAAGTATTCCATCCGTTCAAAGTTCATATCTCCACCACAATTTGGCTCCGCCTCAATCTATCCATCCTTCTCCATCCCTGGATCACGTGAAGGCTACAGAAGCTTTTCATCTACAGCCTCCAGGATGAACACTGTGAGTAAGAGGAGTCGTCAACATGGCCTGACCGTCTGATTATGCAGCAGTGCACTTTATTTAGCGTGGTTTGCATGAACACGTGACTGTCAAATATAAATATGGATACTGTTTGCAGGTGTTTATGTTTATGGGGGAAATGATTACAGTGAATTTAAAAAGCAAATGTTGATGACAGGCTCACGACACAACGCAGAGACCTCCATGTTCTCACATTCATACTGTGTCTCTCCTCCCTCCTCTCCCATAGACCCCACATACACTGTCTCCCTCTCGAACCATGATTAGTAACATCAACTATAGACCGTGAATAAAAATGGACGATGTCTTCTTTAGGTTCATGATTTGACCGGCACCATGTTGACTTGTTGCAATCAGACCTTCACCGATGTTGGTAGATACTAGCTGTCAATAACACTGGTGCCCACTCGTGTGATTTACCACCTATTTACCTCTACAAGCCTCTCAAATTGGTCACATTTGAGCAATGCATTGAAAAAGTTGGGTGCAACGACATGACAAAGGCAGCAATGCAAATACTTGGTCTGAACCCTGCTCTAAATGGGAACATAGTTCTTCTGAAGAAAACCTGAATCTAGTGATTGAGATCATTCACTCATTTTTGCAGCCAGCAGATTCTCCCCCTGGTGGCTATAACTGCTACTTCACCATCATATTTACAGCGCTTCACTTTTTATCCATTTTTATGCACAGTCCATGTAACATTAAAGTGTTGACATAATAAAGTCGACGATATCGTTTTTTTCAGTGCTGTCGGTATTATTATGCAGTATTATTATACATACACATATACATACATATATACATATATATATATACATATATATATATATATATATATATATATATACATATATATATATATATATATATACATATATAATCTAAATATCCCTTACAGTCTTACCATGTCAGTGGGAAATAGAAAATATACTCAGCCGTGGCAGTTTTCTTCCAGTTGAGGTAAATAAAAGGCTCACAGTTGAGTTGTCAACACATTTCTGAGCGGTGTATCGATCCGTCCAAAAAATGGAAAAGTGACTCCATCCACGTCCTTTGATCTGCAGAACATGACATGTCCTGGACGGACAGATGGGAGCAGATGTGGGCTTATTGTGGTGCCATCACATCACAAGCACAGTTGTAGCAAAGGTAATGTGGTAGCTCGCAGGTAAGCGATACCCGCGGCGAGAGCCGGCCTCGGGTCTGCGAACGAGACAACGGCGTGGATCTGATATCAATCAAAGTCACATTGAAAACAATCAGCTGATATGATACAGCCCCACGCAGACCGCAAGAGAGATCTGAGGAAGAGGATACAGACATGCCGCAGGTATAAGACGTGGTGTGGGATCCATTATCACATCCCCCCTTCAGAGGATGTCACCTGTCATTTTACACTACTCAGCGTATGGATCATTTTGCACCCCCATTTAGAGTAAGATTCCACCCAAGGTGACACTAGACAACACCAGAGAGGGGCCAGGACTGTATCTCCTTTGCAAATGAGCTCTTAGATGAGTTAATTTAATCCCTGGACTAAACAAATTAGGGTTAGGCTGTATCATGTTCTCTGCCAAGTCTTAATGGCCCCCATCCTTTCTCAGGCTCCATGCGAGAACGGGAGAGTCCCACAGCCCTGCCTCATAAAATCTAGCCACAAAAGACAGGTAGGTTGCTCTCTCATCCATTAGCCGCACAGCTCTAATAGCGCTAATGGATGTGCTAAGAATAGACAGGAAGGGCTGGTGTTTAAGAGAAAACACGAGGCTTGTTTACCTAATGAGCATCTACATAGAGTTGAGTTGACTAAGCAGTAAATGATCTCATCAGCAGAACAACACAGAGTAACACTGCTGCTTAGATAATGTGCCGGGATTCCACCACCACTAATACAACTACAGTCCATTCAAATCTCAAATTCAGCTATATTATTTGCCCCACGCATGCAAAACAGTACATTTTCATTTTTACGGTTTCATTTAAACAAAAGATGGACATTAAAACTCCTTTAAATGGTTATTGACATGGTGCATGGACCACAGGTGTGAATGTGAGGGTGATGCTTGTTTGTCTTTATGTATCGGTCCTAGAGCTGAAACAATTACAATTTTGATAATCGATTAATCGGTTTGAAGCTTTTTTCAGCTTCTTAAATGTGAACATTTTCTGGTTTCTTTGCTCCATAAAACAAATAAATCATTACAAACTGAACCATTTTCATTTGTGGACAAAAACAGGACATTAGAGCACATCATCATTTTCAGGTTTGACAAACACTGATCGACATGTTTTAACGTTTCCTGACATTTAATGGACCAAACGATTACTTGATTAATCAAGAAAATAATCGACAGATTAATTAATTATGAAAATAATTGGTCCCCGCCTTTCGCATAGAAACACAGAGTCACTGAGAAAATGTGTTAAAGACGTAATAAACCAAATGCAGATTCTGTTCTTCACACATTAGAAAACAGTGGCTGAGGACAATATGAAAAAATACAACTGTGTAGTAAAAGAATTATAGAGTAAAGAGTGAACACTTTATGGCTCAATGAGCTCCTAAAAATGTGGCACAGTGGCAGTGAGTAACACATTTCCCTGAGAGTAGAGACGGTATTTTCAGCATTAAAATGTATTTTTTTGTTGTATTATTAACCTTCACCTACACTGAAAAACAGCAGCACCACAAAGAGGCAAGTAGGCTTGAGAAATAAATAAAGAAAGCAAAAGTACGCCTTAGTGCTCTCCACAGAACACAGAGCCAGTGATCAGAAGCAGCTCTTTGTGCTGGAAAATCACTGGTAACTGTTTCAAAGAGAAACTGGCACTCTGCAAAGTGAAGAGGGAGGAGATGGAGGTTCATTCACAACACAGACTCACAGTGGAAATGCATGAATGTGCACAGATAAGAGGAAACTGAGGAAACAGGGAGCAGGTGCTTGAGCACCACCTGTGTTCTTTTTTAATGTGGGCCATCAATTTCCAGATAAACATTTGCTTTAAAGTGCAAATGTTTAAAGTCTGTCATTTCTGCAACTTACAAACACCTCCCACCCTCTTTGGATTTCTGTCACGCACGCACACTAACACACACACACACACAGCAGCCACTTCTTCCAGATTACCTCCAGTCAGGTACCATTATGACAGCCCCCCCACTAAACTCGCTCACAATTGTTTGCTATTGTTGTGACGTAAGCAGTCACTCACCACTGGTGCACATCACACACAACTCTGTCACGGAGGTTAAATGACGTGAAATAAAGGGAAAGTGTGAGAAAGTCCAGAGCAGAATCATAAACAGTGAGACATGCTCTCTGATTATAAAGACAAAGGAGAGATGAAGGGATGATTCTCTACAGCACATGAGCAAAGTTTGCAAAAATTCAAAATCTTGCCAAGTATATTTTTCTAATTTCAAATCAAAATATCTCATCACACTTAATAAGACAGAATCACCTAAAGAGTATGATTTAAGTGAGATAAAGAAGCTTGTTTTTAGACAGTGCATCATGAATATCTTGTTCACTGGAACAGTCTTGAAAACACGAAGCATCTCAGATGAAACAAGCTTTTTTGACACGTCAGAAGTTTTTCGTCTTGTTTCAAGAAAAGGACTTTGAGACAACAAATCTGCTTTATTGAAAACTGCATGGTCAACATGCCTAACTCACAATGCACAGTACAGTGTGGCTATTTTTCTTACACCGCCTAATACGAGTCAGGAACGCTAACTTCAAGACATTTTGTCTCAAAATGCCAGTTTCTAATCTAACTTCAAGTAGGTGTTGGACTGAATCTAAAACAGAGTCACAATTATACAACTAAACATGAGTTAAATACACTTGAAACCAACAGGATGACAAAAAAACGGATGCTTCTTCTGAGGGGAAAACACTATTTTTGAGCATCACAAGCTTATTATGAGACACAAAACATCACAATACGAGTAAAAGTTTTCCCTGCTAATTTGAAAATCACTTGTATCCTGTAAGGCTTTAATATAATGTGTTCTTTCAAGAAATCTTACCAAGAGAATTTTCACTTGTTTCAACTGGCAGATTTTTTTGCTTATTATAAGCAAAAAATATCTTGTTTTTTGCTTATTTTTGAAATGACCTTTTTTTACAGTTTACATCAAAGATGTGCCACTGTTGCATTCATTTCAACAATTAATTATGAATGGGCCTTTTTTTTTACTTGAGCAATCTACTTGCTCATTTCATGCAGTGAACATCCAATGTCTGGTCTGAAAACGAGGGCACGTTGCTGTACAGGTCCTTTCCTTTTTATTCCTGTGTAGTAAATGTAATTTTGCATTTCAAAATATTTCCAAGTCACCTTGACACGACTCATTTTAAGCACTTCTTCAGGATTCTCTCCACCCCTGGTCATGACTGATGAAGAGGGGTTTTTTTTTTAGACTCCACCGTGGTTATTATATCAATTTAAGGCCAACGGTATCCAAGGCCCTCACCTCCACCTTTAGCCACAGGCAAGAATTCACAAATAGACACCTTAGCCTGCCCCAAATGTCGCTGTCTGTCAACTTTAAGCAGCTTTTAGTGCACATTTTCCCCCCCAAGCCCAGCCGACACCTGTCATCTTGATTAAAGAACTTAATCTGCCTCACGTATTCTATGAAAAAAAAAAAAAGCAGAATGAAAGTAACCACTGCCTAAGCAAGATCTATAATTAATGTGGTCACATCCAGTGTGGTAAGAGGAAATCTGAGGTCCCCCCCGCTCCTCCCTCACTCTCACACCGTCCTCAGCAACCCAATAATCCCTTAGAGAACCAAGCAAGCTTTGAGGTGCATAAATATAACCGTAGTATCAAAACTTTGAAATATCTGCCATTACTGTTCTGACAGCTGCCGACACTAATTAACCGTCAAAGGTTTCCCCACATCCACCAACAGCAAACACCAGTTCAGTTTCACTGCCGCTGCCGGACCATGTTTATCTCTTTACCAAGTACACATTTTATGAAGGCTATATTTAGGGTCAGTGGTACAAGGACCTATTAGAATCCCCGGGAATTTACTTATTTTCTTAGGTAAGGATTTTTTTGACGTGCTAAATGTTGGCGAAAACGGCCGGTAACTGGCACGCAAATCAGAACTGGCGAAACATTTTATAAAATGAGAGGTAAGGGCATGTTGCATGTTGCGGACCCTGGTATACTTGGGTGTCAGGGTCCTGTAGTCTCTGACATCACCATCGGGTGGCAGTACATAAGTCTGGACGCAAGGAATAGGAAGCATTCCTAAGAAGAAGAGAATGATGCTACATCTCCCTCGGACACATCTGGTTCAAGCGGCTCGGGCCATGGCCACAACTCAACAGGAAGATGACCATTTTGAATTTGGCATCCATCTTGGTGATTTGCACATTTCATAATTTGAAACTAATTTGTCTGAGCAGGAAAATCGTACCAAGATAAAAAACAAAACAAAAACACGAACATTTGTACTAGAAACATCAAAGACGAAAAGTTATCTAAAGGTCTTGCACATTCAAAAGGGCGTGGACATGGCAACCAATCGGAATTTTGGTGAATTTAAACCATTTGCCACGGAAACAGAGAGTGGCCTGTAAACTGTAAACTTCACTTAACTGTGCCCAGCTTTAATATCTATCCATCCATCCATCCATCCATCCATCCATCTTCTACTGCTTTATCCTTCACATGAGGGTCACGGGCTGTGCCAATCTCAGCTGACGTAGGGCGATAGGTGGGGTCACACCCTGGACAGGGCCACATAGAGACGAGCAACCATTCAGTCTCACGGTCAGTTTAGAGTGTCCAATTTACCTAATCCAGCTTTATTGTAATTTATTTTGACTTTACGATCATCAGTTATATATACACACGGTACATCTGAAGTCAGCTGTAGGAAACAGCTTTGGCACAAACAGGATGTATGACGACGTGTAAACAGAGGGGATGATTGAGTGAGTGGAATTATTACAGGTTTATTGCTCTTTTGTGGTGGCGATGACATGCGTAGCCACTTTCTTTTTGTCATGGATTATTAATCTGTACACGTGAATCACTGCCAGTCCAAGCGAGGCTAAGGCGTATTGTTTGTTTGGTTTCACTTTATGGAAATGTCGCCTGGTATGACAGGAAGACCATATCCCTTGCATTTGTCACTGATGATAAGTATGGCCCATTTAATTCCAGTTATCCCGCAGACACTGAGGAGGAAGACAAATGACACTAGAGCTCCCGCTCTCCCTCTCCCTCTCCCCGTCTCTCTCTCACTGACTCAGAGTCTGAAATCATCTTGTTTGGTGGGGTACAGGTGGTGATTTACCTAACTGGATTTGCTCATTAAGACTCTCAGATGGTCCCATCACCATCCAACTCTGGGGCCACGGGGGAGCAAAAAAATGGGACATTAAATGAGCGGTAACTCAGCTGCTGGGCTTCCTGCGCCCACCACACCACCCCCTCCAAATGCTCCCCATCTTAAGAACTGTCACTTTCTATTAATACAGCCTGCAGACAATCTGATCAATTATGTAAATAGTGAATAATAGATTAAATCAGGCATACATTTCTCATAAGTGTGTCACATTGACAGAGAAGATCAGTACAACTAGTGTCGTCTGGTTTGCTGCTATCAACAGTTAATAAAAGTGTTTGGATAGCTGCCTTTGATTTCTCTTGTGCAGCTGTCAGGAGTCATAAGACACATTTTTAGTGCTTTCTGAAGATTACGCTGAATGTTATCAGTGGCTTGTGTAAGCCTTTTGGTTGTGCACCACATCTCTTTCATAACGTCAGGCTGCAGACAACAGTCAGAGCAATTAAAAGATGGATGAGTTCGAGTCCCTGTCGGCTGTGTGACATCCCCTCGCAGGCTTCGTGCTTACACTTGGCACATTACAATGTGTTGACGAATCAACTTCTGAAAGCTTAATGGCACACAACAAGATAATGTCACACACCAGTAACGTCATGCACACTGAGAGATAGCACTTCCAGGAAGGGCTCTGTGTGTGTCGCATGGTGGAAGAGGCACAATGTGCTCCGAGGAGTGGAAGAAAACAGCCGCACACAGGAAGTGCTTTGTTTTATGTCAGGACAGGAGGAGGCAACGGTAACATCGCATTATCATTTACAAATTCATTCTAAATATACAGCCTACATATTTCTACACAACTACACAAGTCTGTTTAATCAGTATCGGGAAAATTACATGCTTGAATATGAACTGGAAGGAGGAAGAGAGAGAAATGTGCGTCGCCAAAAACACTCAACATCTTTCTAAAAGGTCAACAGGCCAACTGTTCTCTTTCAATATGCATTTCAATATCTCACTGCCTTGCTCATGTTTCAGGGAACTGGGACTTAAAACCATAACCTTGAATTCTATTTCAACATTTAGTCACTTATTCAGAAAAATGGGAATAATTCCTCAAGGTTCGCTGCCTTCTCACAATGAATGTATTGAGGGACACAGAGTCACGTGGAGCAATCGACAATCGTTTCAATGTAAAGAACATTATATTTTACTGAAAAGTTACATCTTTAAAATTCAAACTACAGTAAATTAAGCCCAACATCCAACATTGTCCCCAGACAGCATGAATTACCATTAAACACGTGAAGTCACTTTCATTTTTATACATGCGCCTGTACGCTCATTTTCAGCAGACTAGATTATCTTTCCAGGTCTTAACATAAAATCAGGCAGCTGTAGCTGGTCCAGAATGCTGCTGCCAGAGTCCTGACTAATACCAGGAAACTGGACCACATCAGATCACCACTGGATTCCCATGAGTCAAAGGATAGATTTCAAAATCTTACTCTTGGTCCACAAAGCGCTGAATGTCTTATTATGAGACTTATGAGTTCCCCTGCCTTGTATGGCCACTTGTTCCCCAGCAGCGAGTGTAAATGTGCAGGGATTAACGCTTTTACTCAGAGTTCAGATTCTGACAGCAGAAAAAAGAAGAAGCCGTCGCATGCCGATGCAAGATGACACGGCGCTCGTTTGCTTCAGAGGTGAGAAGTACTCAGGGCCATGGTGCAGAATGACCTTGGCAGTTATGTCTCCAGGGAGAAGTGAATTAATAGCTGACCTTTAGATTATATTATGCCCTGCTCCTCTCTCCCCCTTTGTTTTTCCAAGCAAGTATGTACCTTTTATATACAGTAGGCTACAGTAATCTCATCTGTGGGAAAAGGTCAGCAAACTTTACACATGCACACAACCTTTCAAACACAGTCCATTTAACCTGAGGAACAAAACCAAAATATTTGACTTTGGGTGGAAATTATAGTTCATTGAGACTGAAGTTTATGTTTTTACAACAAAATTAAGCAAATGACCGAGCATGATTTTCATAAAAGGTGAATCTAAAATGACAGTGGCTGCGTAAATGTTAACGGGTGGAAATTACGGCTGAACGAGTGTGAATAAATATCTAATTGCAGTTATTTTGACTGCAATTGCGATGGGATTCGCGATATGATAGGGAATGGTACTTTTTACAGTATTTTCTGATTTGAATAACATATTTAAAATGGTTACTGTGATATTTGTGCATATCTGTGACAAACAAAGATGTTTCCTTCTGTGATTTGAAAATTGCAGTAGGCCGTAATGTGATTTTGATTCAAAAAAGAAATTGATTAATTGTTCAGTCCTAGTTGAAAGGAATGAAAAAAGCTAAAAGCAGAATAGCTCAAAGGGACAAATTAATGTTTTTATTTAAGTGGAAAACTCATATGCATCACTTGATCTTCCAGACACGTAAAGGGTATGTGAGACTTAACTAAATCGTAAAATCATTTGAAATATCTATGATAAAATAAAAAAAAGTAAAGAAGCAGCAGCACCAGCTGTGAACAACAAAAAGTTAAAAATGAATTGGTTAATCTGCAGAAATAAAAATCTGGCTGCTAATCTCAAATTCCTCATAGTCCCATGTTCAAAATCATGGAATTTAAGGTAAAATAAAAAAAAAAAAAAAAGCTCTTCACTTCTGATAGCCCACCCCCAACAAAACGTGACGCTGATGAAAAGTGTTTTGATGTGGAATGTCAAATGATTAAACTCAAAACTATCTACAGTCCACATATTTTAGGTCTCAGTCGACTAGTTTACATAAAAAGAAAATCACTATCATAAATCTCTGTCATGACAAAGCCAGCTTTCATCGGCAACTAGCAGGCCCTGCGCTCACAACAATCACTCGCACCACTTTCTGTTATGAAAGGAAACATCCGACAGGGATTGAGAGTCAGAATATGTTGTTTTAGTATCATTATACATGGAATTATGAATGTTTTATTATTTATGCATAGCCACTGTAACGACTAGCTATCCGCTAAAGACGTAAGCTTGCTACCAGGAGCTCTGCTGCCCACACAATGAATTGAAAAAACTTAAAAACTAAACCAATGTAATGTAGCATTCGGGGAGATGCTAAACCACAGTTCCAGAGTCAAATTGTTATTTTAATGTACTTCTGTCATGTGGCACTTTGTTAAATTGGCTAGCACGTCAGCTAGCTAGCACGAGCTAACAAGACAAGTACAGTAGCGCATGTGCTTCACTATCCACTAAAGACATGACTTTTGCTTCAATTTGCTTCAACTATTCGATCAAGCGATTACTTATTTAATCCTCAACTATTGTGATAATCGTTTGGCTTTTTTTTTTTTTTTCAATAATTAAAACAAGCCTTCTAATTTTTCAGCTTCTTAAAAGTTAAGATTTTCTGGTTTCTTTGCTCCATTTGACAAAGAAATCATTAAAACTGAATCATTTTTGGATTGCGGACAAAATAAGACATTTATTTTCTGGCATTTTACAGACCAAACAAACACTCGATTGATCAAGAAAATAACCTACAGATGAATCAATAATGAAAATAAGGGGTTAACCCTATTAGACATATTGCAGACACTTTAATGGTTCATATTCAAATCAAGTATTCATATTTACATGTGAATTATTAGTTTCTTTCTCCATTAACCCCCCATCTCGTAGCCGCGCAGCCCCTGCGATTCATCATTTCCCTCCTATCCTGTTGGGAGTTTGGCTCCTGACGGCCAGACCCAGACCATAATGCTTCCGTCAGTCACAATGCTGATTCAATTTACTCTCATTTCCCAGTGTCTTGATATCAAGGACACGAGAAGGATCGGATCAGTCCAGTGGCGAGAGTCTCAGCGCATTAGAGCAGTTAATGGCTAACCAGCACAATATCAACGACGGATCACAAGGGTGAAGGGACTGAAATTGTCGCTGCTGAAATGACATGACATTGTAGTGACATCTATGTATGTGCTAATATTCTGTCATGGTGACAGAAAGAAAGATCTTCCCCCGAAACATGTTTTCAGGTCTTGGAAATAAGTGATCCCTCACCATCACCTCCCCATATGTCCAGCAGCCTGTGTAGAATTATTCAACCACAGTGTTGGTTCTTACAGTCAATATTTTATTCATGTGGTTAAAGGTGTTGTGAGGCTCAACTTAACACAAGGTAAGCACTGACACTGGGGTGAAATGGAGTTCACAGACAGCGACAAATGGTCGCTAAAGCACAGCAGAAATCCATTATTTAGTTGCATCTACACAAGTCACACTTTACTTCATGGGTTGTTGTTTTATTTCTCTTTTTATTCACTGGGATGATGGAAGTTCTTTGTTTTTCACTTCACCTTTTTTACCCTGCTGGCCTTTTTCTCGATAGTAATGCATCTCCACTTAGCTCAAAGATGTTTTATAGGAAATAAGTTGCCCTTTAAAAGAAAAGAGCTCTGTTGAAATGTGCTTCCCCCTCCTTTTTTCACAGAGAACGGGAACATTTGCATAAAATGTCTGTAGCTGGTGTGGGGCTCTGATGAGTTGGAGGTCCTGCTCCGTGAAGAATATGGCAAGTGGAGTGTGAAATAAAGCAGCAGATGAGACCTTGTTCTATTGCCGTGGTGGTGAAGGCAGATGGAGATCACGAAGAACGAGGGCGCTGCAGATCCTGTGACTTTCAGGTTCCAGGAATATAAAGTGAGCAAATATCTAGGCCGGCGTTTTCCGATCTTACAAACATAAAAAGCCTAATACATTTCTTTCATGACGCACAGAAGATAGAAACATCAGTGGGTTTGTGCTGTGACTTGAAACGTGATCACTGTATAGAATCTGTGTAATGAATGCAGTGAATCACTTGGCACATTTTGAATAAACATTAGCAGAGAGGATGCTGGACAAATACTGGCAAGGTGATGTTTATCCCTCATAATATGAGTCATGAGGGAAATGTGGGTTCATGGAAGAATTGTCTGCATGATTAACACTCAGGTCTTAGGAAATCATTATTAGCATCTTATTTCTAAACATGGCAAAGTCCAAAGTCAAGCATCAAAAATGCTTCTGAAATCTTTCAGTTCCCATCTTAAAAACTAAAATATAGACACATTTATGTAATAATGTTTATATGTGTAATAAATATAGGTCAAATGTAGGGTTGCAACTATTAATTGACCAATGTCGCTATTGATATTTTGGTAGTCAATTAATCAATCAATTTCTTTGTTGTATAGAGCTAATTGTTTCTGTCAGTTCAGCTCAGCCACATCATTTAAGTTTCATTAAAGTAAAACAAAAGCAAGCAAGTACATGTCATCATCATATTATTATCATTATAACATATTATCTCTTACCAGGTATTTAACAGATAACACATTCCCGGTGTTTTTGCTATAACTGTAGTTAATACAGTGAAGCCAAGGGAGCGTGTAAAGATTAGCAATCGAATATGGTTTTATTTTAGATCAAATGTGTGATGTTGTTTGAATGTTAAAAGATATAACATATAAATATAAAGTGTTTAAGCGAGCCAGGGTCATGTTCTAGTTTAAGTACTTGGAAATACTTAAAATATACTATATATATACTATATACTATATATATACTATATACTTTTTTGTACTGAAAAATGTTATTTTTAAAACGCCTACTTATTTTCAACATTCTTATTCCATAATCAGTTACAAAAAAACAACATAATTGTGTTATATATATTTAAAAGTTTGTGCAATCTGGAGAAAATTATATCTTTTTTTTTCTGAATGCCAGGAAAATAAAGAATCATTATGCTTTTTATGCAATTCCGCTCTAATACTGTATGTATAAGCCTCCAGAATCAGGGCAGGTTCCTACAAACACGGATATAAAAGCACCTCTATTTTTTGACACAAGCTCAATTTAAACGTCATAACACCGAGGAGAAGCCACGAGAACACGCGGAGACGGAGTCCGGCGATGACGGCTTACGAGTCAACGTGTGATTAGACCACATGCATACATCATGAATGGAAATTATGATCCTGTCATTTGCTCTTTGAGTCGAGAGGGAAGGCAGAGAGATTTTCCAACAACGCCTAAGTGCTGGGGCCTCATAGAAAAAGTGGCGCTCTGTAATTAGAGCGTCACTGGTATCAATCACCCTGGCAGTGGCAGACTCCTTTCCTTTTTTTTCATCATCAATTACCTTGAACATTTTGGACGGTGATCAGATGAGGGCCGTCTTAAAAACCCACTGCTGAGCTTTCAGCGACACTAATGGAATTTTAAATCTTCCCTCACAGTGGAGCAGTACTTAAGTGCAAGTGCTAATTATGGAGAGGGTAATTTAGCTAATCTCCCTGAAAAGCAACGATACGCGACAATCAATATCAAAAATGTGTCCCTGCTTAGAAACCAATGACTCCTTCCATTCTGACAGAATCTGGCTCACGCAGACAGACCACTTATGCACATGTTACCTCCACCTGGGAGAAAAATAAATCTGACACAGATTGTGTGGCTGCTTACTGTACAGAAGAAGAACATGGACGACTACAGCATTGCAGAGCCATTCGTTGTCGTCTTAGAGATTATAGTGCTTTGCAGTCCTCAGCGGTTTGATTTACTACAGGAAATAACACAATCTATGGACACCTGCTGTGGCGCTCATGCGTTTCCCCAAATTACCAATCAGCACTTGTGTACAGAGGCTGTAATGTGATGTCTGACTGGAATTTATTGGGTTTCATTTGCTGCAGTTCTCACCTGTGATTACATTATATAATGCACATAAATGATGTCTAAGTATTAGTTCACCAGATTTGATAAGAATATGATGCATATGCGGCATATTACATTTCTTAATCACCCTTCCTTCTTTTAAAAACACGTAATGTTACTCATATAAGAGTACAATTACTCCGTACTTTACTCTGAATGTGATGGGAAACAAATACTATGGGCAGGGTAATTACTTTTACTGACTCAGGATAACAACAAGCTGGATAATCGTTGAATATTTTAAGAAATGTTAAAGCACTGAATCTCATGAAACAACATGAAACACTTTTGCAAAGTTTAGTTTGCCTCGCAGACTGGATGTTAAGTTGGTTATTTCACTCTCTAACGCTCGTCCTGTAAATTAAACCTCTGCTCCTTTGCAACAACAAAACCTACATTATTTTTTATTTGTCATGTTGTTGCATGATCTATAGAGCTGTGCATCTTCACTGGACTCACAATTCTACTATGATTATCAGTTCCACGATTCAATTCAATTTGATATCAGGATACTACAACTGAGTATTAGGGCCAAACAACAGGGGGTAAAAATGTAATCTTTTGCGAATAAAGTCGCAATATTGATTGATTGAATGACTTTATTTCTCCCCCAGGGGGGAAACACACATTCACAACAGCTCATTTAAATGAGAATAGAATAAAAATAAAATAAAATAAAATAAAAAAAACTCTATGAGAATAAAGTTGTAACATTATGAGATTAAAAACTGTTTTTAAATTACAACTTTATTCTCGTAAGATTAAATCTCTTTTTCATATGATACGATGCAATGCAATACAATTCAGGACAAATGTTTCCATATAAACCAATGCACAAAAACAGAACTAATGCTTCAAAAAAGAACAAGCAGTTTTGTGGTATAGATAGCTGCAGTTGTAGATTTTTATATAAAAAAACAATTAAATGTAATACACTGTTTAGATACAGTATGTTATGTATGAGGGCATCAGCAACCCAAACACAGACACACACACATCATTATGTGCGGCGATGCAGAATCGCGATGCATCTTAAAAAAACAATTCTTTTTAAACACAAGCATCAGCAGTTTGTCGTCTTGAATGAAGTAACAGGAGAAGCGCAGACTTTCAGGGCTACGAGTCTAAGACTCTCAGACTTCTGTAATTACATTTTATATCAGTGATATGAATGTTTTACAACCTTGAGCATTGAAATTTTATAGGCCTCCGAGTTTAGCAGTGATTATATTCCTTATTCCTCAACATGACAACGACTGTCGAGCTTCCCTCTATGAATAGAAATCATATCATCACTCATCTCTATTTCTGTCCACCTCTTAAATTTAGCATCAGATTCTTTTGATATGAATGAACGAATCGTTCTTCTTGTCTAATTTTGACTTTGGCAATCAATAACCTCAGATTACCCTCTGCATAATTAATGTTCTCTGCTTTTTTTTATTCCAGATTTATTGTAATTTGCCCCAAGACATTAAGATATTAGCTCATGTAGACGTAGTACATTACAAGCAGCCCACTCGTCCGCCACCCACAGACTTTGACGTGCAGTTCAGCTGCCGAGAAGACACAAAAACATACTTTTTCATGACAGGAGCAGCCATCTTGCCAGAGGATTTTTGGTAAACTTTAGAACGGTCATCCCAGTTCCTTTAATTAGCCTAAAATGGCTAAGCTACGCACAAACTTACCAATTTGTTCCTAGCGGCAGAAAATGTCATCTTCCCCCAAAACCAATGTAAAAACATTGTATACAGTAATAATACTTTTTTCCACTTTGAATGAGTCAATCTTTTAAAACTAGCCTGAAATATACGTATCAAATATTGATTTTTTTTTTTTTTTTTTTTAAATTCAATGTATATCTCTCAATAATTTCCATTAAATATATTTCAAGGACAATTCGATTATAACTATTATGATAAATTGGTTCAGGAACAAATTATTTGTTCTTTTAAAAGGAACTCTGAAGGGTTAAATTCAGAGCCTGTTGTGTCTTCTTTGAACAACAGTAACATCAAACGTGCAGCACAGAGGGGAAAATATCCATCTATAAATTATTTTCTTACAAACATGAGCCGCTTCTCGTCACAGAAGTTGATCGAGATAAAATTAGTACGACAGAAATCATTTCTAGATCATCATTTCTTGTTTGTCTGCGACTTAAATGTTTAAAAGAAGTGACTGTTTCTGTACATAATCTGCCTGTTTGAATTATATAATACCTGGATAAAGTCATATGTAAACCACATAGATGACCGTTTTCAGTAGTTCTTCTCTTTCAAAGGTTTGTTCTCGACATGGAGGATGAAGTTTATGAAATAAAAAGGTGCTGCTTTATGGATCTTGTTGTGACATTGTTTTGTAGAGCATTATTTTTCTCCCTGCACAAGCCCAGGCAGACTCACTGTCATGGCAATAAGAGGAAAAAAAAAGAAATCAATCACATTAGTGATTTCCACTGCATTGTTATTGCAGGTATCTCTGAACACAGAATGAGATGAGCTGTCATTCAGTCAGCTGGTGAAAAGGGAATAAACTGTTCTTTAGTTTATTCACAGCAAAGAGACACTCCATAACAAGGTAGCAAAAGTTCACATGAACAGCTTCAAACAAAAATGAGACCTGAAGCCAGTTGCTAAGTTACTCACAGACTGATGATCCCTCTCTAGAAGAAACTCGCGATATATCTCCTTTCTCTCGACTGTTCACATTTCAGACTCACTGTCTGGACGGCGTTGCTGCGATTTAAAGGCCACATGCGTAAGGATTTTTACTTACGCAGCAGTTTCATGTCGTCAAAGGGTGAGTGAGCACTTACAGCTAAAAGGAGACATCAATTACAGTTCCTTATGTGTCAGAATTTAAATGTACTGTAATAATTCAATGCAAACTTTATTTTGCATGTAGTATATTAAAAATAATGAATAATATCTAGCATCATAATAAAAACCTGGCATTTAATGGGTAACAGTAAATTTAGGGATGCACGATATTTATCGTACCGATAAAAAAATTACGTCATTTTTTTATCGATCCGATAAATTAATGAAATTGGGGAGGGATTGTTTTGACGCTGGTTACGTCATCTATCGCGCCTTACTAGCAGGACCCAAGCCTGACCCGTCACTGCCTGATTAATAATGAACATGTCTCCACCAGTGTGTTCGTTTGTCCTCTGCGTCAGATGATCATAAAACCCATTGTTGTTTGCAAAAGCTGTTTAGTGAGCATCCCAACAGAAGGAAAGAACACTAAAAGCTCACCTGAAAAGTTGTCATAGCGACAAAGCGGTACTGAAAGAATACAAACAACAAAACAACAACATGGAGTGTCGATGTCCCTGTTCGGCAGGCGTTTGAAAACTGTAAATACGTTTCAAGAGACAGTGAAAAGTCTAAAGCCATTAACGACAAAGTTATGGAATTCATAGCGCTCGACAACCAGCCTTTTTCTATCATTGAGAACTCAGGTTTTTGCAAGTTAATAGCACATTTGGACAAGTGAAAAGATAGTTTGGGGGGAGGTTAAGAAATGTTGAGTGGAAAGTGGAAATCATTTTAAGTTTTCTTATTTTGAACTATAAGATTTCGGAAAAATCTCAAAGCATTAATAATTCTGTAAACCTTTGGTTGATGATTCACTTTATTTTTGAGGATGCACTGTTTTATGTATTTGATTACATTTTTTGTAATTTAGTTTGTCAATGCATATCGTTTTATATTTAAAAAATATTTGACTTAACGCCACAAATACCTTACTGTTATTTACAGAGAATCACCACATATTTGTGTGATGACATGAAAAAAATAAATATTTGAAGAGCCAAAACTTGTTTGCTGTTACAGATAGGCCAGAGCTACTAAAACATCAGTTTTTCATCACTGCATTGTGCTCAAACTGCAGATTATATTCAGATTATATTAAATTTATCAGTATCAGCCATGAGAAATGATCGGTTATCGTTTGAAATTTTTCGTATCGTGCATCACTAAATGAATTAGTATTTGATTACAATAATCACGTCAGATGTTCAGTAGCTGGAAGAAAAACAAAAAATGAGCTCAATGAAGGAAAAGCGCATTTATGTTCTTAGCGATACAAGTGTGACTATTATTAGACTTGGTTAAACAATAGATAATAGTTCACATATGCTTAAGTTTGTGTTAAATCTACATGAATTCTGTAATTTTACATTTAAACATCAATAATTGCTGTTTCTGCAATATTTCTTTTCCATCAAATGACCTCCATAACAACTATTTATGTTTAACCACATTTTTCAATCATTTCAAAACCTAACACTTAATTAATAACTACAAAGCAGTACATTGTTCACTTTTAATTTTCAAATACATTAAATGTCATTAAGAGCAGCTGAAAAGAAGCCGCCGGCTGCACGAGAATCAACAAAACGGCATTAAAATGACACAAAAGGGTCGCTTCCATTGGGGTTGTGCAGGGTGGTGGGGGCTCCTGCCTGCAGGGATAATCCCAGACAATTTTTAATTCTAATCTCCTCCGTATTTGCTCCGACTCATTTGGATGCATGTAAGACACATTATTCAACCTTTCTGCACAGCCAAGTTGCATTTCACAAAGTCAACACCAGTGTGTTTAAAGTTGTTAATTAAAAACGCACACAGACACTCGACGGCGTACTTTGGCAATTATCTTTCACTGTTTACTCTTCGTGGAGCAGAATTTCACCTGATCCAAAGTGAATTTTTTTAGGGGTTTTTAAAAAATAAATAGTCCTTTTATGGCCGTGTTTTGAGACATCTTTATTTTAGATATTTACACAGCTCTTTAATGTGTTCCCTTTAGTAAAGATTGCCCTCTTTCATTACAGAGCCCTCTCACTAATGACTTTGAAGCCGTGATCGTGACTCAAAGATGCTACAAATGAACGCGTCAGTCTCACTGATGACTTTTCACGTTCCCTCTCTTATGCCGTGTTGTGACACATTATATCAGATCATACCGAGTGTTGCCAACATCAGTCTGACATACACACAGTGAGTGAGAGATCATAAGAAAAATGCTACACCAAGTTTCCATTTTTTAAGCATATTAAACATTAAACTTCTTGCGGATTAGCAGAAAAAAATAAATAAATCGAAGTTTCAGTCCACTAGATGGTGCTAAGTGCTCATTAGAGCTGCAGTGTGAGTATATCGCAATATTTGTTGAGTTACAAATACTCCGTATATTACAATATTGTGACAATATCGTACTGTGGTGTCTCTGGTGAGTGGCTTTATGAGGACCTGGCATCATAAAACATCTATGAAAGCATAGTAGGACCCAGCATATTGATAGAAGAGTAAAGCAATGACAAGAATTATGTCAAAATTATAAAAATAAAGACACAATGTTATAACAACTGACATGGTAACACAGCAAGAATACAGAATACATTTATAAAATGCCAAGAATAAAAAGGCAAAAGGATGACAATAATGTTGAAATGTATAGAATAATGTGTGGTTTTGTGTTTCTCATTTTGGCCTTATTCTAGACGATTATTAATCGATTACTAAATTAATCGTCAACTATTTTGATAATCGATGAATCGTTTGAAGATTTTTTCATGATTAAAACAAGATTTGTCATTGTTTCAGCTTCTTACATGTGACTATATTCTTTGTTTCTTCGCTCAATATAACAAAGAAATCATTAAAAGTTAATCATTTTGGATTGTGGACAAAAACAAAACATTTGAGAACATCATCATTTCCAGGTTTGACGAACACTGATCAACATTTTCTGACATTTTATGGACCAAATGATTACTCGATTAATCGTGAAAATAATTGTTAGTTCTATTTTTGACATTTAGACTTTTTGTACATTTTCACTTTATTCTTATTGTGATATAATTGTTTCTTTTGGGGGTGGATTTGTACTTTATTCTCTACATTTCATCAGAACTAATTATTGAGATTTAAGCCGCAATTTATGAGTAAAGTAAAAATGCCTAAAATAAGGTCAAAATAACAAGAATGCTGAGAATAAAGCCAAAATGTAGAATTACGTTGAAATGTTGAGAAGAAAGAAGAAATTTGAAAGAATCAAGTTGAAATGAAGCAGAAATGACAAGAATATTTTGACAAAGTCAAAATTATGACTCCTGGCCCTTAAAGTTTTCCATACACATGTGAGAAAGAAGCAAAATCACAGAGAGCAGAGATATTTCTCGTGGGCCTCAGTGGGGCAGCGAGCCATGCTAGGATATCACATGGTGCAAAGCTCAATTCAAACACGCTCAGGTGTTATTAGGTATCATAATTTCCATTATTCTATTAATAGAGACTTGGGCGAAGTTCTGATTAAAATGTCAGTGCCACGAAGGCAAAACCTTGCCACGACCTCCCTGAATATGAATTAATGAGACATTTGACTGTGATTCTCCCCCCCCCCCCCCACACCCCCACACACACACACACACACCCACCCCGCTCCAAGGGCTACGTGATTATCCTAAGCTGTGGAGTACATCTTTGTCTATTAATTTTCATCTGACACTAAGCAGGCAGGCACATATTCAGCAGACACGCTGGTCACACATAGTGAAGCTTTAAAAGCTGCACAGAGACTTTGGTAAAGCCCAGCTCCGTTACTCCAGTGGCTACTACTGATTTCTACTGCACTGTGAATATACTGAGGCTGAACTCAAAGAAAATGCCCCGTTACATCTTAAAAGACTGTTTTTGCTCAATATTAAGCTTAAAGTAACGTGACACTGTTACACAAGCCAGTAACTTTGAGGTGAAACTGAGGCCACGTCGTGAATCCACAATTATTCCATCACAAAGTTGAACATTATTAATCCACATGACATGGATGCAGCATGACAGAAATACTCAAAAAACATCATAACTAAAGAAGCAGCGACTCCAGTAATCTATATTCTATATTTGATAAACCTAAAATACAGCACTGCATCATTACAGACTGTAATCATTATCAGGCCACTCGAAAACTCAGGGTGTGATTTTCTCTTGCTCTTACATCAGGAAACTTAAATATTAATTTCCTAATCAGAATAAATTACAGCCCAGGGTGAGAAGCTGAGTTGGAAGGAGAACCGGTGAAGAGTTGGGCGAGGACTCATTGCTCTAAGCACATTATTTCATTAGAAACCAAAGAGGTCATATTATTTGACTAAAAAGCTCTTTTCTGCATTTGCAGTATGTTCAAAACAATCAGACAAAGAAGAAATGAATCCTAACAAAAGGAAGTGATTCTGTTTGGATGGATATTATTTACTATTATTGCAGGATCTAACCAATAATAGTTGATCTAAAAAAAAAATAATTGAGGAGTTTACTACTTACTATGGAAGCCCCCCCCCCCCAAAAAAGAGGTAAAACTTAGCCTTGATAACAAAAATAATATCAAATAATAAAAGTATGTCAAAATTATGAGATAAAAAGTCAATTATGAGATAAAAAGACATAATGAGATGTACAGTACAGGAAAAAACTATCCAAGCTATGAATCTCTCTCCCATTCAATAAAAAAAAGGTACACAATCCTCATCTATTGACGCCCCTGCTGATGTCAATGCAGTTCATTTACTGTCATTAAATCAATTTACCGAGGAGAAAGTCAAAGGTCAAAGGAAGGAATAGAAAGAGCAGAAACAGAAAATAAAGAAGTCAATGTTTGTGAAGGCAGTCCATTACCATCAGTCTCAAACTCACAGCTTCTACTTTTAAAAAAGACAGACTTCCTGTCAAACTGTCAAATTGCCAAAAGGACAGAGACTTCAAATGGCTCATTTTTTCCTTGCACTGAGACCTTGAACGTCGCAAAGGTGGGAACACGCCACAGATGAGTGTACAACTACATGCAGAACAGAGACCCAGACAGACCCGCTCACTGACGACAGAAAAGAAATAAACAAACAAAAATGATTCACGGGAAAAAACATCAGCTCCATCCATTTATCTGACCGTCTGACCGACAGTAGCAGTGGAAAGAGCTGAAAAGCAACACATCTTTATTGAGTTTCATGTGAGTGATGAGAAAGATTCAGTCAGTCTCACAATATTGCTTTGCCTCACTTCAGTCCTTACACTCACACTCCGTATGTGATGTTTCTGCCACTTTGGAAATGTCCAACGTTTGAATGAATATACTCCAACAATCAAATATATCATATTAATGTGTCACATGAATTTCTCAGTTGTAAGTCGCCTGTTGTGTAGAGGATGCAAATAAAGTGCTGTGAAAAGTGATTTGCCCCCTTCCTGATCAAACAAATGTAAATATTAGACAAAGATAACCCAAATAAAAAAAGTGAAAATAAACTATCCAAACCTACATGGCTCTAAGTTTTCCCTCAATAAATAAAATCATCACTTAAACAACGCATTTTGTGTTTTGCTCATAAAATATTAAATCATGCAAATGAGTTATTTGGCTCTGAAAAGCACGACTAAATCAATATTGTTATGACAACACTTCCACCTCCTCTGTAAATAATGATGCAGTTATTTCTAACCTGGACAAGAAGAAGAAAAACAACCTTCTTTCACCTTCTTTCACCTGCACAATGTCATGAAATTTAGAAACGTCCCGTCTCAGAACTATGCTGAAAAACTAGTCCATGCATTCATCACTTCTACACTGCACTGCTGTGGAACTCATTATCAGGATGTTCTAATTAGTCTGAGGAAAAAAGCTCCAGTTGATTCAAAATGCTTAAAGAACATTACATAACATTGTGATGCCACCATGACCTTTGAACATCCAAATCCAAACAGTTTGAATGAGGCAACAGTTGTACCCTAGATTTTGTGTTCATTACAAGAACTGTGATTTCTGGAGGTCAAAGTGACCTTGACCTGTGGTCACTGAATCAGTTCATTATCGAATCCAAAGGAACAAATTTAAAATGATTCCCTCAAGGCCACAAGAGGGGACGGAAGGATGGGTGGAACAGCCAAAGCTCATAATGAGCTCCATAAGATTAGTAGGAACTCCAAATGTGCCGAATTATCACAATAAACACATTGGTTGTGAAAAACTCATTTTAATCAAACTTGATTAAAATGAGTCTACTACCTTCATATATTCAAAACGGACGGAGCAACGGAACGCAGACAAGTTAACTTACCCTTTTATAATTCTATGCCATGTTTGTAGTCGAGCTGTGATATGAAAACTTTGCATTTGACTTTTTTCCCGCCATCTATTTTTGTAAAATGCTGTCACACTGTGACGTCTGTGACGTCTGTGACGTGGATGTTAGAGGACGACTGACTGTAGCTCAACATGAAATAAAACCACCAGACCTTCTATAATCTGTCTCTTGTGGGTTGGGCTAATCCAAAATACTGAAAAAAAGGAGGTGTTTTCTGTAGACACGCTGTCACCTGTGAAACAGGGGTGCTCTGAAAACACCCCCATTAGCACTTGGTACATTCCTCCTGATGAAATCAAATTAACCGTAGACTGTATGAAATGAACACGGTAAAAAGTCGACCAATCAGAATTTGAGTCATTAACCGACCAGTGGACTGGGACCTTACAGCCCTAGAGTCTACGAGGCAGAACCTTCAAGAAGAAAACTTTACAATCAGAGTTTAAATTTAAAGTTTGGCTGGGTTCTCACCCATCCCTTATCCTTACTGATGCTGCTACAGAGGTCGACAGCTGGATGACCTCCCCTCTCTCGTTAAAGGGAATAAACGCAAGTATCTATATAGTCTACAGGTTGCACATGTGGCTGTAACTGAACAGCAGTCTTTAACTCTTATACTTTCCTGCTCACAGGGACTTAAAACAGCAGCAAGCCAAACGTCCTGGGCTGCAGCCAAACACGGTGACAGAGGAGAGAGCAGTGTTTTACTGATGAGGTGACTAAAGCGACACTCTTCCTCAGTGTCTGTCACACGCCTGTTTGGCCTTTGTTTGTTTTTTTCATGTCTCCATTCCAACAGAAAATGCTCTTTAATTATGACTCACTGCTTTGAGGATGGTGGGCTGAATCCATTCCTATTATAATTCACATAAATAAAAAAATATTAACGTAACCGCCCTCAAGGAAGCGTGGAAATGAAAAACGCACGTGTAGTATCGCATCGTGTTTCACGCCACACATGACATTTCTCACGCTGACAAAGTGATGAAACTCTCCGCAAATAAGTTAGTAATCTATGAATCGATGGCGCGAAGGCAGGTCGCTCTGCGTCGTTCATTCCCACAGCTGTCTTGAGTTAGCAACCCACCAGCCAATCACAAAATAGCATTTCTTGTTGCTAGGTAAAGTCTGAAAATAGGTTTCCCGCGGCAAGTACTCGTTCCACGAAGGCGCACGAACGCACATGAATGCAATGAATGTGTGCACGGTCAGGTAATCACTTCATTTATGATCATAGCTGCTTATTAAAGTGTGACGAGTATGAACTTCATGTTTTTTCGCCACTAACCACCATTCATTTTTGGGCCAAATTTTTTTTGGTCTGAAAAACTAGGTTTAGTGGAATTTTTTCTTTATTATATTAACATAATATTATCTTCAAACGCTAACACCACCCTGCTTCTGCTTGGTTTGTGGCCGTTTGACTCAACAAGACGTCAAGCTCTGTACGAGAATAGACTGCGGGTGTTGAAGAAACACGCTTTTCTGTCAACCAATCAGCTGACTGTCATGGGCGGAGCCGGTCTAGCTCCTCCTGGAATGCACTGCACCATTTTACTCTGGTACCCCAAAGGAAGGATACTGAAAAATGGAATGGATAGGGCCAGTTATTTCTCTACTAATCCTAATGGAAACACAAAAAATATGTCACCGTACTAACGGGAAACACAGTGGAAACGTGGCGGAAACACAGTGGAAACACAGTGGAAACACAGTGGAAACACAGTGGAAACACAGTGGAAACGCGGCGGAAACACAGTGGAAACACAGTGGAAACACAGTGGAAACGTGGCGGAAAAATAGTGGAAACTAAGTGGAAATGCAATGAAACGCGGCGGAAACGGGGCGGAAACACAGTGGAAACACAGAAACGTGGCAGAAACGCAGCGGAAATGGAGCGGAAACACAGTGGAAACACAGTGGAAACGTGGCGGAAAAACAGTGGAAACGTAGTGGAAATGCGGCGGAAACGCGGCGGAAACACAGTGGAAACACAGTGGAAACACAGTGGAAACACAGTGGAAACGTGGCAGAAAAATAGTGGAAACTAAGTGGAAATGCAATGAAACGCGGCGGAAACGGGGCGGAAACACAGTGGAAACACAGTGGAAACACAGTGGAAACACAGTAGAAACGTGGCAGAAACGCAGCGGAAACGGGGCAGAAACACAGTGGAAACACAGTGGAAACGTGGCGGAAAAACAGTGGAAACGTAGTGGAAACGCGGCGGAAACGAGGCGGAAACAGGGCAGAAACACAGTGGAAACACAGTGGAAACACAGTGGAAACACAGTGGAAACACAGTGGAAACGCGGCTTATTCAGCTCATTCAAAACACTGCCGCTCGACTTCTCTCTGGTAAGAAAAAGCACAACCACATCACGCCAGTCTTAGCTTCCCTCCACTGTTTGTTTCTGTATTGATTTTGAACTTCTAGTAATAGTTTTTAAAGGCCTCAATGGTACGGCCCCTCTGTATCTTTCTGAGCTCCTGGGTCCTCAAACAGAGCCTTAAGGTCCTCTGACCAACTGCTACTGTCTGCCCCTCTATATTAGAACCTCCTAGACTCTAGAGACTTTTAAATCCTCCCTTAAAACCAACTTCTTCTCTCTGGCGTTTCATAAATGAGCACATGCAAATGTTATATTTTATTGTTTTTATATATTGACATATAGTTGTATGTAACCCGTGCCTCCGTCTGTACAGCACTTTGGTCGCCTGCCGTCGTTTCAAAGGTGGTCCACAAAAGAGTTTGAGTTGAGGACGACGACGACACTGAAGGTCTCACTTAATGTTAGTCACAATATGGCATTAAAAATGATAACGCATGAATAATCTCGCATACTTTAATGTTATTAACTAGTGCTTGGTTATTACACTCATAACCATCACTATTACTGTTGTTATTACAACCACTTTCTCTCTCCCTTTCATTCAGCCTGAAGAGTTTTATTACCACGGTGCCAAACTTAAATCTGTCAAGCGCGTTGAGAAAGTGTGATTTATGATTTAGTGTGGCACATAAAAATGGATAATAATGGAATTAAACGTGTTCCCTCCTCAGTAAGGAAGTGTAACCTTCTCCACTGTATTCCTTCATCTTTAAAAACACACGTCTGTGAAGCACCGTCGTGATTCTCACTCCGAGTCCAGAAAGCGGAGCAATTATTGAGTTACTTAAATAAAAATCGTGTTAAATTGCAGACAGATAAGCAACTTCACTGAAGGTCACATTTGCATACAATTTCCCTCCATTGACTTGTAACCTGCACAATGGCAGAGAGGAGAGGAGACTGTTCCCTCCCCTGACAGCAGCAACATGCTCGAGTAGCGACGAAGAAGAAGAAGAAGAAGAAGCCCCTGGGCTGTGTAAAGACTCCTGCTAAAGTGTTTGTCACACATGCTGAAGATTCCTTTTCTTATCCCTCCAGACAACAACAACAAGCCACCTTCCTCTTCTTCTTCTTCTTCTTCTTCTTCTTCAGGGCATCACAGGCACGCACAACAAAAACAACGACAAAAAGTGCCTCTGGTGGGAAAACGCCATGCAAATTGTGTCATCACTGAGTACGCGGCCACATTTTGCTCAGGTGCAGGAGTGGAGTATAAAAAAGGAGCAGAAAGGAACACACTCTGCTGTGCACATGAAAAATGGGCCACTGATGGCCGGTGCCCTCCATCTCTTCTTGACACAATTAGAACCTGAAGTTAAACTCCTCAGGCGTCCAACTTATTTGAATATTGTGTCATTATGATTTTAATTTTGGACATTTCTCTGTAAAGCCCCAGGTGGAGGCTGGAGCTTTTTCTTCCTCTCTTTCATTCACTTTGACATATTTCTTTTTACCTTCTCTTCCCCTACAAGCAACTACTGACCGACTCCCATTTATTCATACACTTGGGCAAGAGTACTTATCACCAGGTCACGCTCCATAATAAATACACTTTTCTCTATTCATGCACACAGCCATTCCCAGTAGGACTGAGGAATAAGTGATTCATTTGATTGACTTCCCCTCGAGCAGCACAGCGTCAGACTTAGCACGTTTCTTTTTTGATGAAATGATGGGGAGAGCCACTGTGCTCGTGGTCAAGTTTAATTCAACACGCCGTCACCTCTGACAAACATGTTTCTCACCAGTCATTTGTGATTAAACTAACATCCAGATGCCTAATTGGATGCGGTTTAACATTAGCAGGGTTTTTTTATCCTTTTTAAAGAAAAACTGTAAATTAAGTGTTGTATTATGTTGTTGCAGGGTCATTTGATAACTATATGGAGCAACAATAACAGGCTTTTAGTTAGGATTTTATTAGAGGGTGTATAAACATTTAAAAACTTGTTTTTAGTTTATAAATTTCTTATTCCCTCTTCCCTGACTTCCAGCTTTATTGTCTACTTATTACATTTTTTAAACTTTCATATATTTATGCAAGACACTTGCATACAGTTGTATTAGCTGTGTGTGTGTGATGATTTTCTGACCTTTCACACAAGAAAACAATTCTTCCATGATTACTCTTCTGGACGAAGCTGGAGATTATTGTCCGTCTTCCTCCTCTTTTCACAAAAGTAACTTTGTGTCTTGAGGCAAAAAGCAAAAAGTCTTTATTTCATTTAGCCTTCATATTATAAAAGGACATTATCAACTGTAAATGTGTCAACAGTGGGAATTTATCGACCTTTTAAAAGTTAAGGCTTCCTATTATTCAAAGGAACCATACAAATTTTGACCACTATAGTTGTCGCCGGTCGCATCGTGCTGACGTTATTGTTGTTGTTTTTCTCCCAGTTCACCGACAGTTATTACATTTCATTACGTGTCATTTAGCAGACACTTTTATCCAAAGCGACTTACAATGGCATTGTCACCAAAGCCAAAAAACTCCAAAATAGTTACTATAGTTATCAGGCTGTCATTCAAAATCCACCACTGTAAACATGTGTAGAAATATTTATATAATATATTTTATTTCACTAGGCAAACAAAGATCCCCAGCAACTATATTTGTAGCATCATTTGAGATATTTCTCCAGTCCTGTCCTATTAAAAAAGGCATGAAGCCACGTGAGTCACAATTAGCACAAATGTCACAGCGCACTGACATGGTTTACCTGGGAATAAAACTCTATCTCTGTTAATGAATGAAGAGACATCTTTACATTAAGATCCTTAAACTGGGTACAGGTGTATTTGTGAAGCATTACTTGGTGAATACAGAGAGGAAATGTTTCCATTATGATGCAACAAAGACTAGTTGACTGACTCAATTGGATGGAGCAAGAAATTGAATTATGTTCCAGTTTTGCACTGTAAAAACTGCTTCTTGCAGCTGGGCCCCACTTCTAAATATACAGCGGGAGAGAGCGAGTGCACACTCTGACTTTGGTGTATAAATAATCAATGTCAAAAAGTGCACTCCTTGAATTTAATTCACATTCCTAATCCTATGATTCAGTGAAGTAAAAAAAAAAGATTATGAAAATCTTCTTAGGTGAACAACTATTTACCTATAAACTTCACTTATAGATCCTTTCTAAGCAAACATTGACATTGTGATTTAAGACGTGCCCTTTCAGGACGTGTCCTCTGTCGGCCTGATGGCCGCTTTGCTTAACCCACATCAATCAGTGAATTATAATTATAAGAAACGTGCTTCAATGTAACCTGAACACACACAGAGACAGAGACAGAGAGAGGGAGACAGAGAGAGAGACACACCTGCATCTATGCATATCCCATTAATCTTGTTACAGCACCATCCCCTTTCTTACTGTTAAATATGCATTAAAAAGAATGGAGTCATTGAGTATATTTGGCACATAAAAGATACAGGCTCATCATTAAAAATCCATGTAAGCCCTTTAAAGCTGAAGAGAGGTGATTTCACGCTTGGCTGCATCAATTCTAAAAGGTGCTATACTCCACCACCACCACCACCACCACCACAACCACCACCACAATACAAAACACACCACACACACACAGAGAGAGAGAGAGAGACGCAGCATAGACGGTGACGTCCTTGGTCTTGCCTCCCCCGTGCAAGACTCAGTGGGATGGATGTGGTGTCTAAACTAATGGAGCATGGAGAACACAGGCTGGCTGTGAATAGAAGGAGGTGGAGGAGAGATCAGGGTGCTCTTGGAGCACCTTTTTGCATTCGAACAATAGCAGGTTATTGCCGGTATATTGTTGGGGTTTTTTGGGGAAGAGCAGAGTCAATATTTAGTGGCCAGTGCTGCCGGATCACAGAGACGCCAGCTCTGGATTGTTCGGCCTGCAATTAAAAAAATTATTATAATAACAATAATAAGTCTCTTTCTTACGACGGTGTATTAGGGCCAAGAATGAAAAAAAAAAAAAGAGATTAAAAGAGGCTAATCTACGAGAAAAAAGTTGCAGATTTATGGGATTTAAAAGTAGCAAATCTATGAGAAAAAAGTCACAGATTTTTTTAGATTAAAAGTGGAAAAAAAACAATGATTTTTTTCTCATACATTTGCTATGTTTAATCTCATAAATCTGCAACTTTATTTTCTCGTAGATTTGCTACTTTTAATTTCATAAATCTGTTACTTTTTTCTCGTAGATTAGCCATTTTTAATCTCAGAAATCTGCTACTTTTTTCTCGTAGATTAGCCATTTTTAATCTCAGAAATCTGCTACTTTTTTCTCGTAGATTAGCCATTTTTAATCTCAGAAATCTGCTACTTTTTTCTCGTAGATTAGCCATTTTTAATCTCAGAAATCTGCTACTTTTTTCTCGTAGATTAGCCATTTTTAATCTCAGAAATCTGCTACTTTTTTCTCGTAGATTAGCCACTTTTAATCTCAGAAATCTGCTACTTTTTTCACGTAGATTTGCAATTTTTAATCTCATAAATCTGCGTTTTTTTCTCGAAATATTACCCCCCCTCCCTCGGGTCTGTATTTTATTAAAATTTTTTCATACTTGGCCCTAATTTCCCGTCGTACTTTCTTTTGTATCTACTCGACGTCAAGCTCGTCAGCTCCGAGCTGGAAAACATGCCGCTACATTCGACCTGTGCCCTAATGTGCCAAAAAGTCTCCGGAAGAACATCTGCGGTTTCACAGCCATAAAAACATTTTTGCCTCTGATTAATGTGGTATTCTTAGGCTCGTGGCTCTCCTTAGCAGACCACCGCGCGAGATGTTCAATCAACTATGCATGACTTGACCTTAATGGATTTTTCACTGGGAGGCTTGGGTTGGTTATTAGAGAACCAGCTCATGTGGAACAACCTTGCCCTCTTGGGAGGGGAATTACACCAGTCCAGAGGAAACCCACATTACGGCGCCGGCGAGAGCAGAGGAAAGCACCGTTTCCTCTTGGCTTGCATACGTCTCTCCATTTAAAAATGTGCCAAACTGTGATCTCGGAAGAATATATTCCATCTGCTGCTTGATTAAGAACCCCCCGTCCTCTCTCTTTACTTTACAGTTAGTGCTGTCAGCCATCTGACTGTGGCACTCTTCATTTGTCCTCAGTGGTTTGCGTCCTCTTACTTGCATATAATTGTCATATCTTTTACGACACCAGGACAATAAAACCAGCCCCCGCCATTAAATGGAATTATACGAGCGTGCTCGTGATTGGCTGACGTGTCCCCCACGTGTCTGTGAATGGATGGTGTTTACTAGACCTTGTGCATTTTTTTAAAGTTGCTGTGGAAATGAAACGGCTGCTGTGTGCACACGGAGAAAATGATGACCGCCGCTGCAGTG
The DNA here is from genome assembly GCF_958295425.1 of Solea solea. NCBI lineage: Eukaryota > Metazoa > Chordata > Actinopteri > Pleuronectiformes > Soleidae > Solea > Solea solea. The sequence continues at coordinate 2,561,458 of NC_081153.1, read as the reverse complement.
CCAACCAGGAGCCGTGATTATCAGGCTCTGTTTACCCCATTCCAGTTCACACACATCAGTAAATAAACAAACAAAATGGCCCGGTGTTGAATTAATTTTCTCCTCCAGCTGTGTACTCTAATTGGGATAATAAGCTGAAAGGTTATCAACACTCCATGAGGCATTATTCAAGCACCTAGCTTTATCTCAGTGCCCCCCCCCCCCCTTTGCTTCCTTCAGTAAAAAACACACTGCATCTGTGCTGGAGAGTGAGGAAGGAAGGATCTTTTTCAAATACGTCTAATAAAACCTTACAGTGGAGTTTAAAGTTAGAAATTAAATATTGATTCATTCAAAAGATGAAAGGTCAGCGTCATTAATTTAACCAATTAAAATCAAATAAAAATGCATTAGGAGAATTTTTTTTAAATTGGCTCTGATTACACAGAAATGTGAGAGGCTGAATCCTGTGGAAGAAAAAAAAGAAACACCGTTTGAAGGTTAACTACACACGGACTCAAATCTTATTTATACGACTGTGAACCCTTTACCGGGGAAAAGAACCATATCTGGAAACGTCTGAAATCTTAGAAACACAGAGATTTGCGACGGCCATTGCAAAATATCTCACGGCCAAGTTAACGTACGGTAGAGATTCTGGTGTCAAACTCTCGCCACTTTCAGATGCTTTGTTTACAATGAGACGACTTCAACAACATTGTGTGCTGAACCTACTAACTGTGAAGCTACAGCAGCATCTGTGCAGAACTTACCTCAAGACAGTCGCACGTCACCTCCTCCATGTTCCTGCAATGAAAAAGTATCTGATAAATATCTTACTCCATTACTGAGGTAGAGCTGCAACTAACGATTAATCTAGTCATCGTTTGGTCCATAAAATGTCAGAAAATGTTAAAAAATGTTGATCAGTGTTTGTCAAACCTGGAAATGATGATGTTCTCAAATGTCCTGTTTTTGTCCACAAACCAAAATGATTCACTTATACGGAGCAAAGAAGCTTAAGAAGTTCGAAGTTTGAATCTTGTTTTAATCATGGAAAAAAAGCTTCAAACCGATTAATCGATTATCAAAATAGTTGGCAACTAATTTAGTAATGGCTTAATAATTGATTAATCAGTGACTAAATTAATTGTTAACCATTTCGATCATAAATTGAGTGTATTTTTCCATTACCAAAACAAGTTTTCGGATTATTCAGCTTCTTAAATGTGAATATTTTCTGGTTTCTTTGCTCCATAAAATAAAGAAATCATTAAAAGTGAACAATTCTTTGTGACATTTGAAATCATCATATTTTCCAGGTTTGGTTAACACAGATCAACATTTTATGACATTTTATGGATCAAATGATTACTTGATTAATCAAGAAAATAATGGTTAGTCGCAGCCCTAAATCAGAACAACATCAACTTTTTCCATCATCAGCATTATAAGTGCGAATGTCACTGATTTTGCCCGAGGGACATGGCAGGAACATAAGTACGTTTTAGTCTTCTCAGTTGACCAGAACTTAAAATGACATTGCATATCAAACTACTTGATTTACTGTTACACACCCAAAAAAGAAGAATAAAATGTTCTTAACTGCAGCAGGAATATGGTGAATTTCAGAATACGTGGTGCTGCTGAAAAACCCTGAGTCTTGCACGTCACACAGTGTGACATTAATGTCATCTCTCCTTTCTCACATTTATAAAGAAAATAATAATTCAACCCGGCTCAAATTGTTGGCTGAACAGGTAAGTGATTATTATTTGTCATGTGTTTGTTTTGTTTCAATTTCCACAACTCAAGGTTATCATTATTGTGTCCAGCAGCATTTGTGATGCCCATTAATTATTAAATGTCCTCCTCTCTTCCCTCTCCGATCGTCACTAACAGCAACGGTGGTGGCCTGGCCAAGACTTAATGGACCGGACATGCGGCAACATTCTGTGGGTTTTTCCTTTCATTCCCAGACTGCGTTTAACAGTCAAGCAGCATTAGCTCTGCTATTTGACATAAATCACAGTGTACGTAAACAGTGGTAAAATACCAGCGCTCTTCAACCTTTGAAAAACACCTCTATGTTTATGACTTGTTTTAAAGAAACACTTGGTTGTTTTTTTCCAGGGATGAAGGTCATAGAAAGTGCTTTCATAATGTTCTTCCACTAAAATATGTGTCAAATGTGAAATGGAAAACATCCCTAAAACCGAGAAAGTCATGTACACACATGAAGAGTCCTGTCCTGTCATAAACTACATAATGTTCCAGTGTTTTTCCCCCACTTCATAAGCAGCAATGAAATGTCAATAGTTTTCTTTCTTTCTTAAACTTCATACACGCAACAAACCATACTTCTTTTATATATCTGTGTATAACTAGAGCTCCAACTAACAATTACTTTCATAACCGATTCATCTGTCAATTATTTTCACGATTAGTCAAGTAATGTTTGATCCATAAAACGTCATTAAAACATGTTCATCAGTGTTTGTCAAACCTGGAAATGACGATATTCTCAAATGTCTTGTTTGAATGATTTCTTTGTTATATGGAGCAAAGAAACCAGACAATATTCACATTTAAGAAGTTGAAAAAAAATCACACAAACTGATGTTAATTCTATATAAAACACTTAATTTAGTAGTCGATTAATAATCAATTAGTCGAGTAATTGTTACAGCTCTAGTTACAACCAAACCAAAACTTTTAAAGAGCGTTCCCTCAGGGTTAGGGAGGAGCCTAACGTTCCCTAAACTTTGAGGGAACCAAAAACTGAAACGTTTGTCATGTATGAAGGTTGTATAACCTAAGGTTCTGGGAACCAAACGTTCAACCTAAAACTAACTTGGGTGGGGGAACCTTCCGGGAACGTTCCCTAACTAATGTTACTACTGAATTTCAACATATAACCGTTATGTTAACACCTAATTTTCCCGAATCGTATAATTAACGCAAACATGCTAAATTAGCCTCAAAAACATTGACACACACAAAAACAAAGCATCATTTTCTGAAGAACGTCAGTGTCGTCCATGCTAACTTACGGTGCTCTGCTGCACACACAACAACAACAACAACAACGTGAAATCTTCAGTAGCATCCATGGGTGTCACGCGGGCTCACAGTACAGGTATCGTTCCTTCTTGATGAAGTCTCGCGGGAACACAGAGCAACGCTAACGAGACACTCTTAAAGGGACAGCGTCACAATCCAGTCGTATCCGGTTTACTATTTATCACCTGTCATAAAAATGAGAAAACGTTAATATTCTAGAAATTGTTATTTGTTTGGAAAATAATAAGTGAATTCACCATTTTATATCTAAATTTTAGTCGGAAATCTAAAACAATTTTTTCAGTAAGTAAATAACTATAATTTGAAATTTAAATCAAGAAGTAATAATGTGCTTTAGTATTTTTCAGTCGCTTTTTTTTGTAAAACAGTGAAAATTCATGGATAGCAATAATAATAATAATTATAATTATATTTTACTATTAAAAATCTCATTTTGCTGAAAGAGCTTCTACATACTGGTGCGTTAACCATTACAGAAATGATCGATGCTGATCATTTAGAGCAGCTGTGCCATAAAAAATCATTAGTTAAGCATTTGTTATATAGTTTGGTTCCAATAACAGATCTCTGCAGTTAGTCATTGTATGTGGTTTTGTTTTTCAGACCACATGGGTGTTCAGCTGACATCCTGCGGTTAATTGCGTTATCAAATCTAAACATGAGCCTCTCCAGCTTTACGCTGGGTTTATATACCATCTCTGGGGAACGTTATTTTTCTGACACTTTTATTACGAGGTGAGGAGTTCGTCTGGAGTGCCCTGAGCGTGTCAGGGAAGTTTTATTGTGGAAAGGTAGAAGGCCACTCGGCAAGAGTCAGGAGTCTCTGAAAGTTTATTAAAAAAAAAACCTAACCGTTTATCTCCCACTGGAATTTGTAATAACAATAAAAAAAACCTGTATGCTTTGAATTTAATGGGACTTCCCTTTTTTTCCACAATGCTGGTATTAATTCTGATTTTTTTTTTCTCTTTGTGATGTTTTAAGAATAAATAAATATCAAGTTGTGTGTGACAAAGAGACATGATACAGATGAGAGACGTGGTCTCGCCCTGTAATTATGCCAGTGCATTTAAAGCAAGCGCATGATTACAAGTGACAGTATAGACTTATCTCTTCATCACTTATTCAGTGTGAGGCAGTTTTCCCCACACACAGTTGTCAATTTTATGCAAAACGGGATCCAGGCGAAGCCAAGTCGGAATTGATCTGGGCGACGGCGAGTCACAGGCCGGATGCTTATTTGAAAGCCTGGAAGTAAAGTATAGGGTGTCCGTCTTGTTTGTGAGACAAAAGTGACGGAGAAAATGTACGTTTCTCCAAGAGGGACTGACAAAAACCCGTCCTGCAGCTTTTACGGAAGCATTTATTCCAATTTAGAATCAGCCCCACTCATGTGGGTCATGCAGGTTGCCTTGAAAACGTCCATTAGCGCAGCTCTCACAGACAACGACCTCTCGCGCGCAGAGCAGCACTTGATCCAGAGAGCTCCTCTCGTTTGATCCTTCAGTCTAAATGCAGTCCTTCACACCCAAAACAAACATTTCCATGCCGGGTTTAATGAGAACGTTTCCAGATAAAAAAACATGCATTAACATTAACACTGCACACGCGTGGAGTGTCGTTCTCTCCACTGCTTGTTATTATTAAGTGGGGTCTTGCTTCATTATAAACCTGACACTGTGGCCCTGCTGTGCGTTCATGCACACATTCTAATTTTACATTCTCTTCTCATTTCCATTCCTCACAGACACGTTCAGGTTTGTGTAGAATCACCGGTTCTATGACGAGGAAAAGGAAAACACTGAAACCTTTCGTTAGTGAGAAATACAGATTTGATTTATTTTACCTTTATTTAACCAGCTAAGTCAGTGGAGAAGCAATTCTCATTTACAGTGACGACCTGGGCAAGAAACAAATAATATTAACCCTCAGAACACAGAGCATTTTGGCTGCTTTTTTTTCCCAGTACTACGTTTAAACGTAGAGTTTCTACAGAGGCTTTAAGAATGTGCAATATAGAGTCTTATATCCTTTTATCCTTTTACTAGATAAACACACCTGAGCAAAAAGTACTCGAAATGCAGTCACAGCGACAGCTCAATGGACCGGAAGTTGTCACAGACTTGGAGTCGCTCGTTCCCCAGCTTTTTTTGTAAATATCTAACATTCGTCAGATTATAAACGTTAGATATTTACAATTATTTTGTCGGATTCCGGCGGGGAACAAGTTCCAGATGGATGGCAACTCCAAGCCTGTGACAACTTCCTGTCACTCCAAAACTCAGGAACCAATCAGCAGGCAGCTTCCTAAGCAAATAAAAAAACCACGGCACAAAGAACAAGTGTATTTTCAAACAGTAAAATACAATATTTTTGAAGGATTAAAGCGATATTTTATTTGCTTCTTCTGAAAATATTGACACAAATCTAATTCCTTACGTGTTTACACGCGTGTTCCTGCCTGAACACGTGTAAACACGGGTACATATGAATAATAAAAGTGTAAAACATCACAGCAAAGACAACATTTATCGTCTGCTTTGTTTCACATAATGAAAGATTGTGCTGAGAGCCACAGAGGTGTGTGTGTGTGTGTGTGCGTGTGTGTGTGTGTGTGCGTGTGTGTGTGTGTGCATCAATATAACGACCATAAAAGATGTGATACTCTTGGCTTTGATTTATTAGCTACTGCTCAATGTAACTGTACCCATATTTTGAAAGGTACATATTGGTCACAGCCTGCTATTGATTTTGTTCCACAGTTAAAATGGATGGCTTTGTTTAGCAGGGAAAAAGTGAGCAATTTTTACCTGCTCCAGCGAAGCTGTTTAATAGTCCCAAATCTATATTTCATTAAAATGATGACACATTGCACCCGTGGACCTCTCCTAACTCCTGTTCCATCGATCCGCAGCAGTTTGGACCTGGTAGAGAATAATAAATTGCCCTGGCATCGGTGGCACTCTCTCTTCAACATTTATCTTGCATTATATACACTACATGAAATAAAACACCGTGGCATGAATCTTTATCACTGCAAACGTGTAACAGTCCTCCACGTTCCCTCCAAATGTGTTATAGTGCACGTGATTTACTGTATGTTGTCTAATAGGAGAGGAGAAAGCAGAGAATCCATCTCACTTAGCTGCGTAGTTGCCCTGCTTTTGTGGCCGAATCACAACCAATTCTATCTTCTCAGCGTTGTGTTCAATACCCACACCATGCCTTGAACAACAATTGGGAAAATTCCCACTTTATGGGCTCACAATGTGTCATCATTCATGAAAAGATAACCTTTACTGTCCCCGGAACGCGACGTTCGACGCATTTTATTTTCACACAATTAAACAAAAGGCGCGAGGAGCTGGACGCGGGACGAGGGAATGCTCCGTTAATAGGAACCTGTTGTGTTTATGATGAATTCCAGCCAATCTGTCTGCCACTGGAGGGTAAACAAGTTTGACATTTAGTGGTGACCTTATCCCTTCTATTAGGCTGCTTGTTTTTCTGACAGAGACGGATAAGGGTGCTTTTTCTCATTTCATCATATAGAATGATGCTGGTTAACAAGGGTGTCCTTGTTAGGTCAAAGCATATTCACATTTACATGTTTCACTGGGACTGTCGCCGTGGAGGTGCTGCTGCTGCCGCTGCTGCTGCTGCTGCTGCCGCTGCTGCTGCTGCTGCTGCCGCTGCTGCTGCTGCTGCTGCTGCCGAAACAAGGAGGCCATTAGAAAACTATGTCAACTTCTATTTTTATTATTGCCTCCATGTAGACTAATTTGAAGTAAGCGTATGTGACATTTTGCAGACAACATCCCATCGATCGCATCTGTCTTTTTGTCGGAATCCACCATAAAAAATGAGATGTCACTTGCAGGGAAGCTTCTGTGTGTCTACAGAAAACAAAACTGTGAATCACAGAGACGTAAACACAAGCGCTCAGCTGACGTGAAGTGACCTCTGGGAGACGCGGCACAGAAACGCCACAGCGACATGCAAATCAGGACCAGCACCTGGGACTTGTGGCCTTCAGTGTGACCCAGTTATCCAGCAGACACGTTCACGTGGTCCTGTTTGAATTCACGTCAGGATATTTGTGAGGGTCTTGAATTCTCCAGTCATTGTCACGTCAAACTGTGTGAAAGGCGGATTGTACCAAAATGTGATTTGCAGGGTTGTTAAAAGAGAATAATCTGTATATTTATTTCAAAAATATCATCATATCATGAGGTCAGAGACATCGCAGAGAAGATACTGTGTGTTTTACTAGTTTAAAAACGTGGCAATGTTTTATTCCTCAGGCTTTTTTTGACTGACGTCTTGTTTGATTATTATTGTTTGTTATTATTTTTGCTACTATTACATAGTACAGGTCAAGGGTCAGTCGCCACCGGAAGTAAACAAACAGCGTTTGTATAAGTTTGTGAGGAAATATGCATCTCCCCATCGACACGTTAAGAAAAAGTTGACAAGCACTGAATGCCGGTGAGTTAGACGACGACAGGGATTTCCCGGTCACTTTCTCCTGCTGTCAACTGCTCCGAGTGCTGGACACTGTTCTGCAGCATGCTGTCACTTTGAATGCAGACTTAAAAATGGATTATCAGGCTTGAATTGAAATGACTGGTTTGTTTGTCTGTTTCCTTCGTCACGTCACTGGTCCACCATGATGATTTTTTCATGTTCACATTGTTCCAGCCAAGGTTGACATTCCCCAGGTCGACGTGCGGGACGTTCCCCCGGCTCGTGCGACTCTGTGAATCCTAAACATCCTTCTTTTGTCAGGTTCAAAGACTCTGGGGCTTCGTGCAAACACATTACAAGACCTGCGCTTCCACCTGAACTCTGGCTGTGATTACAGGAAAGAGCAGGTGTGAATTAAGCAGGTGCAACAGGATCGCTTCCTGTGAATAAATGTATTTTGATTATGAGCAAACATTGCCCTCCTTTGGCCCTCATTATGCAAATGAGCAATTGTATTTTAGGGTGTGTGTGTGTGTGTGTGGCAGAGGGTGATTTGTTTGCAGGAGGATTTTTAATTTTTTTATTTTTTTGCAGCCTGGCAGTCATATGCTGTTGATTAACGGACTAATGGACAGGCAGCAGAGTGGGGGTGAAGTAATTTCATGCCAATCACTATTCATTATTTAATGAGAGATGATGACTCGGGGCATGCTCCAGCTCAGACGGGCTACAAAAGGCAAAAAACTCACATCATTATTTACCTCTTTAAATTCACATAATTAAGAGGCACAGGGCGGAGAGATGTTTCTTCTCTTAACAGAAAGACGACGATCCATCATGATGATAAGATCAGGTCGTCAGTCTGTACTTGTTGAACCAACGTATAATCAAATCAAACGGCACCCTGATGATTTCATGTCGCTGGACGTTATAGGATTTTTATTTCATTTCGATTTTAATGGCATGTTATTTCTGGAGTTTGTGCACTGGATAATGAAGTTGTTAGGGCTTAAAGCTGCATCATGACACAAGGAGACAAATGAATGTTGTCCTTGCGAGGTAGAGAGTGAGGAATGGACTGTGGCTACACACAAAAGGATAATATAATCAAAACTTTTCAATGTCATGCTGTGGTTGTTGACAGAGTCAGACTCAGTTTATTCAGTGGAGATTGTGTGGACATTAGACTAGTGTTTATATAAGTCAATTGTTGTAAATAAGCGTATGAATGATATACTGCAGATATGAATCTGTAGAAAATGGAGTTCATCGAATTGAAAATATGGTTTGATGACAATAAGTTATGATTAAATGAAAGTCCGAGTCATTGTAGACCACACACTTAGCTGGAAACCACACATAGAACACATGAAATGTAAATCAAACCAAGGATTTATTGAATAAAAACTGCCTTAGGATAGTGTATCGTTCACTTTTAATGCCCTGTATGTCAGACTGGCTCGATTTCTATCATTTTTAGACATTGTTTGTTTTCTAAAACACTAGAGATTCCTGTTTGCATAAATTAAGAGAAGGAAATTATAATTTACGAGGTGTATTGTTTTATGTATTTTCTTTACATTTTGATTTTCTTGGTTTTTTCTATAATGTTGAACAGGATGAGGCAAAAATAATAAAGGTTATTGGCATAATTGTGTTAAATGATGTCACTTTATATTGACTTTTAATATGAATGCGAGCAAAACAAAGATATTCATTCATTCATTCATTCATATGAACTGAACTGTGCAAATGACACAAAAACTGTAATAAATGGGTAAGAACTGTTTGTAGCTTTAAAGTCATTTGTTTTCCACATTAATGCAGGAGAAAAACTGCTGAGATCAGAACATGACAAAGCAACGGTGTATTTTACATTTCAGCTTTTAAGTCCTTAGAAACAAAGTATAAAAAGAATAGATGTCGTTTTATAATCTCAGTGTTACCTCTTTTATCAGATGTATCTTATATTTTAAGGATTTCCAAGTGGCTTTTGTTTTTTTTCCCTGTGGATGATTGTTCTTGAGAACTGTGTGTGTGTGTGTGTGTGTGTGTGTTTTTGTGCTGCTGTTTTTGGTGAGGAGTCTGTGCTGCTGAGGAGCGTATGGGCATATGGTCCAATAATATCTAATCCATATGGCTGCTGTGATATTTCTCATGTAACAGCCAATTAAAAAAATGCGCCCTCATTCTCACCGCAGTCTTGATCCATCATTACTGAGCAGGTGCTGTTTGGAGAGAGAACTGAGCACAGGCACGTTGTCGTCGTCTCCTCCTCCTCCTCCTCCTCCTCCTCCTCCTCCTCCACCGACGGCCGGCGTTAATGTGTGTGCAGGAAAATAAGAAGGAAAAGAGAGTGAGAAGTAAGTAATATTTCCTTCCATTGCTCCACCGCTGTGCAATATTCCCCAGTGGAAGGGCAAAGATACGCCCACACAGGATTGATTTTGGTCATCACAGTGGATCACATTGCAGCCTCAGTAAATCTGAACTGTGCTGCCACAGCATTAGCCTCGGATGACTCCCAAATGTGTGGCTACAGGCACTGCACTGTACCACAGTAATGATGGTCATTGTGCCTCCACAACTGTGCTTTCAAATTTATCATCAGAAATGCTGCCAGCGAAGTTACTGCATGTGAGGGATCAATAAAATACCGCTACAAGACAAATATCTAAAGGGAAGTATACAGTCGTAAGGATATACAGATACTCAGCGCTCTGGAATCAAGCTAGATCATTTACAACTCATCCTCTTTCCTCTCTATTAAGTCTCCAAATCAAGCTGTTATTCAGCCAACGGACAGATAGATAGATAGATAGATAGATAGATAGATAGATAGATAGTAAAAGGCAGAAACTAAATAAATAAAGAGTGCACTGTTAATTGAAATGTGCCCATTGTTAGGGTGTGAAACACAGCACCCACGAAAAAGTGAATTCTACTGCTGAAAAAAACCCGTACCCTCCAGCTGTTCAGCAGCTCAACACGATAAATGAGCTGTGGCCTCCCCGTGTTCCCACTAACAGTTCAGCTCAGTTTGCTTTGGTTTGGTTTGCTTTGCTTTGCTTTGCTTTGCTTTGCTTTGCTTTGCTTTGGTTTGGTTTGGTTTGGTACGGCACACTCTACCAATCTTAACTTCTGCTTTTACATGTTTCCTGTCGTCCTCACCTGCTCACAATTCAAATGTAATCTTGTCGGTCCGACGCTCCGACATCAAAGCTTCTGCATGGCATCGTGAGAAGAGACTCCCTATCAATTAAAGCTGACTCCCGACTATTCTTTGTAGGGTTTCCCCCTCTGTTCGTTACCCTTTCATCACCTGCTCCCTAATGAATCTCTGCGGGTTCTCAGGGTACGGCTTCCTCTCGTGCTCTGACTTGCCGTTACCTGACATCTGAGGTTCAAATGATAATGAAACAGAGAGCGCGGTCCCAACTGGTGTCCACATCCAAGGCGAGAGGCTGCATCGCGTTTACTCCGCTTCATACAATATGCACAAACTACACTGGTGGCATCAGCTTTTCCAGTTTTTCCATTTGAATCATTTTCTCTAAATTAAGGGCAGGATTTCTCGCTCACGTCCCTGCTGGTCGTCTCCGCTGAGGTTTACTGAAGCATCATGTTTGAAAATCGTAATCATCAGAGCTAATATCGCTCCTGGATGCCTCTTGTAAGTGTTGCAAGCTGCTGTATCCTAAGCTAACGTCCAACACCTGCAAAAAAGACACAAAGAAATCCCTGCTAAAACTCTCAGAATCCACATATGGATAGTGATTATACGGCTGAGCAGCTTTAAAAGCAGAGCCGTATTACTTTTTATTAATAGACTTCTCCATCATAGTCTGGATAGAGAAAACCTTACTGCTGTAAAAATGAAAAGAATGACAGCCCGACTTCTCAATTCTGTTTCTGAAATTTAATCAAAATGCCAATTAAGTGCATTAGCAGGGGAGGCTACATGTTTAGAAGTGCTCGTCTTCCCTCGCTCTTTAATGAACGTGTAAGGCAAATTAAATCTTCTGAGGATGACCTTCATTTACTAATCTGCTAATTAACTCCAGTATAACTTTGATGCTTAATTATTTACCTGAACACTTACAGATGAATATTCACAGTATACAGTATATATATATATATGTGGAGGGAGGAGGAGGAGGAGGAGGAGGAGGGGCTGGATAATAAATAAAAAGCTGAGTGAATTTGTGTACCATGTCTTATGAGGTCCTGCAGAAATGTCTACCCCCCGGCACAGCGACGGAGGCAGGCAGCTGTTCCACCCATCCTCCCTCATCTGTCGCCGCATCCATCTCAATCCACACGTCCTCCATTTACTCCCCAATGCAGCCTCTACATCACAAAGGTCGGGAAAAAAAGAAAAACGCAATTCAGAGGGTTAAAAAAAAGTAGTCATGATAAACTGACATTTTGGTTTCCACTGGGGAGTGGAAGAGTTCTCTTATTTTATGCATAAATACACTGTTAATCGTCTTACATTATAAATATAGTGAAGAACACACCCACACAGGAAACATTTTTAAATATCATATTTGCTCATCATCATCCTTACATTTCAGATTTAAGTCTTGGTAACTTATGTGAGCTGTAACTGAATGTATTGGGAAGGAAGGAAGGAAGGAAGGAAGGAAACAAGGAAAAAATGTCACGAAACACACTAGAAAGTAAAATAATCCCTGACAAAAACACGCATCACTCATGAGAAAACATGAAAAACAAACACAGCTGCTTAAGTCAGTTTAAGTCTACGTTCACGTCTTTATCTCACTGTTATCGACGAACAGGAAACTGAAGTTTGTAAAAACACTCGCTCTCCCCACACCAAACCCCATTACAGAGGAGCTGCTGGTCTACTGCTGCCTCGTGTGGTCACTTTGTGACACTAAGATAAATCTTTGTGAAGGTTTTCAAAGGCCGAATTCATAAAATAACACATCTGAACTTACTGATGAAAGCAGCAGTGGATCAATGACTCCTGTATCCCTGTCAAAGCCAAAAGCACGGATTTTCTCTATGGAATTTGGTCTGGTGTATTTAAAAATGGATTTAAAAATGGATTTAAGATCGCGGAGGACACAGGAGCTGCTGCTGCCTCGTGTGGTCACTTTGTGTCACTGAAGTTAATCTGAACGAAAGATTTCAAACGCCAAATTCACAAAGTATTTAACCGATATTTCAGAATAACTCAAAAATAAAGCCAATGCTGTAAAGCAATTACAAAGAAATGTGGGACAATCAATGCAATATGTTGCATGTAAATATGCGCGGAGATCGACCCCAATTTAGTTTATATCTTCTTGCTTTTCTTGTTTTAAATCCACACCGTTAAACCTTGTGTCTACATCCACACTGACTATGTAAATTTCTCTTATTAAAGAAGCAAAAAAACCTGCTTTAAGCGTCCACAGGCCAAACTGTATCCAGTCGACTCATCAACATTAGATCTGTGTGTCTATTTTAACCCACTGTCATTGTATAAAACATAAAACGTGAAGAAAATGAGACGAGGCAGGGATTTGGTTTTGATGTGCTTTTGAAGTTTGAACCCAGCGCCCAGCGCTCAGCTCTCTCCACATTAATAACTTTCCTAAAGGGTGGAATGAACAGTGTGACTCGTCGTTATTACTTCCTCTGAATAAATCTCTCCACTTTCACTCTTGCACCTGTATGTCTGCAGCAATGTCCATAGCCTCAGGCCGGACGACACCGCTGGACACGTCTGCAGGACGGCTGCTGCAGCCTCGTGCAGGGCGAGGTGAGGAAAACCTCTTTACACGTCTGCCAGAGGACAAATGCATTTAGACCGCAGACAGAAACACAGGGAAGAAGCATCTGATGCTGCCTCCGAGGAGTGGTGTGATGTTCACAGGAGGATCACAGTGGCGCCTGACATCTGAGGGTGGCGTTGCTGATTCCCCACGGGCCTCACACACTGCTCCACCGTCCACCGCGTCAGGAGGAGACAATTCCTGGTGTGGAGGATAAATGCATATATACAGTAAATAAATGTGGATCTCAGGAAAGCACACCATATGCACTCGTCACTGAGTGGATAATCCCGAGATATGCAGGATGGAGGTTAATCTGTTGGTAAAAATGAGATGGATTCAGAGCATCATACATCTGCCTCAGCATATTTGTCATTCTGTCCGTGCAGCACATTTTATTTGAAGGGCAAAAGTCATGATGACTTACTTAAGAGTCCAGACAGAAAGCCTGTATGGATATATTTTTGTATATATACTCTTTCACCGTCTTTCCTTTGCATAACAGCGTGGACCTTTGTTAAGGATCATCTGTCATTACACAGGATTACCATTTCTTTGCATGCTGGGATCCCTTAGGATTACAGGGAGATTACTTCATATTTTCTAAAACCCCCTATGTCAGCTTTGTCTCTTCTATCTTTTCCATCCGGCAGATTTTAGTAAGTCGTGGAATGTCCGAGTTTTCTTCAGAAAATCCCTTTGTTTCCTGCATTTGTACAGTGTGTGATGTTCTGCTGCTTCTTCATCTCACCGAAGACGCTTTTCAAAGAGTAAACAATTATTATTATGTTTCAGTGTAACCCTGTAACATAGAGCGTGTTGCAGACGACGTGTTTGCATCGCCGTAATGACACGACGGTTTGTGCTATCGGGAATAATTCACACGGTTTCTGAAAACGAAGAAGTTGCACGTCAAAGCCAACATGTGGTTATTATGGTAATTGGTAACTGTTGCAGGAAGCCGGAGAATCAGCGAACCTTTGGTGTGTTTCCACCGGCTCAACTCGACTCGACTCGACTTGGCACGGTACGGTTAAGTTGCGTTTCCTCTAGCATACTAGCAGGTAGTAGCGAGTTTCCAGGCGAGCTGAGGCGATACGATGCGTGATGTCGTCAGACTGCCAGCCACTGATTGGTCAGAGTGTCGACGTCCGACACAAGAATGAAAGCCAAACATTGCCGAACTGTAGATGAGTTAAAAAGACTTAACAATGCTGAAAACGTGAGTTAATCTCCAACAATTACCAGAGAAATGTCTAAAATCTCCATATTTGACAGAGGAGTCTGGTGTATTTAGCGACAGCACTGCTGATCGCGAGCGGACACAAACCCTGCTGCTGTATTTCAGTGCAGTGACGAAGAGAGTTGGAAAAACACCTGTACATAGTTTCCATTGTTTTGGCCAGTTTTTGGACATTGAGACAAAGACTCAAACAAAGTCTGGTGTTCGTGTACAACTACAGTGTTTACAGCTAGGACAGTGAACAGTCTTGAGTTTGGTGAATGCCTCTGCGATCCTCTCAGTGAGGGGGCAGGAAGCCGGTTTGCCGATGCAGAGCGGAGTGGGCGGGCTGGGGTGTTCACACCAGAGGAAGCCGAGTGATGTCATATATGTTTAGGCTGTATACAGGCATGTATGTGACCTTTCAAGCAACATCCGCTTCATCCTCCACATGAGGGTTGCAGGGGACGCTGGTGCCAAATCTGGCTGACATAGGGCGAAAGCTGGGGTCACAGAACGAGTGGAGTCGAGCTGGTGGAAACACAATCACTCTCACACTCAACTACCAGTTACTATGGTTAATTCAGTGTCCAATCTGCATGATTTTGAAGTGTGGGAGGAAACTGGAGAACCTGGGAACCCCCCCCCCCCCCGACACACACACACACACACACACACACACACACACACACAGTGAGATCATGCAAACTCTGGGCATACACCTCAATAAAAAGCTATGACATGCAGTCACTTACTCATTGTCTACTTAACCTAAATCCATAGATGTTGAGGTTGAAGTTGAGCATTCAATAGGAGACGTCTGTTCACATGCTGAGAGCCAGGACTCGTGTCTGTGGTGTAGAACAAAGTCGTGAAAACGTCCTGATAAAACAAACAAACAAACAAAACCATTAATAAGTGTGAACAAGAAGATGATTCAGGTTCTCCTGAATCCCATATTTATACCTTATTTATAAGCTAACCCACTAATGTCACACAGTTTCAAAGATGCATCTAAACCATGTGATCTTCCCTCTCTGATCCTTCTGCTCCTGCTTCTCTCCTTTTTCTTCCTCGTCAGCCTTGTCATCCGCAGCCAACCCCAAGTTTCCCGTTTCACTGACCTGTGCAGAAATGACACGGATGTGACTGGTGAAGTGTGCTGGTGATGCTACACCCGTCACTTTTGACACTCCTTAGACACAGTTGGTCACCTTGAAGAAAGGTGAAAGGAAAAGTTCACTTTGTCCGGCCTCCTTCATCCTCCTTCATCCTCCTCCTCCTCCTCCTCGCAGGATAAATGGGTTCAGTATTTTTAGAAATGTAATGTTATTTCTGTTCATCTCTAACCTGTTATAGAGGAGATGAGGGAGGCAGTTTGACACTTCACTGTCAGTACACATGCTACAGTAAATGTTAAATATCTCTGGATCAATATGGTTGCCTGTAGCTCTATAGTGCACAGAGTCTCTCACGCGGCTCTGCTCATTAGAGATGTGTCTGACCTATAGGTTTACTGACAGGGAGCAATACCTACTTTCAGCACGCACACACACACACACACACACACGCACACACGGGTTTGCAAAGCTATTCTTCGTAGGACACTGCATTCATTTGGACGGTGTAAACAAAGCATAATCCCACTTCATTTCTAACCCCAACGTTAATCTACCCACATCTCAAATCTTACGCCCTTAACCAGTTCCTGTGAGCTTCTACATCATTTGGACCAGGTTTTGGTCTCTATATGGACTACTGGTCCCGATAAAGATAAAGTAAAAGAAGTAACAAATTAGATCTGAAACAATAACTCGATTAATCAAGTGTTTTTCAGGATTAAAACAAGATTTCTGATTGTTTCATGTGAAATGTGAATGTTTTCCTCATTTCTTTTCACCGCATTACAAAGAAATCATTAAAAGTGAATCAAGGCATTTGAGAACATCATCATTTCCAGGTTTGACAAACACTGATCAACATTTTTTGTGTTGGACCAAACGATCACTCGATTAATCGGGAAAATAATCGACAGATGAATCGATGATGAAAATAATCGTTAGTTGCAGCTTTATAACAAATACAAGTACACACACACACACAAACACATATAATCAGTGCAGCCCTAAAAGTGGCACAAAATGGATCATTTATCACCATAACGACAAACTACTGACAAAGTGGCCGAGCCTTTTAAGAGCTGGAGTGAATCAAATAAATGGGCAGGAATAGAGAGCAGTAGCACCATCTGCTGGAGGGCAACAGTAAACAGGTTGAATATTTTTGACTCTACATATTGTGGTAAACACAATTGTGTTCAAACGTGTACTTTTTTTTTATTCCTTGATGATGATAAAGAACACATGGAAGAACTGACAGGAGACAAAGGTTGCTGATATATTAAATATTTCCTGATTTTTCTGGTGGAGGTGATTCAAATCAGAGAGGATGTCAACCCAGCAGTAATAGAATGGGGAGGGAAAAGCACTCACAAGGTGCTGGAGGTGTGTTTGGATGAGTGTGGATGGAGTGAGCAGTGGGACACAGTTCTCTCAGAACAGGATGAAATGACAGCATTTTTACATTTAGGTCTTACTTTTTATTAATGGGAACCACACCTTTAAAAAAACATCTCCATCCTGAGGGTGTGCATGGAGGGTAGAAGGAGCTGTAGCTGTATCTGGAGCTTGACCTATTTTGAGGACAAAAAAAAAGGATGACACACGCTGTACTTCTTCATTTTTAATTAGTCCCAACTTTATTACAGTGAAGTGTCTCGACGCTGGATTTAAGTGTTTAAAAGACAAAGAGTCAAAGTGTTTCTGTAGAGTGGAGGCTGTGGGAATTAAAGGAAGTAAAAAATTAAGGAAATTATAAGAAAAAAAACAACCAATAATGAAAATCACTAAAGACTTTTCCAGCAATTAAAGAAAATCTAAATCAGCAGAGTAACATGTCCCTCAGTGTGGTCCCTTAGGCCCCTGACGTCGCGTCATGGCTGCAGAATAAACACATATAGACTCGGAATCAGGTCACTGTCAAGTAAAGTAGATGCAGAAAGTTAAACAGGGAAGTTTTGTGCTGAATAATCTAGCAGCCGAGGATCTGAAACCTCACTCAGAAGAAGAGTTTTGTTTCAATTTATGACCAAATCACCTCAAAGCTGACATCCATACAGAGAACTCCACTGATGTCAGGGATCCCTAAACTTTTAGAGTTCACATCATCAGGTCAGGACATAATCTTCTACGTCAACAACATTTTAATCCCAGAGGAAATCCTGTTAGCAGGCATCAATACAGAGAGAGGGCACATGCATATGTCAACTCATTACTCATATTGTTACTTCATTAATAATCTCAGAGGTTATATCATCGGGCAGCAAACAAAGTCGCCTTTTTTGGGGCTTTCAGTGTAAACGGCAGCTCAGACTAAGACTTGTTGTCGAATAACATCTGTATTTTAGTGCCGACGTCCTTCACGCGTCTTCTTTTTAATCCAGTCAGTTTTTGACTAATCCATTTATATCTGTGCAAATGTGCATAAATTGAAGAGTAAATTGCCCCTTGGACGTGGAGTATTGCTCAACATGGGATTGAAATTAGAAAAAAAAATGTCTCTATAAAAAACAAGAAAATATAACCACTATTCGGGGAAAATGACTTGTTTCAAGCTAAATTATCTGCCAGTGAAGCAAGAACATGGCACAGAAAAAAAATAAGTCAAATTATCTTAAGTATCTTCAGCCTTAAAGGACTGTTTCACCCATTTTTCACTTGGTCAAATGAAGAATACACTTACAATCATTATGCTGCTGTTGGGTTTGTTTAATTCACTATTGTATGACAGAGTTGGATTAAATTTGACCTTTTTTTATTCATTTCATTTTCTCCAGATCTTTTACTCATAACACGTGTGTGGAGAACGAGTGAAGATCAGATCAGTATAGAGCTTTTTTTTTCTTTGAAGGAAGTGACTTTGATCTGGTGATCAAATAACAATTTATCTCTGGAAATTAGAAAAGAAAACCTCTATATTTTTTGCAGTGCAAAAACTTTTTCCCTTTACCTATAAGAGTGATTTTAGTGATCATTAGTAGACTTAATGACGTTGCCTAGTATTTTATTGGCATTTTTCTCCAAGCAGCACTTTACTGACATGGAGATTTTCCTCTCCATGCCAATGGTAAATAAAAAAATGGTCTTCTCTTCTTTTCTCAGTCCCCTGATACTATTAACTAACTTCCTCCCCATCGCCTGATTGCAGGTTGAGGTTTTGTAAGAATGTATTCTCAGAAAAATGACATCCCAATGACGAGACAGCAGGACGGTTTAAAAGTTTAAAAGAAGAAAAAACAGCCTCTGACATTGATTAACGGCCTTATCAGTCTCCATTATGGCAGCTTTGTTTTTACGGAACAGTGCGTTAAATAAAAAAAGCGTCTGCTTTTCACTGTCTGCTGCTCACAGTAACTTTGAGCCAGGATGCTGCGGCGAACGTACACTTCATTCCAAAGCCAGGTTCCCATACATCGGCTTGACTCCAGGTTACATTTCCCATATGTGTCCAAGCTTCCTTTGGATCGACAACGCATAGTGAATGATGATCTCTTGATTCAAACAGTAATATAACGTAATCTAAGGACACATCAACCTAGAAAACTGCTGGTGTCCACAAAGCCTTTCCTTGCAGTAATCCTGCACTAGTCATTGAAACTAACCCTGAACTAAATTAACTCAATACCGGCTCCTACAAGGATATCATTTTCAGTGTGAATATGCTTTCTAAGGAAAATTCTGTCAAACCACAGAAACACATGGTTTCATACAGCAGCTTGTCCTCTTTTCAACAACCCTCCCCGCCCATAAACAGTCAAACGAGAAACACATCACTCAAAGCAGTCCTGAAAGTCCTCTCCCGCCACATTGGTGCCGTTTAATGTTCCTGATATTTGCTCATCAGTGTCATGGGAGACGATAAGACCACCTGAGATCTTATTCCCTCCCAGCACTGACGCTTTCATGCCGCAATAATTACTCCCACTGGTGACTTGCTTACTGACGACGCCCGCCCAAAGTATCACTCTGGGACCGACGCTTTCGCTCCTTCACAAGACAAACAATGGAATGAACACCGCCTCAATCAAGTCAGAGTGATAGATTTAATGACAAAGTCATTTTTCTTTCACTTTATGGCTGAGGGGGAGCGACACACGCAGAATATCATCGGTCTCTGAGGGGATGCGTTTGTGCTGTAAACAAGAACGCTCCCTTTATTTGCCATGAATTCATTGCATTTGACGGTAAGTGGATGTGACCGACCTATTGGCGCTAACTCGCTGCAAATGAACTGGATTACCATGTGTGAGGCTTGTTCCCTTATCAGGGAGCAATGTGTTTAGGGTCGGAGAGGCGGGAAAAATGAGCACTATTGATTTCAGGGCAGGGAGGGAAGAGAGAAGGGAAAAAAGGAAGTGGAGGGACTCCAACTAGCCTCAGTTGGATCATGAGTTCAACATGCAGTGACAAATGGATGGTGGAATGAGAAAGAGCAACCTGAAATCAAATGGAGTATGGATTGTTGTGGCCTGGATTTATAGCTCTGGGGCATCGCAGACCTGGAAGCCATAAATTGATGCAGTTGAAATGGGGCATCATTGGGGGATTGCTGCTATGATTCGTTTACTGCGGCGTGTCACCGACGGACAACACAAATGGTGAATCATCGTCGTCCCACAACAGGGCTCGTTAATAGAATATACACAGACAGACAGAAGTTAAAGGCCGTGACAAATGTGCCTCTGTGGACTGAGGCTGCAGAAAACGGCTGCACACCTACAGTACACACAGAGTCACTGTCTGACAGGAGTCAGTCTGAATCAACGCAGACAAAGACATTTACAATGAACGATTAATGACTGGAATACAAACTCTCATGTGGCATCAAAACAGTGCGACCATCATGTCTTTCGCACACAGGGTACCGGTCTTAACCACTGAGCCACTCCACCCCCCATCTATCTATCTATCTATCGATCCATCTAGTTAAGTAACTGTCTAGTTAAATAAATATCTTGTTAAGTAACTGTCTTTAAGCTAGCAAGCTTTCATTTTAGCTAACATGCTATCTATCTATCTATCTATCTATCTATCTATCTGTCATGTGGAGGATGCTGCTGCTTTAATAGTATTTTATTATTATCCAATTATACCGGTATATTATATTATATAGATAGAACAAGATATTTAGTTGGTTTATTAAAAATGCTTTTCAGTAAAAGTCAATAACAATAACTCCAATAACAAATGATAATTTTATTCAAAATGTATTTATTCAAAATGCTTGAGTCAACAATTCCTGTAATGAATGAACAGCACAATGAAAGAAATAATGTCGCATCTTAACATCCTTCACTAAACGAGCACTTGCGCTTCGGCATGTTGCTTGCGTATGACTGACAGTCACGTTGTCTACGTTCTGATTAATAGGGCTGACAGCATAGGGGCGGGGATTAGGCTACGTCGCACGCAGCGCCGTGGGCAGTGCCCTAGTGCATGTAAATGTAATGGTCCAAAGAAGGTAATTTTAAAAACCAGGACATTTCCTCACTTTCTAAAAATAACCCGGGACACCCGGGACAGGACGTGAAATACGGACATGTCCCGGGAAATACGGACGTATGGTCACCCTATGCTATCTATCGATCTAGTTAAGTATCTATCTAGTTAAGTAACTGTCTAGTTAAGTATATATCTAGTTAAGTAACTGTCTAGTTAAGTATATATCTAGTTAAGTAACTGTCTTTTAGCTAGCAAGCTTTCATTTTAGCTAATATGCTATCTATCGATCTAGTTAAGTAACTGTCTTTTAGCTAGCAAGCTTTCATTTTAGCTAACATGCTATCTATCGATCTAGTTAAGTAACTGTCTAGTTAAGTATAGTTAAGTAACTGTCTTTTAGCAAGCAAGCTTTCATTTTATCCATCTCCACGTATTCCCTCTTTTAGTTTCCCCGTCTAATTAAAAGCTCTTAGTTAAGTTCACCTGTGTCTTGTTACTTTCTTACCTCTGCAGTAAAAACACTTACCTCGCGAGTTGACCCGTCGTTGCCAGTTCCTCACATCACTTATTTGCAGATAGAACTCCAGCGTATACATTTTCTCTCTGTAACCTTATTGTCTTGTTCTCGTATTTATGGACTTCTGTGGATCTGCTTCACATTATCTCCACTACAGAGACACAGTCTCTTACGTTTGGGTTCCTATCATTCCCGGAACATAACACTGTTGTGTTTGCCTGGCTACCTGTCCATTTATTTAGACCACTAAATGTCTATATTATTCCACAAACTTTAAATATGCATTATTCATTCTATTTCTGTCCAGCTGTTTGTTACCAAGCCTTTTTAAGATGATACAAGTAATTATGTGACCAGTTTTTGAAGATCTTAAAAGGTAAAAATACACAGAGTTACAACAACGAGGTTCAAAGTAAAGCAACACCAAAAGCAGGACATATACAAATTATGCAAAAAGAAAGATTTTAATTTGTAACATATCTGTTATAATAATAATAACAATACTATGCTATATCTATATATACAGTATATATATGTATATATATATATATATATATATAAATATATAGATATATATCGATATATATACTTGTATTTATAATTTTACATGGAACACAAGCTAGTAAGGGCTACATACAAGTACAAGTCAACGACATAAAAATAAATAAAATATTAGTATTGGCACAGATGAAGTAGTCTTTACTGAACATGTTAAATGCAGAATGATCGTGTTCATCGTTGTGAAGTAAAATGTTTATTATTGTTGTTTTTTCTTTACATTCAGGTCAGACCCACACACACACACACACTAAATGAACATGACTTGTAGTAAAGGGCAATCAAATACAAAAAGGTTCAAGTCAGCTAGTTCTGAAGGAGGTTGACAGCACTTGCACAGATCTATAGCACATCCGGATCTCATCTGATATCACGGCAGCAGTGTTTTCGTACACTTAACGCTCACAAAACAAAAAAACGCCGCCCAACTCATGACCCTGCCACAACCCACAAACCCTTTCAGCAAAACACACACAAATTTACATTCGCAAACAATCTTAAGCCTCGTCCATGTACGTGTAAGCGTGTTTATGAGAAATGATGCTTATGCTGCTTATGCAGAAGGATCCCAGCGTCCTAAGGGGGCTTTGTTTGATTAAGAGTCGATCACACTGACACTCTGTTCACACAGGAGGGAGCATTTTGTCGCCGTATCGTCTGTAGATCTCTGAGTTTGGCAGAGACGGAACAGCTGAGGTCAGCTCTTCACAACACAACGTGCGACGCAACCTTTGCGTGTACAAAGACATATAGTGCATGTAAGGGACAAAAACAAGCTTAGTTTTGGGGCTTCGTAAAGCTAGTGGAGGTTGATTCAAGGTCGTCAATAAAGTGCACTTGCCATCAAACCAGTGCAGCAGACACACACACACACACACACACACAGTCACTGCGGGATAGGAGACGTGTATGATAACAGCTCTCTGATGGCAGAATGTAAACACTCTGTGATGGACAGCACAGTGATGAGGACATGGTGCTGCTCACCAGCATGCTGTTGAAAAAGAAAAAAACACCTCCTCTCCTCTCCTGTCACGCTCGACTGTGACAGACGGAGGAGGAAGGAAAAAAAAAAGTAATTTACACGACACACAGTTGTGATCCAGCTGATCAAAATATGGTATATACTGTATGTAAGTATGTTGAGCAACACGAGTCTGAGTCTGCTACAAAATGTGTTAGCGCGCTCTCGTCACACATCATCATCCTGAACCTGGGGAAACGACAGCAAAATAATCCACTTCTCCAGAAGCAATGTCACCCTGATTTACGCTTTTCAAATAAATAAATGAAACAATAAATAAATAACCACACACAAATATCTAGAATAGATCCTTCCATTCTGGTGAAGATGAGTTTTAACACAGTTAAAAACATGATGGTCCCTCAACCAAAAGTTCCTTTTTCACGTTGTATGTAAAGTAAACTTGCTGCTGATTACATGACATAAGCCTGCTGTCCTGTCACTGAGACAGTGTTAGTGCAATAAAGGATGAAGCATTCATTAAATTGAAGGGCAGGGGTCAAATCTTCCACTAACAAGGTTATGTTTCTGTTTTCTTTACAGTGAAGCCAGTCTTAGCAATGTTGTTTTGATATAAACTTAAAGGAAAACTTCACAGATTTGCATTTAGCTTATTTATAGTATTTATATTGTATAGTATTTTTGAAAAATTGTGGGAACGAGGTCCCGCCCCCTACGAGTGGGTCTAAAACGCCTCGGACCAAGTGTCAGTTTTCTCGACTCTGGGGAAACTGAGGTTGAGAAGTACAATTTTTCAAAAATACTATTCTTATTCTCTATTCTAGTAATACAAAGCTAAATGCAAATTGGTGAAGTATTCCTTTAAATCTGAATTAACATCAATTTCATCCATTTCTTTTGGCTCCATTTATGCAAAGCAAACAGCTGAACAGTATTAGTATTAGAACTTAAGTCGTCGAGTTACTCTTCACCGTCAGCTGCCGGCAGCATTTGCTTACCAACTCCACTCCGCCCTCGCCTCATCTAAATATCCCCCTTCTTCACACTCTCCAGTGTATATACTGCATATGAGGGGAAATTGCAGTGGCCTGAGGGAAGCATAAAAACCTAAAAAGCTCTCCCTGGAGCCAGCATTTGGTCCATTCTCGGCTCGTACGAACACGGTCGGTACAACACGGAGAATTCTGTGGAAGAGGAACTGCTTCTCATGAATATAAAGGGTTCATTCTAAGTTGACAAATACACGGAATGAATAGTGAGTATATTATATTATATTATGTTGTGGTGATATATTCCTCTAAATCCTTCACACTTGACCCTGTGATGCCAAATGAGTAAATCACGCCTCCAGCTTTTGCACAAAGCATCATTTCTTGCAATTTCACTTCAGAAATAATATTTGGCGGTAAACTGTGTCAGGTGGTTGTTTTTGTCATGTTTGACAGGCGCAGCATGAAAGTGTGCAAACAGTCAATAAAGTGGCGAAACATGGCATTGGTATCAAATATACTACAATTCTCATTGAGCTAAATGTGCGGCCAATCAGGGTGAATGTAGTTAATTATAAACGAATCAAAGGAAATGTATGAAAAAATATAGATCTTTTTTTTTTTTAGACTCACCTCACTGAATCCTAGGCTACATAGAATAATAACACTTTCATAAATTCATTTCATTTGATGGATTCAATGAGGACGACGTCACACTCGGATGGAATACTTACACTGTAGAGACATTAGCAGATTAAAAAATAAATACATTTAAACAATATACTATTTTCTGTATAAAGGACCGTCGTTTGTTTTTGTACAACAAAATCATGTACAATCAAAAGGATAAATGCTTTGCATCTTTGTTGCCGCCGTCCTAAGATGTGGTAGGACTTCGATCGTCGCTAAATGCTATCAACCAAAATGAGCATCTGTTCATAAGTGTTCATAAGGCCAACAGAAACATCCGCAGTCTGACGTCAGATGTTCTGTTTCGCATGGCTACACGTTCAACTCACACCTTTGAGTTCATGAAAACAGTCACAATACATGATGACCTTTTTCTTTTCTTATTCACGTACACAGGCCTTACCTCTCCCGCTCCTGAAATTATATACATGAAGTTTCACTTTGACAAGGTGAAGGTAAAGTCCTGGCTCCTTCACTTGAAGTAGTCGAGTCCTGCCACTAAGAAGAACTTCTCCAGAAAAAGCTCAGAGTCCAGGACGGCGATGTGGGCCGCGCGGCCGATCAGGGTGTTGGCCGTGTTGGGCAGGGCGTGAAACACGTTCTGCCGGATGAGCTGGCATTCTTTAGCTTCCACCAGCGGCTGGAGGAGGTTGTTGATCATCTCGGTGTAAACGGGTCCTTCACAGTCACAATGAGGACAATTACAGTTTAGGGTGTTTTGTATGCTATGTTTTTGAATAGTTTTGGGGACACATGGATATGTGGCAACGATGGAATAACATTTACTGTATGACAATACAATTGGACAATTGTTTTCAGTGTAACTGAATCATTAGAATCAGTTCATTAAAACTATTTGTTCAGTACTTCCTCCATGAGCGGAGCACAGACTCCGTCTGACACAGTCACTGCACTGAAATACACCAGACTCCTCTGTTAAATATGGACATTTTAGACATTTCTCTGGTAATTGTTGGAGATTAACCCACATTTTTCAGGATAGTTAAGTCTTTTTTACTGATCTACAGTTCGGCATTGTTCGGCTTGATTCTTGTGTCGCACTCTGACCAATCAGTGGCCGGCAGCCTGGCGACGTCACGCACAAAATAACCGTGCCAAGTCTGCGATAAGAGCATCATAACATCTCATAATCATAGTTATTTCATTCCTCACCTGTGGTTTTGTCTTTGAGAGCGGTTTTGCACATTTCTATTCTGGCAGAGTGGAAAGGGACGTAGCGGTCCTGTGGAGACGCCACCAACACCACGTTCTTGAAGAACTGGAGACCTACGGGGACACAGAGTGAATGAGTGAATGGGACTGGAGTGCATGTGTGTGTGTGTGTGTGTGTGTGTGAGACAGAGGAAAAGAACTGGTTGTAAAACACAAGGTGCATTCAGGCTTGATAAAGAGTGCTTGTCTGCTGTCAGTGTGCTTTTAAGAGAGTGTACTGGTAGGTTTCCAATGACAGGGTTTGGATCATTTTGTCGGGGGGGTGGAGCTTATCTTCTTCTTCAGAGTGACAAACGACTGCTTTGTTCCACTCAGACAGTGGGAAGGCCTCTCAGGCCTGTCAGGCCTGTCAGGCCTCTCACTGCTGCAGCGGTTGCAGTGTTAGAGAGCTGACGTAGAAAAGACGGGGCGATTTTTCCACTGAATGTTTGAACACACAGACTTTCAAGTAACCGCGAGTAAAGCGAGGCAGTCGGTCGATACGGTGTCCGTGCCGGTAGTCGTACCTGGTTTCTGGCTCAGGAGATAGAGGAATGTTTTCCGTGGATCGACGTGATCTCTGAAGGTGAGCTGCAGCAGGGAGCCTGATTTCTTCAGCTTCTGCATCAACCACAGACCTAAGCAACGTAGACACGCCTCCTTTAACACTGAGCACAGGCACTTAGCAGCGTGGATGGTATGAAGCACATTTCATTGACATGCGGCAGCATAAAAAGCAGAAGAGAGTGTTTCCCGCTCACCTGTGCTGACCAGCGTGCTGCTGTTGTACAGCGTTCCCAAGTGTGGGCCCGACAGCGAGAGGAAAGTGTGCAGCTTGGGCAGATAGCAGCGGAAGCGAGGCCTTGTCAGCACCGAGCGGATGATGACGTTCCCCAGAGAGTGGCCGATGAAGCTGTTGGCCGAAGACAAACAACTTTCACAGAGATAAACTTGCAACTCGAGTGGGTGGCTGGAAAAACACAGCCTCCAACGCCGCTGACCTCTGACACTGCAATATCTTTATTTTTAGACGACACTGCAAGGAGAAAAGTGTAGCATTTCTACGGCTGCTGTCTGGAGATTTTAGCTGGTAATTACAGGGAATTCATTAACTTGGTAAATGTTTAAACATCCTCAAAGGCAATGACGACTTAATGATACTAACATAGAGGACGCACCGCACCATACAAATTATTAACATCTCCTCAGCAGTGGGAAGGATTAGTTTCAAGAGGCGAAGTCTGTCACTTAGTTTAATTACTGTACTGCTGCAGCTCTACACAAAATCCCACATCACCGAGTCTGCTCCCCCTCATCTGTCTCCTATCAAACTAAATTTAGAGATAATATAGAAAGAACCAGATGCTGCTGTTGCAGGCCATTGCTTCTGTGTTTAAGTCGCACTCTCTGGAGAATATGCCCACAATAAAGAAAGTTAACAAACTTGGGTAAGCAAAAACAAAAAATAATAAATTGGCACATTGAGGGCAATTATGTGGGAAGATAAATGGCTTAATTTGATGGGAAAGCAGCAGCACTGCGCTGCACAGACGTGCATCATCTATCAAGTCAAAGTCAGAAACTTATTGGCACTGCACGATAAGACCTTTCCATCAATTCTGTGCCACTTATCCATTTTAAATATTAACTGTGAGTCCTCCAAGTGAAGGCAAGCACATGAGTCAATGTGCAGACTGTGCTGCCATCTACTGGCCACACGGCAAGCTGCTGAAGTTCCTGTCCCCTGACTCTGCATCAAATCCTCAGTCCAGATCACTCCAAAAGGAAATGCGTCAGGTGAAGTGTGTTCTGTGCCGTATTACAGTGGCGTGACTGACCTGATCCTGCCTATGGTGAGATTGTACAGTTGGATATGCTGAATGATCTCGTCCAGCAGCCTGTCCGTCATGGTGTCAAAATCTGCAAACGTGTCGGTCTGCAGGGAACACGGCAAAAAGAAAAGCACATTTGTCAGCACTCGGGCAAATTGCCTTGAAGCAAGCACTTCCACAGAGTGTGACGGCACACTTCACGTGTTCTCAGGTCGCTCCCGGTGCTGTTGTACCTGGTTCCTCTCAGACATGAGGAAGTCCAGCCTGGATCCCGGGAGCCCTAACTCAATGAACGTCTTCACCAGCCGGAGATCTGCGCTGTTTCCTGGGTGCGAGAATGAAATTATGCACACATGTTCAAGCTCAGCTCTTTGGATGTTGAACCCACTGATCATTTACCGACATCGGGAACATTGTGATATTTAAAATGTGTGGAACATTACAGTTCACTCAGAAACTGTATCGTGTTATAGAACATCGATGCTTCTCACCGTCAAGCCCGTGGACGCACACGACAAGATGAATGCCGTCATCAAACTCCTCGTCGTCCTCCTCGGGAGGGAAGTAGGGCAGATCTGACGCGAGGAGAGGAAGGTCGCTGTACAGGCTGGCCGGGAAGCTCAGCTCTTTGAACAGCTCCTCTTTGGCTTTGTAGAAACTGGAGAACGATGGAAAAAGCAAGAGAAGCAAATACTGTGAACCTTTAGTTTACACAACGGAATAAAATGTTGCTCTAAGTTTTCATTTTATAAAGATAAATCTTCAGCCTTGCGTGAGTTTCCCACCAGAGTTTTGTTAAATTTCACTTCAGGCTGCCGCCTCTCATGCAAACCAGTGGTTACAGCCAAGAAATCTCAGTTGTAAGTAGCTTCTCTGTCATGCAGCCAGGTTAGAGATCTTCGCTGTGCAGGAGTCAAAACAAATCCGATTCCAGTCCCTGAACTCTGGGCTATCATGACGGATTTGTCTGCACACCCTTTGATGTGATTTAATACATTCAGGAGGCATTTCACCTCCTCTTGACTCCCTCGCTTCAAATTTGCCTGCATTTTGTTATGCTTCGCTTTCCAAGCATGAGTAAGTGCCAGCTTCTTCCCCAGATGTCTACCGCCGTCTCTGCACATCCATAAAACCTTGTGTTTTGACCTTGTTTCCAGGAGCTGCTTCGGATTATAATGTAACTCCTCCAAAGTTTTCCTTGGTAGAGAGCCTTCATTTTCATTTTCAATTTCCAAAAAATGATTTATTGACAGGAAGGTCAGAGAAGCACTCTCACCTGCCGGGAAAGATTAAACTAACACCTCTGAACATGCCTCAGGTGTCAAGTTACACTGGAATCACATCACGTATTACCATTTGAGGTCAAAACATTATTGCAAAAGCAACTTTCAATTATATGATTAATTATTTTATAAAGACAAGACTTTGGCAAAGGCAATACAACTGTCACTGAAGTGTCAGAGCAACTCCTCATCTGTTGAAGTCGAGTGGAAGTGGGACTGTGAGAGTACACATTAAAACTGTCGGGTGTCACTTTTAGATGTACACAAATTCACGTTCAATGCTGACTAACCATATATCATTCATTTTGTGCTGCACACAGACATTTATTTGTCAAGAGAGATGGAGGCAACAGCAACATTGCATCAGTAAAGTGAGCTGCAAACGCTGCAAAACACAAGGAGAAGTTCTACTGCACAAAAATCCCAATCGATGGACAGTTTGACTGATAAACGCCGCCAGCTCACACAAACTCACTGTACAAAATACAAGAAAATGTTTCAAACAACAACAGATTCACTGCAGCTGTGAGCGACGGTTGTAGAACCTGATAATGTAATATATCCCTGATATGAATGTAATACACTTTTTACCAATAATGTAATAAAGTATTACATTAACGGGAGGTTATTACATTATCAGGTTAGCCTTCATTTCGCAGGTCCTGATAATGTAATAATTCCCCAATAATGTAATAATTTAACAGCAGACCACCCGTTACTTGGGTTCAAGTGGTGATACTGTGTAAGCAACGCAAGCTCCAGAGCTCTAGCGCCACCAACAGGACAAAGTTGGACATGCATGTATGTACATTAACTTTTGACTTGTTCATCCGTTTTTCACAAACTATGTATCACTGGAACCCTTGGGCCAAGCCGAGTTCAACGCATCCTTAATGTTTTTTTCAGCCATATTGGATTTTCTGCCATCTTTGATTTGATCCATAACCTTTTAAAGGCTTCTCTTTTCACACATGTTGTGTAATCTTCTCAAAACATCGTTCAGATGATCTTCAGACCATGCCACACGAATGCATTCAACATCTTGAAATTCAAAGGCACTTGGCCGTGGCAGCCAATCAAACATGACGTTGGGGTCACCAAACAGGAAGTAAGCCAATTTCTCTGCAAGCCTTTAACATATTTAACCAAACTTGGTACATAGATTCATGACATCATCCTGGGGATACCACAAAAAATGGTGACCTTTGACCTCTGTGGGCGCTGTGTTTAAACTGTTTACTTAAAGGAGACATATTATGTTTTGAGAAGATTACACAACATGTGTGAAAAGAGAAGCCTTTAAAAGGTTATGGATCAAATCAAAGATGGCAGAAAATCCAATATGGCTGAAAAAAACATTAAGGATACGTTGAACTCGGCTTGGCCCAAGGGTTCCAGTGATACATAGTTTGTGAAAAACGGATGAACAAGTCAAAAGTTAATGTACATACATGCATGTCCAAATTTGTCCTGTTGGTGGCGCTAGAGCTCTGGAGCTTGCGTTGCTTACACAGTATCATCACTTGAACCCAAGTAACAGGTGGTCTGCTGTTAAATTATTACAATATTGGGGAATTATTTCATTATCAGGACCTGTGAAATGAAGGCTAACCTGATAATGTAATAACCTCCCGTTAATGTAATACTTTATTACATTATTGGTAAAAAGTATATTACATTATTGGGAAATGCACTTTATTACATTATCGGGAAGTTTTTACATTATCAGGTTTTATTACATTTTCAGTGGACTCAAGTGCAAATTTTTATTACATTATCGGGGTTATTACATTGTCAGGGATTTATTACATTATCAGGTTCTACAACGGTCATTAGCCTATCCATTGTAACTGTCGAGCAGCTAAATCTAAGATTTTTAGGGTTCGAGCAACAAGGTTGCAAGAACCCTCTTGAAACTGGAAAGATTATTATTATTATTCTTATTATTCCCCCAAATGAATTGCCTTTTTGAGGCCTTTCCCATACCCCAAAACTCACAGATTTTTGTGACCGCATCAATCCTGGTGTAAATTTACGTCTGAAAAAGGTTCGGGGAATGTACGTCAAAAATTGAATGTGGGAGGGGCCAAAACGTGCGAAGCGACCTGTCAAAATTCACCATGAACAACACAATTATCGCACATGCACGAAAATCGGTACACATGTGTAGTGGGTCAGGATGAAGAAAAAATTACATTATGACCATGATCCAAACCCAACAGAAAATCCGCCATCTTGGGTTGATTGGCGATTTTTTGGCGATTTTGGCGAATTCGCAGCAATGGTATTTGAACTAACTCCTCCTAGAGTTTTCGTGCGATCACCTTCAAACTTGGTGAGGTCCCTGTGGACCAGTTGAGGAGCTCACGGTATCAAAAGTTCTTTCAAATGTCGCATGGCGCACGAGATAGGGGGCGGCAAAGTTCGTGATGATTCTGATGTTTCGCATCAGAAAAACAAAACTCTTATAACTTTGCGATGGAAGGTCTGATCCGAACCAAACTTGCGGTGATTGATGATGGGCCATGGCTGAAGACGTCTATGAAAAAACGGTGAAGTTTGAAAACAGCGCCTCCTTGTGGTGAAAGAAAATACACAAAAAAAAAGTTTTTTTACGATTTCGGGAATAACTTTTACACAGATAATCGTACCGCACTCAAAATTGGTGACAACAGTCAAAACACATGGTAGATGATGCGTGATCAATATGACGACAAATCGTTTAACGGTGTTGCCATGGCAACGACGCAAAGTCGGATTTTTGGGACAAAAAATCAAACTGCTACAACTTCGCGAATCCTGGTCCGATCTGAACCAAACTGGCTAGGATTGATGATAGTCCGGCCCTAAAGACGTCTATATGAAAATATTCAATTTCGAAAACAGCGCCCCCTGGGGATAGCAGACAATATGACAGCTGGTATTTTAATTATCTCCTCCTAGAGCTTTTGTGCGATCACCTTCAAACTTGGTGAGATCAATGTGGACGAGTTGAGCATCAAAAGTTATCAAAAGCTTTTTAAAATATTGTATGGCGTACGAGATAGGGGGCGCCAAAATTGGAGATAATAATAATTTTTCATAACAGACAATGAAACTCTTATAACTTCGCGATGGAAGGTCTGATCCCAACCAAACTTGCTATAGTTGATGATGGTTAGTTGCTGAAGACGACTATGTTGCTGAAACGTTACATTTTGAAAACAGCGCCTCCTGGTGGTGGTAGAAAATTCTAAAAAAACAAACTGTCACAACTTTGCCAATCCTGGTCCGATCTGAACCAAACTTGCAAGGATTGATGACAGTCCGGCCCTGAACACGTCTATATGAAAATATTCATTTTCAAATACAGCGCCCCCTGGTGACAGCAGACAGAATTACATTTATAGTTTTTGATGCTGCTCCAACAGGGATTGTTGTATCCACTTGAAACTTAGTATGTGGGACCCCAGACCCTTCCTCAACATGTCCGTAAAAGGTCACCTGCCTACAGGAAGTGGAACGCCCGAAACAGGAAGTAAAGTCTTACATTGTCCGATTGACACGAAACTAGATATGTGAGTTACTGGACCTTCCCTGAACATGTTTACGGAGACGCCGTTGACCAAACAGGAAGTCGGCCATTTTAAACAGGAAGTGCCCTCTAACTTTGCCGTACGTTGTCCGATCTGCACAAAACCTTATATGTGACACCAGGGACCTGTCCTGAGCATGTCCGTAAAAGGTCACCTCCCTACAGGAAGTGGAACGCCCGAAACAGGAAGTAAAGTCTTACATTGTCCGATCTGAACAAAACTTGATATGTAAGACAAGGGAACTTCCCTGAACACGTTTACGGAGACGAACAGGAAGTTGGCCATTTTAAACAGGAAGTGCCCTCTAACTTTGCAGTACATTGTCCGATTTGCACAAAACCTTATATGTGACACCAGGGACCTGTCCTGTGCATGTCTGCAAAAGGTGACCTCCCAACAGGAAGTGGAATGCCCGAAACAGGAAGTAAACTCTAAGATTGTCCGATCTGAACAAAACTTGATATGTAAGACAAGGGAACTTCCCTGAACACGTTTACGGACGCGCATTTGACCGAACAGGAAGTCGGCCATTTTAAACAGGAAGTGCCCTATAACTTTGCCATACGTTGCCGCGATCCCCCCCGAAATTTGGATCGACATGCACGGGGACGCCGCTGAAAATAACTAGTACTGAAAATAACTAGTACTGAAAATAACTAGTACCGCGCGCGGTGAATGAACGGGTGAGAGCGCGAGGCACGCGGGGAGCCGTGGCACACGGCGACCCGCGTGGGTCGGCTCGAACCCGTTCAGAACCGCGCGCGGTACTAGTTATTTTTAAATTTACATTTTAAAACCCGCTCAAAATGCTTTAATAGCAAATTCAGGCTGAACAGAAGACATGGATCCTGACTTTAAGTTAAGAAGAAAGCTAGAGGCTTAGGGTTATGCTAATGCTAATGCTAATGTGATTCCAGATAACAGACTTTCCGTTTGGGCTTTAAATGACAATTAACTTACTTCAGCATCCGCTCATTGGTCTCCTCGTCCATGTTCAGCGGGTTGAGAGAAGACGAGGAGATGATCCCAAAGGAGCCGAGCGGCTGATTGGTGATCGGCGAGGTAGCCTGGCGAGTCGACATTCCGCTGATGGACGGAGAGTCTCTCAAAACGGAAGAGAACGGCAGGCAGGTCGGGGCGCAGGACACCGACATGTTCACCACCTCCACCATCTTTTTATTTACGAACGACAGACCCGAGTTGGGGATCTTAGAAGACTTCGTCTGACCGTCCAATGGCTCTTTCTCACTGGATGAGATCCCATTGAGGTCAAACGGTGATACCATATCACCTTCTGTGAGCCCGGCGAGGTCACTGGGCCTCTGCGCTGTGGTGGTGCTGCTGTTATGTGGATTGTTAGAAAACTCGAGTGGTGTTTCAGATGAGTCCAGACCCTCCTGGTCCTGGTCCTGGTCCTGGTCAGCATCCACTAAAGACTCATGGAAACGGTTGGCACTTTCATGCACACAGCTGCAGGGCACTGCCTCTGATTCAGTGAGATGCACGTCCTCCGCTGACACACTGGCTGTGTTCTCGCCGTCGCGTTCTGTCGCATGACGGCCTTCTACAGACACGTCGGACGTGTTCGTCTCACATCGACCGTACTCCTCGACAACGTTTGTAGCTGAACTTGTTTCTAACAGAGACGACTCCGATCGCTCTGAATCGAGGTTGCTGATCAGGGAAGAGCTGTTCTTACAGAGTTCCTGGTGTTTCAATAAGCTCTTCGGATCTGCTTCCTGGTTTAGCAACATGTGGTCCTCTTCAGCATCTTCTGGACTGCTTATCTGTGGTGCTGAGACTGACTTGGTCAGTTTGCTGAGCTGCCTCAGTTGCTGGTCCTCCTCATAGGGCAGGGAGCTGATGGAGGTGAGTGAAGCCTGGATGCCAGCGCTCGGAAGGCTGCCGTTACTCTCCATCTGCAGGCCTTCCAGAGAACTGCGGTGGACCGGGTGGAGACAAACTATCTGCTGTGAGAACTCCCGTTCGTTGCAGAAGTCCAGTGTTGGTCGTCCACGCTGCGCAGCGTCCACGGGCCATGCCACGGAGCTGGGCTCACTCTCTATACCTGAGTCGGAAATAACCGAGGACGAGCGCTTCATGATCTTGGAGTTAACCAGGCCTCCGCGGTGAGTCGCCTCTTTTCTGAGATCACCTGGTAAGGCAGATATTACCGGATGTACATGCACGGTGGGCAGGCTGAGGAGAGGAAGATCCTCACTCTCACCATTCAAGGAGGGATTTAAGGGTTTGGCGACGTCAGACGCCTTCTCATCGTGTTCACTCTCTCTTGCATTTCTCTGGTTTTTGGCATCGTGATGAGACGACTCATAATTGCTGTTCGTGGAGAGTGTGAGTGGAGTGTGAACCGTTTGGCCTCGGCAGGGATCCACGTCACAAGGCTCGACTGTGATGTATCTCAGGGCTGAATTACAGTTCTCCTCAACCAGGCCCTGTTTTTCTGTGGGTTCCTTCAAGGGTTCTGCGTCCGACTGAGCTGGGATTTTAGCTCTGTCCTCAGGAGGAACTGGACTCTGAACACGTCTGATGTTGGTGTGAGTTTTACTCTGCTCCGCTATGAAGGAGACGTACGTGGGCAGGTCAATACAATCATCACTGTCCAAGGGATCTGAATGTGTCGCTGGTGATCTGGCTCCCTGGCTGCTTTTATAAGTCTTTTTGGACAATATGCTGACTGGATCTGAAGTGCTCTGCTTCTCAGAAGTTGCAGGCACGTGTGATGCCCTCTCTGGAACAAAAAGGAGACATTACTCATTTGGCTCAATGAGATTCAGTGTAAATAAGACAACAGCTGTCACCTGTTTGTGGAGACTCCACATATCTGTCCTCAAAGATAATGGGCAGGCTGTTCCAG
The DNA here is from genome assembly GCF_958295425.1 of Solea solea. NCBI lineage: Eukaryota > Metazoa > Chordata > Actinopteri > Pleuronectiformes > Soleidae > Solea > Solea solea. The sequence goes on along the minus strand of NC_081153.1, from coordinate 2,525,844 downwards.
TCTCCATCGATGTCCAGGCACTCGACCGGTAAAGGAGGCATCTTGGTCAGGTAGTCCGAGTTCCGCACTTCTGCAGCGATCTGGCCGTGTCTGTTGATTCTGCATTCAGACAGTAATAATATTAATACTCTTTTCTCTCATTCATATAATTAGTGGTTGCGTTTTTATACATATATACATACATATATATATATATATATATATACACATATATATATATATATATATATATATATATATATATATATATATATGTACTCACAATTCCTCTTGGAAAGTAAGCGATATCTCTTTGGAGTGTTCCGTGAAGAAGTAAGCCTCGGAGAACCTCCTGACCTGGTGATTTCAGGGACAGACAAAGAAAATGTCACATGTCGGCAGAGCATCAATCCTATCTAATCTTTTCATTATGTTTTTATGTTAATTATGTTTACTTTATACATTTACATTTCTCACCCTGGATGAGGGTAAAGGACAAAGGATGCTGCACCTTGTTAAAGGTGAGGTGAGAGATCATTTTCTGGAGCATTTTTTAACTGTATTGCTTAAAATCCTCTTCACACCCCGATTGTAACCAATTAATGAATGAATTGTCACAGAAATCAAACAATTAAATGACCTGTGGAGTGGACAGGCCTCTAAAAATGCCATCCAATCATAGTGTGTGGTCCCCCTCTCCATCAGACACCGCCTGAGCTTATGCTAGCTCGCTAACTCCAACGACACAGTTGCAGCTACGTTACGGCAGAAAAGGAGACAGGTGTTGTCCGCAAATGAAAGATGGTTTTTGGGAACGCTACTGCCAAGAAAAAGGCTGATGCAGAGCGATCCGAGACCACAGTGAACATGGGTGCTGCGTTTGAACTGGGCGACAGAAAAGGCTGCAAAATGATGCCACTGTGGCTCTGTTTCTACTGGACTTCATGTCTTTGTGATCTTTTGAGACTATTTGTTGTTTTTCGTATCCAAAAAACTCTGTGTTCGTGGCGTGGTCCTGCGCTCTGGAGGCGTAGCTTCGGAGCGAAGTCTGAAGATATTCTGAATTGAAAATGTAGCTGCTAACTGCTCCCACTGTTTCTCCCAGTATCTCCAACAAGGGTCTAACAAACAACTTTTTTGTTTGCATGTGATGTAATGGTGATCATGACGCTCCATCTGTGTCATTCAGTATATAAGCATCACTTCACACTGCGATTAGAAACACATCATCATCATAAAACCTTTACCACATGCAAATCACCACAAACATCACATTGTTTCACCCTGATGCTGCTGGTGAGGGTCAGCAGAGAATCCCCTCAGGGCAAACGCATACCAATGCAAATGTTTATGAATTTTAGACAACAGAGAGATCTGACTGTCTTCACTGCACGCTAATGTAGTCTGTGAGTCACAGAACACACGGTAAATGAGAAGGTTAGAGTGTTGTGTTGTAAATGTGCCTGTTTGGGTGTGTGTTTGTGTGTGTGTGTGTGTGTGAGATTGTCACCCTGAGCGTGTGGTGCTCCTGGACCAGATGGGAGAGGATGTGGGGGTTGAGCACAGCAGCATCCAGGAAGCGGCTCCACAGAGCAGCCAGCTGGGAGCAGAGCTGACTCACGTCTCTGCTGATCTGCTCTGCTACCTTCTCGGGGCCCTCCTGCAGCTGATAACAGAACAGAAATGTAATAAAATATACCTTTCAGATACACTGCCAAACCAAAAACCAAAAAACCCAAACATCATACACTAATATTTCACGCTGTGCCTCCTGCACAAACCTGTGGGGGCAGTGTTTGGATCTAGGGTTGCTTCAGTTGATCAGGTCAAGGTTCAGCTGACTGAATGAGCAGGTTTTTACAGGCATATTCAAAGAAGAGGGGCAACACGATTGGTGTTGCCTTTGCAGCAAGAAGACCCGGGTTTCAGACCCTTTCTGCATGTTCACCCCGTGTGTGCGTGGGTTTTCTCCAGGTTCTCCGGCTTCCTCCCACAGTCCAAAAACATGTAACATGGGGATTAGATGAATTGGACATGTTCAATTGACTGTAGGTAATTGTTTGTCTCTATGTGGCCCTGTGATGGACTGGAGATCTGTCCAGGTCCAGGGTGTGAGGCCGCCTATCGCCCTGTGTCAGCTGAGATTGGCACCATGAGACCCTCATGTGGAGGATAAAGCGGTAGAAAATGGACGGATGGATGGATTCCAAGATGACAACACCAGGATTCCTCAGGCTCAGATTGTGAGAGTGGTTCAGGGAGATTGAGACATCGTTTCCCACTGAGTCCAGAACTTCATGCAGACCACTGCATCATAAATACAACAATCTATCTATCAAACTCAACACAGCCACCAGAAGCAATTTGGGTTTGGGGTTCAGTGTCTTGCCCAAGGACACATTGGCACAATGATAACAGTGATGGATCCACTGCCCTTCTGGTTAGAGAACAACTCTCTCCACCTTCAGCAAAAATCGGATTTTATTATTCTCTATAATTATGCTTTGATGTTTATTTTGTGGCCTCTTGGGTTTTTTATAATTAGCAAATTACAAATGCAAAATTTGTAATAATTAGTGAGTGAGTCCACCGATGTTAGGCCATAAATGGCGCCTGTATTACTCTGCTGCAGGTTTGACCTCAGAGAGTAGTTCAAGGTCATGGATATCTCAGCTCTACAGAACAATGTCTTTGCTGGAAAAACAACCTGATAAGGAGCGTGGCTTAAACATTACCTGTAATTCTATCGTGAGCTGATTGAGAGTTTCTTCGACCGGCAGCACATCTGTAAATAAAACAGGACATTATTGCAGGGGATTTTATTCCACTGTGTAAAAACAAGATTACCGATAATCTACTGGTTTAAATTAAACAAAATACTCATTTCAAATCATCAAAACAGCTCTGACCAAAACTAAACTCAACAATTCTAATCTACTAATACCACATATGTTTGATAGTTAATAACTTCATTTAAAATCACAGTTTTCAGTATGTAATCAACTATAAAAGTAAAAAGTAACTATGACTGCATTCATTTCACTTCATTTTCATTTAAATTAAACTACATCTAATTATTTTCACATCATTCCTTTATACTTTTATTGAAGTAAACCTCGTTTTTTCCCACCATTGCCTCCATGTTATTTTGTTTACATGTGACAATCATGTCACAGTAAGACATTTTAACTCTCACTGGAGAAACATTTACTCGGGTGTTCTCACCTGCATCGAGCGCAGACTGCTGCAGCTGTGGGATCTCCTTCATCAGTGCAGTGTAGTAGGTGTGCAGACCTCTGAAAGCCACCAACAGGAGGCGACACAGCCTACGATGCCACGTGTGAGCTCTCTGCAGGCAGTTTTCACTGGGCACATAAAAGCTTCCCTGCAGAGAGACAGACAGACAGAGAGAGAGAGACAGACAGAGAGAGAGAGAGACAGAGACAGAGTGAGACAGAGAGAGGGAGAAGACCCAGAGGAAATGTCAGCTGTTATGTAGGTCACTTCTCATCTCTCAGAAAAGAAAATGGCCTTAACAATAATAATAATAATAATGATAATAATAATAATAATAACAATAATAATGGGACATGACTTTACAGCCTGCAGATGTACAGACTTGTCTTAGTTGAAAGATCAAATGTAATGTTAGGGCGCCCTAAACACATCTTGCTGTGAGCTGTAAAACCCCTCACACATCTGTGTGTGGAAGGAGCATGAGGAGAGGATGTAACGCGTCCCTGTCATGAGTGTGAGGAAGATGACCCAGAATTCACAGCGTCACGGTTTGACGAGCTCAATCAGAAAAGTGTAAGAAACCGAGTCGTTGTTGCACATTTAAAGAAACATTCAGGAGCATAAAATACAGAAAACTAAAGGTGCAAAGAAAAATAGAGAAAACATCATAAAAATTCAAATGGGACAAGTTTAACCTTTTATCACCTAAGCGTCAAACATTTTTGATTATTTTAAAAGAAACTGCTTTTGCCCATTTTTCCTAGAACACTCAATATCTAGCAGTTATTTACAGTTAACTGCATGTTAAAATAGTGCATTAACAATTTAAAATGAAGAAAAACAAAAGGTTTTATTTAGAAAAACACTGTAGTTGTACATGAACACCAGATTTCACGTTAAATTTGAAATTTTAACTGTATAACACATATTTAGAGTAAAATTTGTTTGAGTTTTTGTCTCAATGTCCAAAAAATGGAAACTATGTTTAAAAAAACTATTTTTCCCCCAACTCTCTGGTGACAAAGACAATGATTCGCCGGCTTTCTTCCTGCAACAGCACGAGTGAAATTACCGTAATAACCACACGTTGACTTTGGCGTGCAAGTTCATAGCACAAACATAGTCACGTAGTTATGTCTGAAAAGAGATATTTGCAGGTGGATTATTACGAAATAAAGGTTTGTTTTATCACCTCAGCGAGGAGGTTTGGCTCTTGCTCTTTCAGAGGATGTACGCTGAGGGACCTCAGTGGTAATTTTGAGTGTTTCTCTCTAGTTTTCTGTATCACACGTGCAGTCACCTCAGTGTGTGAGCGAACAGAACGATTATAGGCTGTAATGTGGCTCGTGTTTCCAGCAGATGGCCCTCTAACAGTGTGGCAGAAATAATAAGCACACTTCATCTCAGCCTTGATGCATTGATCTTCCTGAAGAGCTGATGCTCTTCTTCTCACCCAGACAACAATCATGGTGCACATCAGTCAGTGAGGCCTTCAGCCTTGAATGGGACCAGCGTGCCGGTCTCTTCCTCCCACTCCTGGATATTTGTGCAGCGCCAGCCGGGGCTCAGAGCTTTGAAAAGGCATGCAGCGAGTATCTGAGGCTGTACTGACAATGAGCCTCGGGCAAGTCGACACGCCGGCCCTATCATCAGACCTGTGTGCGCTCTGTAATTGCAGCGGCGCAGTATACTCGATCCAGGAAGGAACATCTGTATGTTTACTTTCATAATTCAGCCTCTGCTTTATAGAGAGGCCTGCCAGGATCTATGTTTTCCCTGTATGAACTCGACATTATGTGAAAAATGTGCACAATCTCTTACTCACTCCATGAGTCAGAGGAAGAATTTCAACATCACAGTTGTTGTGATGTCAAAGGCCAGAGTTTCTGATTTCTCCTTTAGATCCTACCCCAACATTCTGAGGCATCTCACCTCTGACAGCATCAGAATCAGGTAGAATCAATGAATTCCAGGTGTTATACAGATGTTATCAAACAGAAATCTTCTTTTTCATAAATAACAACTAAGACTCAGAGGATGTGACGCATCGTTGGACGGGCAAAGAGAAACGAAGCGTCGCCGCAGGTGAAAACCGTTTAAATAAATAAAAGGTGAAGGCGTGGAGTGCAAGTCTCACCTTCAGATATGTGGTAACGTGGCGTTTGTGAGCAGAGCTCATTACTGTGATCAAACGAAAACCCCCCGCTGAGCTAAACACAGAGCTTACAAAAGTGCCCAGCCAGGGGTGCGAGTACAAACCAGTGGGAGGAGGGTGTGTGGGGGGGGGAGAGGGGGGAGAGGGGGGTGAAACTGGGGCGCTCATTAAGATTTACAGTGAAGACTGTGACGTCTAGAGAGACACGTGTTCTAAAAGACCTACAGCTTTACAACTGTACACACATGATTTTATTAAAGAGAACCAGCCACTCATTTGTGACTCTGACTTAGTTCTGAATGTATGACACAGACACAGACAGCACAGACACAGACACAGACAGCACAGACACAGACACAGACACAGACACAGACACAGACAGCACAGACACAGACACAGACACAGACACAGACAGCACAGACACAGACACAGACAGCACAGACACAGACACAGACACAGACACAGACAGCACAGACACAGACACAGACAGCACAGACCATCACTGTGTGCCAAGGTCAAAACCACAAACACGTTCAAATTCAGCTTTGTTTGAGGCAGATTTAACATTTACCTTCCATGTACAAGCTGTTTTTACAGAGCTTTCATCTGTCAATATTCTTTTATTTTAAATTATACTGAGGTTATTAATTCAGATGTGAAAAACTCTTGAACTTTAAATTCAAATGCTTTGTCTGAGGCTCACACTCACTCAGTCATCATCTAACACTGTACACAATCTGCATCCTTTTGTTGTGTTGTTTTACAATTACACTCTACAGTATTTTATTGGTTTATTGTTTGTTCTATTATGTTTACTCATCTCTGGTGAACAGAACTTTGTTTCAGCTGTTAAATAAATAAATAAATAATAAGAATAAAATAAATACTCATCATCACGAGAACTTACTGTACATTGTGTAAGATTTAAGTTTCACTCACATCACTGGGCATCACTTTAGAAAAGACTATCTTTATAAATGATTTTGATCTTTCAGTAACGATTGATTGATTTATTGCTTGTTAAAGTCTCTAATGAAGCTCCTTTTTCACAAAAAAGGCAAAAAATAAATGTTAGTAAGCAGTAACAAGACCCTGCCAAATAGTGAGACTCCAGTGAAGTAAAGTGTTAACCTGATAATAATGCAATTATAATTAAAAGTCCTTTATAATCTAGTCTTAAATGTTAAATCCACCTCAAATCTTTACAGCAGTCAGTGCAAACACCGCTTCCCAAAATCAGAGCGATTCTTTGTCTAAGTAATAAAAGTGTAATAAAATAATAAGGTGAATAAGTAAACACAGCTGATTAATAATTGTGTGAGATGGATTCACGTCTGTGTTCTGAACGTCTGTCGAGCAAACACAGAGTCTCTCCTGCTTCTCCTGCTTCTCCTGCTCACACGTTACAGTGGTTCAGAATGATCCTCCATCCTCCATGGATGTCAGAACACACAGAAAAAGCTCTGACACTTGATTCTACAATCCTAAAGATGAGGAAATGAAGTGGAGCATAAGAAGAGAAAGAGGAGCAGGAGACTCCTGCAGCGAGGCCGCGGGGGCAACATGTCCATGAAAGCGTCTCTTCTCTACAGGTTACTGCACAATTACGTTAACAGTAATATTCTGTACACACAGCAGCGAGAGCAGAGTCGTGTCCACTGTCTCAGAGCAGAGAATAAAAGCTGAATTTCTCACTCAAAAGGTATTTTTCTTACTTTACAGGGACTTTAACTGTCGCAGGTGAAGAGACTGGACCGCGGTCTTCCAGATGCTGAGTCTGGAGGCTACATGCCCGGGCAGGAGAGTTATTCAGATATTATTAAACGCCACAGCACAGTCATAATCTCACTGGTGTTTACAGCTGTCGGACTCCACGCTCTCCTCAGCTCTTAGTCTGAATCTGGTGGACAAAACTAATCACGGCTAAATCCAGCGGCGGATTAAACCGAGATCATGTTTGTGTCAGGGCCACACGGGCGTGTAGTGGTTAGGACCTGGGTTTACCGCCCAGTCACAACAAGTTTGTTTTCCTGTACGTTCTCCGGTTTCCTCCCACAGATTTGAGGACAGGAGACTCTAAATTGACTGTAGGTGTGAGAATGAATGGTTGTTGCTGTGATGGACTGGCGACCGGTGCAGGGTGACCCCGCCTTTTATCCTAGGTCAGCTGCTATTGGCTAATTAAAATTAAGATTTGTGAGGCGGTGATGGGAGTTGTAACAAACCTCAGAATTGACAGGTTTACAGTAACCAGCGCCAAACACAAGGTTCTCCACAGACATGGCAGACGGGTCACTGGGGCTCTCTGGTGAACTCTTCCCGAGCCAAGAGCCCTTCCCTGTACGAGCAAAGCTGGAGAGACAGAGAGAGAGAGGGGGAGAACAGGAAGGACACGTGCAGAGACAAACCTTTAGGGTGTGTGTGTGTGTGTGTGTGTGTGTGTGTGGAGACATAAGCTAACAGCCAGGAGCTGCTACTGTTCCAATCAGCCAAGTGCTGTGTAATCTGCAGCATGCACAGTAACAATAATAATTATTATTATTATTATTATTATAATAATAATAATAATAATAATAATAATAATAATAATGATAATAACAACAACAATAATAATAATAATAATAACAACAACAATAATCATAATAATATTAATGATAATAATAATGATAACACAACAATAATAATAATACTAATAATAATAATAATAAAAAATAATACTACTAATAATAATAATGATAATAACAACAACAATAATAATAATAATAATAATAATGATAATAACAACAATAATAATAATAATAATAACAATAATAATGATAATAATAATGATGATAATATAATCATCATATGCTTTCTCTTCACACTAAAGCTGCTCTTTACCTGATCAGTGGCTGATGTAAGGAAACCAGTGAGGCGTGTATGGACACAGAGATGACCGACAGGTGGAAGTAGTCGAACATGACGGGGACGTGGTGGTGGAGGCCTTTACGGGGGTGGAAGTGAAGACTGAGGGTGCGACTGCTGATCAGCGGCACAGTCAGGATCTCCTCCAGCCTGAGGAGGGAGAGGAGTGAGGAGGGAGAGGAGGGAGAGGAGTGAGGAAGGAGAGGAGGGAGAGGAGGGAGAGGAGTGAGGAGGGAGAGGAGGGAGAGGAGGGAGAGGAGGGAGAGGAGTGAGGAGGGAGAGGAGGGAGAGGAGTGAGGAAGGAGAGGAGGGAGAGGAGGGAGAGGAGGGAGAGGAGTGAGGAAGGAGAGGAGGGAGAGGAGGGAGAGGAGGGAGAGGAGTGAGGAGGGAGAGATGTTTCACTAGCAGACAAATGTTTTAAAGCCTCTACCATGAATGTGAATGCTTGTTTTCCCCGCAGTTAAACACTTGAGACACGTTTTGGCATTAATATGTGTTTTATTAAAGAATATTAGTTTGTATTAAGTGGTATTATATGTATTATATACATCAACACAAAGAGAACATTGACACTGAAGCTCCTCTGGAGTGGGCGCTATTTATTTTCCTGTTTTGTCAGTTTTTTTATTTTTTTTTATGAAAACCTAGTTTCATTATTAGCATTTTCAAAGAATCAAAGACTTTTATTGTCACTTTTCTGTAAGAACATGACACACAGACAAATATAAATACCGCTTAATAACGTTTAAATAAAGACAATGTAAAAGAGAATTTTGTTTATTGTCCTGAAAGAAAGCAAAAGTGTGTCCTGTCCTCTGGAGTCTGAGGACAGATAAAGAGAAAGTGCTTCATAATTCAGTCTTTTGTCATGTTGTCAAGCACCACAATGAAACACACACACACCACACAACACAAGACAACACAAGACAACAACACTAGCTACACTTGGATAAAAGAGCAGAGCTTTGACAGAATGTTTATATTGTGCAGACGACGTTAATGTTTCATTTCTGCTGGTTTCACAAAAACAAACAGTATTTTCAGAGCTTTTACACCAACGTGAGAAAAGAGAAAAAGTAACACCATTATCACCATTATCACCATTATCTGTGTCAATAGGTCCAGCAAAGTCAACTCGACCTCGAGAGAGCAGATAAGATAATCTGTTCTCTCATCCTCCTCCTCCTCCTCTTCCTCACATGTACATTAGATTAAAATGGAGTCAGAGAGAAGACGACTCTTCAGCTCCACTCTGATCACTTAACCTGGAATTTACAGTAGAAACGGTATTTCTGATTCTGAGGTGCCACCACAGGAAGCTCGTGTACCACTTGGTTAGACACGCACCACAGTTTGAGAACCAGAAAGTTTGTATATTCAGCCCCAAACTGCTCTGAGAACTTACTGCTGCTCATTGTCAGTGAAATGAAGATCCAGCCTCAGCTGGAAGTCCACCTCACTCAGCGCTTCCTCCACCTGTGAGACGAGACAGACAAAAGAATCAAGAAGAGACGAGAGACAAACAGTGTGTCTTCCCTGTGGTTTTGGTCAAATCTAAATGATGGTGTGTGTGTGAGAGTCTAGGTGGATCCTGGAAGCTGATTGGTTCCGGTATCAGAGGCCTGATGGTTCCCAGTCAGACCGGCAGCAGACATGTTTCTGCTTGTTTTTAATAAACCTTTTTAAATGGGTTTGTTGAGTTTGTTGCTGCTGGTTTCTTGGGAGTCTCCTTCATCTCATTCATGTTGCGTTCAGGTTTTCCCCGAGGCCTGGTCGTTACAGTCTGTCCTGCGTGAAACTACCAAACCGCTCGACACCACGTACGACGGGCCGATCAACATCTGGATCAGCTTTTCAGGGTTTTATCGTTAACGTTGCGAGATCGGAGCACGTGTACTGTATATGTAAATATCTATAAACTGGTCAAATAAGTCTGGCAGAGGTAGAAGCTTCCAGAACTTTATCCCTTTCACACCTAACCCTCAAAATGTCTGCCTGGACTTTTTTTTGTTGCTAATTTTAACCCTAAAAGGACCAGAAAATGTCCTGTAACTGAGTGCTTTTGCTTTGTGACAGATGTTTACAATTTACTGCACGTTTAAAATACTGTTTTAACGATTTAAAATTAAGAAAACAAAAAGGGTTATTTGGAAAAACACTGCAGTTGTACCTGAACGACAGAGTTTGAGTGTTACATTTGAAACTGGAACAGTATGGAATAGATTTACAATAAAAACAGGCCCACATGGAAACTACGTGAGTGAATTCCCCGTAATAACCACATCATGTCGGCTTCTGACGTTCAACTTCTCAGCTTTCAGAACCTGACGCGTAAGTACGGTGATGCAAAGTGCGCTCGTGCCAACGTGTCATCAGCGATACGCTCGGTGTTAAAGGGATATTTGTGTTTTTCTTTTAGTGAGCCTTGCCAGCGTTTCAAACATCAATGAGCAGGAAGAAGGTGGAGGTACAGAATATACAGAGTGATATACAGTGATCTAACCTTCGCTTCAAAGACTTTTTTTCACGTGTGCTTATGTTGTTTTTGGTCACACCACACATGTCGTGCAGACAGCTGATTTAAATATGAACTAAAAGGGGAAGGAAATATCAAACAAAGGCGGAGCCATCGCGGCATGTAAAGGAGTCTTTTGAAGATGCACGTGTCAGCGTTGTACGCCGTTCTGCCCAGTACTGATGTGCTGATTGATTGAGCAAACACACACACACACACACATGACATGAGGAGCTATTTTGGTCTGTGCTATCTGTAACGGTCTGCAGCAGGTAACCTCTGTGAGGTTCATGAGCAGAGCCTCAGCCTCAGGTGATTTGCCTTTTGTCTCCATACGTGCACATGAACATTCAAAATGAAGAGTCATACTGGACAGAGTGTGGATGTGTGGATGTGCAGGGATGAGGGTTTAGCTTCATCTTAACTTGCCCACATCCCAACCTCAGGTCTGTCTCATCCATGTCAGCACTGATTCATTTTAGCTCCGTCAAAAAGAGGAAAAGGCTGAGTGGATTTTTGGGTTTGTGCCCACAGTGAAACCTTGAAAGACACGACATCAATAACTGTCCAACACGTTTTCACAGCTGATCATTTGAGCTGAACAAGGGGCCGTGTGGTGCATGTGCATTACAGTTAATCAGAGACAGAGAGCCTGTTCCCAGTGTATTAGTTTAAAATAATCTGTGTGTTTGCGTCGGCATGCTGAGATCAGAGATGGAAAACTCACAAACTCAATTAGATTTTGTCCATCTTTCAGTTTTGGCAGTGGACAAAAGCAGAGGTTCTGAGAGGTTCTGAGAGGTTCTGTTGTTGGCCAGTGAGCGATGTGAGAAAGAGGAGATGCAAGTATAGAGAAAAAAAATCATGCAGCTGAGAAGATCAGGGTTAAAAATAAAAGTGTAAGAAATGTGCCAAACTCCCAATTTTTTAAAGACAAGCTCCACTTCACTTCACTTCACTCCAACATTCACTTTCACAATAAACTGAGAGAGAAAGTGCTGGTATATTTAGTCAGTAGGGGGTGAAAAATAACTGAGCCCCAAAACATATGTATCCTGAGGATTAAATGGTCTCAGTCACATCTTTTATTTTCAGGTCTTCTTCAATAGAAGTCCGTCCGATTGCAGGTCAACAATTCCTTTTCCAACCCTTTAATGTTTAAGCTTTGATACAAATCTGTTCATTTAGTGGAGATCGGCCTGAGTGAGAGCTCATCGGCAGCTCCAGCTGTCAATCACAATAAATGCTGTTCTTCATCGTCTTTAAATAGGACCTTAATATTCTTATAATATTATGTGATATAAACTTAACTATAAACTTGCGTATAAAATCTGCATTAATTGTGCAAACACTGGAGTCGCCCCCTGGTGGCCAGGCTTTGTTTGATTATGATGAATATTTGGTCAACATTTGCCGCATCAAACAAAAAGAAAAGCTACTAAACATTCAGCAAAGCGGGCCACTTTCTGCACGACAGCGCACTTTTTACCATTTCATTATTCAGCATAATGGCATTAATATATCCTCCACATATTTGGCTCTGGGTTTGAATGCAGTTTTGTTCGCATGCAGTGAGCGGGGATGTGTGTGTGTGTGTGTGGAGGAACAGAGAGTGATGAAATGCATTAACCAATGACTATTTAATAGGTTATAAAGACATAAGCTGGGGCCATGAACCAAAAGCGCTGATTTTACTGAAATGATGACTTTACAAGGAGGCAAATGACATTCTGTGCTCTGTGTGTGGCCTGTGTGTTGTGTTGTGTGTGTGTGTGTGTGTAGGAAATGTCACCAGCATGACTCACCCTTTCTCCGTCCAGTAGCAGGTGGACTTTGAAGACCATGCAGTCATTCACCGCAATCTCCTCGTTTCTGTACAGGATCTGAAATATCCGGCTGAACACGGCGCCGTCGTAAACCCCTGCAGAGCTGAAGCTGCATTCTCCTGATAGGGAAACACAATAACGGTCAGCTTAGAGCAACATGTAGCATCACACACTGACTGATCTGCAACAGGAGCTGTCTCAGAGTAAATCTGGGCCTGTGTGAGAGCTCATATTTCAAATATGCACCCATAATTACAAAGTCCCCACCTGACATTTGCATGTATAAATTCTAAGACTTACATTTTCATCACAATGAAAATCCAAAATCTTAGTAAGACACCACTTTTCTACAAAGAGACAGAAAACAACTGCTCTCACCACATACTGTGTACTTCACAAGCTCACAATAAATGTCCTAACATGGATGAGGGCTGTCACGGTCATCTCGAAAACACAGCATCATGTGACGTGATGTCACCTCATATTCACGGTGTGGCTGTTTCAGAGCAGCAGTGTGAGTGGAGAGCGTCCAGTTAACAGCCACACGGGGGCAAGTTTAGCTGATTTCAGTTTGAATGGAAGTCTATGGAAAAATGATTTACAACATTACCAAACATTTTTCTGAGGGGTTCATGATCTCACATTCTTTTGTAAATGCAATGACATAACAGACATTCTGTTTGAGTTTGGATTCGTATGTGACACCACTGACCACATGATGCAGTTATTTATCGTCTCACTTCCCATTTCATGGCATTTGTAGACTACTGTAACCAATAGTTTTCTTTATTCCACCATGACAGTCACCCTCTGTTAGCAACACTCTGCTAGCTACCGCCATTACATGTAACTTCCCATGTTATTCTTTCTGAGCTTTTAGCTTTGCTAACTCTCACAGCTTAGCATCAGTGGAGCCAAATATCCCGTGAAAGTGAAGAGCATGATAGAGACGGAGGCAATGGTACAGAACAATAAAAAAAACCCAAAGAAATAGATGCATGTCAACTCATAGAATTTATTCAAAGTAATGACACCATTCTTATTTGTCTTTGTTGTTTTATGGCAGTTGGCAGCAATGTCCTCCTTCTAGATTTAATCATCCATTACCTGTGATCTTCACAACGTTCTTAGTGTTTTATGACGATTGGCTACCTCTCCCCACAGTGGTTGGTTGGTCGTGTTTTGTGGATACTGTTGTGTTACTGTCGTCCCTCACAGTAGTTCTCTCAGTTCTTCCCATGAAGACATCGTCCTCCATTATACGAGACCTAAACCCTGTGCTCTTTCAAAGCAAGCGTTGCAGACAGACACGTGGTGACGTCTTGATGATGTCATGATGAAACAACGACTTTGATCTGGAGGTTTTTAAATACGAGAGGCAGATTTGACAGTAGAGCTCGTGGCCGACATGTCTACAACGTGAGTTTGTCAGTCACAGCCGGATGTTAACGATGGAGGAGTTACAGATGAAGACCACGGCCGACGGGTCACCACAGACAGACGGTGGCTCGTACTACACCACATGGACAGTTGGCATTGCTCTTGCTGTTCCAAGAGAGGAGGCGGACTTCCCCCCGGTTCCTGATAAGGCACCAACTCCTTCGGTGAAAGGTCAAAGGCGACAGAGGTGCTATCATATTGAATACAAGTTGTTACCAGGTGACACAGTGACGACCAATGTGGATCTGCTACTGTGTGGGCCGGTGGCAAAAGTGTACAAAGATAATGACTTCAGGATCCTGCAAACACTGAATGAAGGAGACCAGACCTGGGTTACTTGGACCCACAGTTTCAGAGTCCCAGTCAACAAAGACTTTTTGATCAGTCTACATCCTTATAAGATTCAGCTGAAGATTTGGAACAGGGAGATCAAAGTGTGCTTCAAGGCCTTTTGCGAGAAACCCAAATTCTCACAGTCTGAGAATGCAATAAACACGTGCGATGACATTAAGACCTTGATTAACACGCTAAGAGCCTCTTGCGAGAATAAGTTTAACATGTCTAAAAAACACAAAAGTGATATAGTTTTTAAGTCCGATTTAGATGCGAGCTCAGAAATAGACAAGAACTTGGGTCCACCAGTGACGGCAAGTTTTCAAAAACCCAAAACTGGTACTTGTGACCATGAGGAAATAAAAAATTATGGTGCCCCATCATTTGAAATGAATCCCATGTGTTTTCTGGCAGGTGAGACTTCAGTGACTGAGCGCTTCCCGGTTTGCTCTGCAAACATTTTTGAGGTAATGTGCAACATCACTCTGGACAGAGCTTTACTATCGGACCAACTGAAAGCTGAACTTAATCCACTGGTCATCACGATTGTGTCAGCAACCTCGATGCCTCTGTCCCCGGTCCCTCTCCATGTCCTACAGGAAAAATGCAGGCCTGTCTATTGCCAGTACAAGTTCCACAACCTGAGTATGTACACAACCAGAAAACACGAGCATGGGACCAAAATCTACTTCAGAGATGTAAATGTCGTCTTGACCGGCTTGATGAGTCCTCACGAGTTCCAAAGTTTCCTTGCCAGTTCACCTCTGCAGATAGAGGTTCATGACCGTGACAGGAAGTTGGAGGAAATACCAAAAATCCACAGGGATGCAGTTTGTAATTCTTACGGTGTCGCTAGTCTAAACCTGTCTGATATACTACTTGGTAAGAAAAGTCTGAAGGTGAACTTGCCAATCAAATGTCGTCTTCCGGCGTCTTCAAAGTTTGACAAGAACACAAGTGCAGGGAGGACGACAAACAAAGCTGCCAGTAATCCCATGCCACAGGGCCACTACTTGGCTGCCAATTCACAACTCAAAGTCAAGGTTGAGATAGCTTGCCCACTGAAGGACGATGGCAGTGAGTCATATGGTGGTTTATTTGGACGCATCACCTTCCTGTTTCATCACAGCAACGCTTCTACAATGACCACACTGAGATCGGAGATCCTCAGAATCAACGCATCGGCCTTTCACCTGGACTCACAGTCACTGGAAGATATGGAGCGATCGCTATCAAATGCCAAATACCTGGCGCGTTTAAAGCGGGATAGAGGCAAGGATCTGGATTACATTACCGGTTTCCATGTGCTGGACAAAAGGAGACACATCTTTGTTCTTGAGGGGTTGAAAAATAAAGCCGTGAGGAGACTCCGGGAGGCTGTTTCCATCAAGCTCAGTGGGAGTGAGGAGGAGCAGGTGATTGTCCTCTACAATTCAAATTTGAGTTTCTTTCAGCGCATCTATGACTCATTAGATATGAGTCTGAGTCCCATCTATTTATTTCTCTCACTACAGACCATCATGAGAAAACCAGTGGTCTACAATAGAGCCAAGGTGCCTGAACCCTGCTTTCAAGCATTGTCGATGTTAAACCAGTTGTGTAAAGTGAGGCAACTCAAACACGTGGTGCAGTACAACCTCTTCCCATCAGCTGACATGATTTTCAGCATAAGCAAGACGTGTGGCCTCTCTGCTGTGGACTGGATGCAAAAAGCCAGAGCAAGTGCTAAAATAGACTTGCCTCCTCGGCCTGTGAGGATGAAAAGAAAAATGCCACTCGACAACTACAACAAAGAATACATCAGATGGAAACACAAGTGCCAGCAAATGCCATTCCAGCACTACAGGGACTTCAACCAGGAACACATTCAACTGGTGAAAGACAAGAGTGTCCAGTTTCACAAACCAAAGCCTGCTCTATTAATGATCGATCATGATCGAACCAAGTCGGCACATAACTACAGCATGCAGACCTTCAACTCAAACGTGCTAGCCATGGAGCTGCTCCAGAAAGAGATGGCTAAGGCCCCGGGGCGGAGGTTCACCTACAGTCAGCAGTACCACAGCGCTACAGTGGAGCTTAGAGATGTGACTCCAAAAGACAGCCCTGCACCTGCCTCCATGGTTTGGTTGACAAACTTTAGCAGTGTCGAGGATAGACTGCATCCCAAACGGCCAGACGATGCTCGCGTGGAAGAGCTGAGGAGACCATGGAGAGAGAACGTCCTTCATGTCAACATGATGAAGCCCACGCTGTCAAGGGACAGACTGCTTTGGTGCTGGCGCCACCAGGACTTTCAGCTCTACGGCAAAACTGGCCCTTACTTCAGCACACCTCCTCTCAGTATTCACCTGCCTGAAGAGTCTCTGCAGCAGGGACACATGAATTCAGCCAAAACTGAGTGAGTGAGGAAACCAGCCCTGAAGCTGAAGCCTCTAAATATCAACTGTCAGTGGTGAAGCCCGGTGATGTCAAAGCAGAAACACACCACACACCTCTTTTAACAACAAGGACCATCACATTAGATTTAGAGTCAGCAGCTTTCCTTCTGTGAGGGTAGGTGTCCACAAGGACACACACACATCAGCTGGAAAGCAGTCAAACCTCTGCCAAGGAACTTTCATCCAAATCTGTCCTTAACCTTTGAACTCATGGGTACTCAAATAAAAACAGGCAATGATAGGTGGTTTGATGCAATGATTAGTTGACTGTGATGCGGCCGTTGTTTGTTATGCCAGACTGTAAAGGAAACAAGATGAAAAGATTATTTTAGATTTTATGAATTTTATGGTTAAAAAAAACAAAAAAAAACAAAGCAGAATTCCTAATGGAATCTGTGTTTTATGGAATTTGCATCTGTAATTTAGCACGAGTGCTTCTTCTGTAGAATAGTGTCATAAACTATGCAATCCTATATTTCAAAGGAATTGTTAATGATGATGTCATGACATCACTAAATCCCTTTGTGCCTTTGAGGAAACACCACAAGTAAGAAAAACCGAAGAGATTTGGTCTGTGCTGTAGTGGAGAACATCGATCTGTGACTGAGAACAACAGAAACATTTTTCCCTGCACAGGGCAGCGTCGAATGTGAAAGCAGAGGATTGAAGACGAGACAAAAGGACCCCGTAGCTGTGTTTATGGACAAATGGGGAAGCACAAAGAGTCCCGGCGAGAGATGGCTGGTAAGGAGAAGCGAGCTAAACAGCCAACCCTCTTCACAGTGGGGGTGCAGACGGACTACAGGGAAAGTGAAACACAGACGGACCCATATACCCCCGAGTATGTGACAGAACGTGGGATTACCCAACCAGAGCTCCTGCAAGTGGCAACTTTGACTTGGGGTCAGGGTCTGCCTGCAGGCCTGGCAGAAGTGCAAATGATTGAGCGTGCACGGGTCAAGCGAGCTTGGGAGGCTTCCCTTCCTTCAGAAGATGACCAAACTCAGCTCGCCATGAGGAAGCACATGATGGAGGAAAGGGAGGCCAAAGAATGGGATTTCATCAGAGAGGAAATCCAGAACATGCAGAATAGGCATCTTGCTCGGCTGAAGGACTTGGTGATACAGCAGAACAAGGCCCACCACGAGCTCATAAAGGATAAACTGAAACAAAAATACGCCAAGCTTCAACAAGACAAGGAGGCCAGGCTTCAGCGGATCCAAGACGACTTCGTCAGGTCCCTGAGTTTACTGGAAGCCAAGAGAAGAAATATGGACGCAAAGATAGAGCAACGTACGCAAGACGCTGCAGACTCTCAGACGTATGCGTGTCAGACCCACATAGGCAAGTTCATTATGAGTGTCTATGACAATGAGTTACAAAGCCACTACAAAGAAGCATATGAAGGACTGTTAAAGCTTAGAGCAGGAATGGCCACCAAGGCATATATGAGGAGACCCAAGCCCCAAATCAGCAACTCCATCGCAACCAAGCCTCTTGCAAAAAGAGTGGTAAAACTGATTAACAAATATAAGGCCCAGTGGGAGGAGCACGATGACATGACAGAGGCCTCATGCTCACCTGCCCCTCGTCTGGTCGCGGAGGAGCCACCAGAGGGGGAGGTGGAGATTGATCTGTCATGAACCATCACGGGACAATCCAAGGTGAGACGCCTGCAGCAAAGTGGATGAATGTAATCATAGTTAATAGAATGAAGAAGCCGAGAGCTGATCAGCCCAAAGACCCCGACCGGCTCTCAACGAACAAACATCACAAATTAAGAATTGTCATTGTCACAGTCCTCCAAGAAAACTTTCAATAAAAATTATTTTTTTGTATTTCCAATTTTCTTTATTCATGTTCTCTCACTTTTTCAGAATTGTCTGTGCCATGCCATTTCAGACAATCAGCAAATTTCAATGAAGAATATGTCGATTATAATATGTCGTTTAGCAGCAAAATCCTGGAAAGAAAAAGAGAAGCCTGAGCAATATTATGAGTGACTGCTTTGATATTTGATCTCAGTCACAGCAGGCAACAATGATATTACAAAGATAAACTGAGAATCGTTCTATCAATGCTCGTGATGGGAAGGAAAGGATGTCCATACTTCTCTAATCATCTAATAACCAATTATTAATGCATCTTTTACAACAATGTGGCAGCAGCAGGTATTTAGTTAGTGGACTGCATGTGTGTTGCAGAAGAGATTACATTTACTGGGATCCTTGAATCCATCTCTTAGCTCTGCTCCGGGTCAACACACCTTACTGTTATACTGTTAACACTTGGGAATGTTACCAGTACAATAGTCAGTGATTCCCAATTATTGTTTTACTGTTGTTTGCCCTTGGACAATCCTGTAGCGGCTCTACAATGTCTTCCCCACTTTATCACGCTGTTAGACGGACAGCCTTTTTCCCAGAGGAAACTGAAGTTTGTGTTGTGTTCTGCAAGCTACCTGTGTTGACACGCTGAGGAACCCTGTGTTATTGTCACAAGCGTGCCAATGATTTTCTGACTTTTTCCTCCCTCGTCTCATAAAGACTCTGGTGATGCACAGAAGAAATGGCCCCAAATGAGCAAATGTATCCATGACCAGTAACAACCGTCCCAGTGAAGCCTGTGATTTGTATCTGCACCACAGCGATCAGGTACGGTCAGAAAAACACACAGGGCTTATCAAGGAAGGCAGGGAAAAAGCAGTAGCTACAGAAAACTGAATACACGAGACTGTCCTCCAATAAAACGTACATATAGGTCGTATGCAGGAATTACGACCTATGTTTACGTTTTCAAAACATGCACCCCTAGCAGTTGTATACATAACAGCAACCACTTCCGCCTTAGACGTCGTATCTAGTGGCTTCGCCGATGGCGGCACTGGCAGTCGGCTCAGTAGCGAGAGCGCTGCGCCGGAACACGGTTGACAATGGTTCGGTCCCTAACTATACCACCTTTTTAATATTTTTTTTTATTTTTACTACCTAACCCTGTCTTTCTGCCCTAACCCTACCCTCAGTGACATCTGTGCATATTCGAGTTGGAAAATACTACCTTTACGTCGCATTCAGGGGTTTGAAAAAAACGACCCACAGTCACGTTTTCAGAAAACGACCTATATGTACGTTTTCAGGGGTTGAAAAAACGACCTATATGTACGTTTCAGTTGGAGGACAGGTTGGAATAAACCAGGGATGCCAAACTGGTGGCTCGAGGGCCACATGTGGCCCGCCAATGGATTAAATGTGGCCCGTCCACTCAATATCGCATTACAGCCCTTTGAACACAGAATAATGACAGAATATCATACATAAATAAATTTATAGAAAATGTAATACTAACAGTAACACATTTGTTGTACATTATTAATTGTATTACATTCAACATTAAATTACATTTGAGTTTGACAACCTGGAATAAACGATTGTTATTGCCCTGCAAAACAGAGAGTACTTAAATGTGTGTGTTTTTTTCTAACTCACTTTCCTGCCTGTTATTTTCTTTATACATAATTTGCTTCATAAGATATAAGAAAGTGGAAATAAAGCTTTACAGCCTGGTGAAAAAGCATAGTAGGCTGCACACTACAGTTTTCTCTTCATCTTCTCTTTTCTGTGTATGATATTTTCTCTTTGCCACAAGTGCCTTCTCTTTTTTTCTTTACCAGGTAGGACAGTCAGTGACGACTGCGGCTGATTTAGCACCCAGCTGCGAGCGATGAGAAGTCTTTGAGATCTCCTGCTGAGGTTGCTGCTCTTTTCTGACAGACACATGGGGCTGCTGTCAAAGGCTCGGTGGATGTGTCAGAGACGGTATAATCCCTCCGAGGATGAACTGTGTGTCGATGGAGTAGCAGCTCAGCGTTAGTGCTACACCTCCTCCTCCTCCTCCTCACAGACTGCTTTGGATTCTGCATGTTTATTTGTGTTGACCTGTGTTTCTAAAGCAGATTAGACTATGGCACATATAGAATATCGACTCTTTTCCTCCATACCTGGCAGCTATTTCCAAAGAAACATTCACCTCTTTTAACTAAAGAGTGCTGACACTTCAGCGATATGGATATAAATAAACACGTTATTTTACACCTTGCATTTACATTCACAGTGGTGTATAGAGCGGAGCAGAAACACATCAAAGCCATCCCTTTCTGACATTGGTTGGTAAAATGCAGTTTTTACAGGTGTCGGGGTGAAGGTGAGTTATCACGTCCTGCACATAAAAAACCTGCAGAAATTCCATTAAGCTTTCGTCCACAGAGTGCTGGAGATAATCTGCTTTTAGCCTCTGGTGCTCCACATCTGCTGCATGTGTGCATGAGTGAAACACACACACATGCAGTATGACAGTATTAGTACATTAGTTGCACTAACCACATACCAATTCAATCCCCTTCCACCCGTTACCTCCCTAACTTGAATACCATCATGCAATTGTGCATGAATTATTACATCGTCATTAAATGCTTTAGTGGAGGAATGTGTGCGATCGTGATTCACACATGGAAATTCATTAGTGCGAAGGGTTCAGACAAGTCAAGCACCCACTTTCACAGTGAAGTAGGGATTATAGTAAAGGATTATTTCCCCATGTCTATATATGATGAATGCATTTCTGGTGATTTACAGCGACTGCAGCGAGCGCTGGCTGGTTCAGTGAAGAACGGGATTCAGCCTGTGTGGTGATTCCATGCTTAACACAGAGCTACAGTGTTCCTCGTTTACTAAATATACTGTATGTATGCTTACATTCTAATCTGATTACTCACATATTCTTATAACCAGACCTGGTGTACGATAAAAACAGCCAGAACTTACGATGAGACACAAATCTCAAGGTTCCCTCCCTGGATACCAAGGCATCTCAAGTCGTACTAACGGTATGTATCAGACCTGGCACGCTGCTCCTGCCACAGTCTGCAATGATGCCTCACTTTTGTCTCAGTTCTCCTCGGATCTGAGTCGTCTTTAATAAAATCTTTCAACTGAACTCGTCACTGACTCCAGAGGTTCCATCAATCTAAATCTCTGCTAGTGGCTGTACACTGGATGCCTTCAGCCTCTTCTGCTTCCACAAACCTCTGTTACTATATTATGGAGCATCAACAACCTCTGAGCTTTTTAGAAATCAAATCCATCTGTATTTAGACGAAAAACATTAAAATGTAGTATCTGTATCTACCAATAGTAGAGG
Organism: Solea solea; assembly: GCF_958295425.1. Taxonomy (NCBI): domain Eukaryota; kingdom Metazoa; phylum Chordata; class Actinopteri; order Pleuronectiformes; family Soleidae; genus Solea; species Solea solea. The sequence continues at coordinate 2,503,818 of NC_081153.1, read as the reverse complement.
AAGGTGAATCTACATGTCTGACATACAAGCGGTCGTGTGATCCATTAGTATAGCAGTATTGACTGCAGCTACTTCAACACAAACCTCTTATTGATTTCAATCTTCTAATCACACTCCTGGAAAGGAAAGCTAATCGGTTGCAGTGATACCTCTCCTTCGCTTTGTGTGCTACCAGTAAATCCACTGATTTGTCTGCGCCGCGGTAACAAACTAACAAAACTCCTTGCTTGTTTGGTAATGAAGCCTCCTCCATCTGGAAGGATCTCTCCGTCCCACCTGGCGTCATGATTTTATCACACATCATATTAACCAGAGAGAAACACTGTTATTTTAATCATTTTCCATGTATCTAAAATGAGCTGCTGCTGCTGCTGCTGCTGCTGCTGCTGTGAGTCCTTTCACTGTGTTTTGAGGAGGAAACACTCAAAATGACATTAATCTCACTGTCTCAGTCACACTGAGATTAATTGCCTTCAAAAGAGCCATAAACCTGACATATTAACCTCTGCGGCGTTCCTTTATAAACCACAGGAGCTGCAGCGCCGAACAATGATCCTGGAAAAGAGCCTTAAATGGCAGCCGGGACCTCGGTGTCCTGATACAATTAAAAAACAGGAACATGTGGGCTTGACACGTGCAGCGAGATCACACTATCACTGTGCTCTCGTCGGTGCAAGCTAAAAATAGCCACTATTAAGTATTGCCACTCAAACGGCTTCCTGTGTTGCCAGGAATCCAGATTTTAACGCCGGTGTTCGCCCAGAAAATAACGGAGCCTGTGAACATACATGAATACAACAAAAGATGAGAGCTTACTTATCTTTTATGATACAAAACCATCTGCAAGTAATTACAGCAACAACAAAAAAAGGAATTACAGCTCGTTTGGAAATTAAATGATATATAAAATGCACAGCACGTGAAGTACATGCTACCTCGTTGGCTGCTGGTTATCCACAGGAATTTCAATGAAGTTGAAAAAGGAGAAAATAATTAAACTTAAATGTTTTGGCCACAAAATAACTTGAGCTCTGCAAAACCACTGTGCCCACCATTAATGGCTCCAATTATAAGGCTGAAAATGCATAGGGGAGCCTATAGCTCTCTTTTTTGTCTTTGTAAGACTAAACATCTTTAGGCTTTGCTCTTTTTCCCAGCAGCCAATCATCTGCTTAACAGTCAAACTGTCATTATATTGTGCTGTTGTGGTGGGAGGAGCTAAAGCCAATCAACAGCCAGTAATGATTGCTTCTTCATTCTTTCCTCCCTTTTCTTCTTATAAAGATTCTTCACGGACCAATTGTGTTTTTTTTTTATCTGAGATTTTCGTTTTGTACGAAATATGCAAATCTAAATTTTGAAGAAGCCACTGCATGCTTCAAATCACAGCATTGTGGCTCTTAAACTTTGTATCTGAATGTGGGTTGTTTGATCACTGTGAACTGATTCCTAGTCCCAACTAGAGTTGCACGGTACCCACGGTACCTCGCGGTGTCAAATCGTAACGGTTCCTACTATACTAGAAATTCTACACGACGGTACTACCGTGGATTACTATACTACCGGTGCCAGTTTTTGCTACATTGCGGCCGCCTCTACTCTCCTCCCGGCTTTTCACTGCATGCTACTCCTTCTAAACAAACCCACATTGGAACTACTGCAACCAAACGACACAGCTGCTGTATGATTGTTTGCCTGTGACTGGTGATGTCCTGGGATATGATAGGCTGTTTCCCCACGCTGGGTCCGCCCGTCTGTCAGCTGATTGGCTGTTGGTGTGTTTTCGGCAAGAACAAACTCCATGAAGACAGCTCCGCTTCGATAGAAATTTGTTTCAAAACAAACACCAAGCTAAAGTTCTGTCTCGCACGTCTTACAGTCAGAAACACGAGACAACACACTCACCATGGCAGAAGCACCGAGCCCAAGCGGCGAGTCTGCCGCGGCGGCGTTGTCAGTGGCATCGCTAACTTTGCCCAAAAAAAACAAACTCCAAAAGTCACATTTGGAACTATTTTAGCTTTAAACGAGGGTAAAGCTGGGTAAAGCATGCACTGCCACCAAGCTATAGGAGCCTAAGGAGGGAACATATATGTATATATATACATATATACATATATATATATATATATATATATATATATATATATATATATATATATATATATATATATATATATATATATATATGTTTATCATGCACCAAACAACATTATAAGTAATTAATAAGTATTTATAACTTGTACAAATACATTGCAGTTCATAAAAATAATAATAATCAAAAAAGGCCGCAGTATCGCGATACTACCCGGAACCGTGATACTTTGTCTGGTATAGTATCGTGGTTACTCATTTTGGTATCGTGACAACTCTAGTCCCAACCATTGTTCAAACGACTACAATAGTTTCTGTCCTGTGAGCTAACAGATATCAGATGTCACTGACAGCTTAGACCAGGAGGGGGTTGGACTATGTAAATGTGAGGATTCTGTCTCTTGGCTCCCAGGTGTAAATCTTTGAGGCTAAAAATTCTACATTGAAATGTGTCCATCTTCTTCAAATATCTCAGATTTCCATGTGTTAGACATTGATGGAAAGCTTAGAAATCACACTTTCTAAAGTGTGATTTCTAAATTACAGAATCTGTAAATAACGCTAGACGTAGCACCACGCTAGCTCATCCTGAGATGAGCTGCTAAAACAACATTATTTCATAAACCAGCGCCACCTGTCGACTTTCAACAGCCTCCGAAAACCAGCCATGCCAAGAGCTGTGTGTGTTTTAAATGTGTCCTGAAGCTCCACACGGAGCTAAGTACGTCTGCGGGGCCGGTCCCCGGGCTCCGGGTTTACCTGCGGGACCAGTCACTCACCCTGTGTGGGTTGGGCGAATCCAAAATAGTGAAAACAAGGGGGGTGTTCTCTGAAGACACACTGTTACCTATGAAAACACCCCCATTAGCACTTGGTACCTTCCACCTGATGAAATTAACCATAGACTGTATGAAATTAACATGGCAAAAAATCGAATGAAGGTTAAAATTGATGTAACCCATTGGTTAATAATAAATGGGTCAGTTTTTCTCATACCTACTGTTGCTGACTATTGTTCTCTGTTTAAGTAATATCACTTGATCAAGCCTATTCTAACATTCCACACTACAAAATATGAAATTAAAGTATGTATGATTCGTGCTGACTTCGTATCGGATCGATATCGGTATCGGCCAATACTCAAGGCTGCAATATTGGTAAAAAAGTTGTACATCACTATGGGATATATGAAGAAAAAGCCACATCTGAAACTCTTTTTACGAGCAAGACCAAATGAAAGGAAGGGAATGGAAGCTAAAAATGGAAGCTACAGTATTTTCTGAAGAGAGTGAGTCCGTCAGTCCTGAGAGGCAAAATGACCTCAATCACACAGACACGGTGATGCACATCGCTCTCATTCTCTGCTGAGGAACAACACACAGATAAGATAAGTAGATAATGCACATGTCTTAGTGTGCCTTGCATCTGTGGATGGATCTATTCTCAGACAGCCACGTCTGCAACTGTGAATCCACAGATGTCAGGAACACAGCCAAGAAATAAAGTATATCTGTGAGATGACTGCGTATCACGTGGATGTGATATTTGATAAGTGTGATCTACACAATGTGTGTAAAGTTCAAAGGTCATGATGAGATTTTACCTAAACTCAGTGTCATGTGTGTTGTCACTGATCTATCGTTTGTTTGCTTGTTTGTTTTCGTCAAACATCATTTATCCAGTGGTGGGCTGTCAGGGCCAGCAGGGCCTTCTCTGCTGGCCCTGACAATATCAAAAAAGTATTGTTTTTATTATTATTATTATTTATTTATTTTAATAATCAAATTAATTATTTGTGTGTCTGAACGTGTCTGAATTCAATTACTTTTTCAGTATGTTATGATTATATTTCCAGAAAGAATATGGTTATTTTTTGTGAAGCTGAGCTCGATTTTCCTGGATGTCACTTAACGCATCATAGCTCCGTGGACCTGCTCTAGTATCATTGCTGGCCTTTCGTTGAAGCTGCCATTTCCTGTTTGGTTATAACTTTGACTGACGTGTGTCGTCAGGCCCAGCGATGTGTCTGGCGCTAGCCCCCACTGTTGTCATCAGCGACGTTTGAACCTTTGGCGGGTTTTGAAGTAAGCTATGATCACTGCATTAACACCAACGATCCATCATGTTTCTGATCTACTTCGTGTGAACTTTTCACGGCGATCGTTTGGAGAAAAGAAGGAAATTATTTCAAGAGGAAGACCTACACCGAAGAGGTACATCAATTACGGTAGTTTGAGTGTTAATGATACATTGATAAAAATTTTTAAAAGTGGTGAGGACAAAACTGTTGATCATAAATAGTGCCGTGGACGTGTTCCCTGCGTAGCTGACGCCTATGCTTATGTGGAAGCTTGTTTTTGTGTCATATGGTGGCTTGTGAAATGCGGTTGCTGAGTGACATAACGGAAGATGTGGTGGTAATGATGCAGTAGCCTATAGATGCGCAGTGGTGTGCGTGTGCGCTATGGTTGTTGCAGATCAACTGTCTCGTCAATATAGTGCATAATAGTGTGTTTTGTATGTGGTTGTGTTTGTGTTTGTGCGTGTTTTTGTTTTTTTTACTGAAGGCCCTGACTGAAACCCCACGGTACGCTACTGCATTTATCCTCACACCAGAGAACATGGACGGATGAGAGGCGACGTCTGTCTCTGCCGACACGGATGTCACTGTTAACATTTCCTACTCCTAACACGCGACGGAGGATTACCACAGAGGATTATGCAGAAAGACTAAAAGACCAAACGTGATAAGCAGACGGACAAAGCCACCACAGACAGAGGAAGTAACAAGTGAGATAAAGAGGCAAACGACAAGCATTAAATAATGACACGTCAAAGGAACACAGAAACCACTACACAGACACACACCACAAGAGTACCACAATTGTATTATATTTCTCTAAATATTTTGTCTGATTTCATCATTTTTTTATCACAGCCCAATTAACGTAGCGGGGGGTGCTACACCGGGGGATAGGCGGGGTACACCCTGGACAGTTTGCCAGTCCATCGCAGGGCCACACACAGATAGAGACAAACAATTTAGAGTGTCCAATTAACCTATCCCCACATTGCATGTTTTTGGACTGTGGGAGGAAGCCGGAGAACCCGGAGAGAACCCACGCACACACGGGGAGAACATGCAAACTCCAGAAAGGCACTCTCGCTGCAAGGCGAGAGTGCTAACCACTACACCACCGTGTGGCCCCAGCTGTGACAGATAAATATTAAATATTATGTAAGACAAAAAAAAGATTAGACTCACCAGTATAATCTGTCAAAACCTAAAATAATCCTGTGCTTTCACTGAGTCAAACTCTACCATCATCAACTGTTGTGATGAGAATAAAACACACAGAGGTTTAGATTCAGTGAAACTTCTGTAAAGAAAGTCTTTTGACAAAAGGATAAATAATAATAATAAAAAAAATGTGTTTAAAAGCTGATAAATTTAACACTGACGCAAAAGAAGCACCAGCAGGTTCATAATCCCCACGAGAGACAAAGAGCGACAATGCAGCTTATTATTAAGTGAATGAACAGCAGCTCTAAATAAACATTCATGCATCAAAACACGTTTGCTATGTGGAAAACAACAGGGTTCATTTTTGGAAAAGCACAAAAACACACGACGCAGACTGAGAATAAAGAACTGAAAGTAGACGTGTGTGTGTGTGTGTGTGTGTGTGTGTGTGTGTGTGTGTGTGTGCTCAGCTATAAACATGACTTCCTCTTACCTGCGTTGTCTTGAGTTGTCGCTATTAACCTGTGGGGCACTCGAGGTGAGACCTTTAACCCTGCTCGAACCTGGTAGAACCTGAGGGGGACGACAACAGTCACACTTCAAACTTTAAAACTATTTCATTCATTATATTAACTGTGGTTGTCCCCTGTGTGTGTGTGTGTGTGGGTTTCCTCTCAAAGTCCAAAAACAAGCAGATTTAGGGATTAGGCAAATCGGACACTCGAAACTGACCATAAACTTCCGCCCCATGTCAGCTGGGATTGGCACCAGCGACCCCTGGGACCCTCATGTGGAGGATAAATTGGTAGAAGATGATGTGTGTGCGCGTCATTATGATTAACTGGAGTTATGGCCACAAGTATTCTAACCTTTGACCACCAAAATCTAAATAAGTTACCATTAAAATCATTAAAATACAAATTTGATTAACAATTACAAAAGACATCGTCATATATCTCTGTTTAAAGGACGTTTGTATCATCACATGAGCCCTGGGTGCTCATATTCAAGAACAGAAATAGAAAAAGGGGAAATTCAATGATTTAAGTCTGCGGCATCAGAGGAATAGAATATAGAACATAGAATATCAGACTAGTGCGACTGACAGAGGTTGATTCATGTGTGGATTATTAACAAGACAAAATAAAATGCAGCTATGCAGGTTTATATTCTGAGTAAGAGAAACTTGAGTGAATCAAAGCTCTGCTCGTGCTGCTGTAACATGAAAGAAGTTTGAACCATTACAAAAGGAAAGTGCAGATGGTCAGAGGACGTCAGCTGAGGACACAGTCAGCTGAGGACACAGTCAGCTGAGGACACAGTCTCACGTGTCCTCAAATCACCTCTGAATGTGGTTTTTGTGATTAGGTCTGAGGATGCACTCAGGACAGGATCTAAGACTTTGCCTTTGACGATGAGGAGAAAGTGGAAGTGCTTCTTGCTTCATTCACAAATCAAATGCAGATTTCCTCTCTATTTTAATGCAATCAGTCTACAAGTGGGCTCTTGAGTGTGCAGCTGTGTGGATGATCTTCTGTGTGTGTGTGTGTGTGTGTGTGTGTGTGTGTCCTGTCGTAACTAAACAATTTGTCTTTCCCTCGTGCTTCAACTTCACATTGGGATCCAATTTTCTCTAGTGTTCACATCACAGAGACTGTGCCGCCTAAAAGAAACATGGGAACTGGTGAAAAACGAACATCTAAGTGCACTCAGCTGAGCAGATTATCATTATAAAGCTTAAGCTCGGCCCATTTGAGGAAGAAAAGTCATTAAAGCTGGTTTCAGTGAGCCAGAGGCTGAGCAGATGAGAGGATTTCATCTTTCTGCAGACAGATCATGACCGGATAAACATGGCCTCTTTTTTTCTCCCTGAGCACCATAAAAAAATCCAGACTTTTGATTTTCACTCATTAACATTTTAATACTTTGCATTCAGACCATAATATTATTCTTAAAATGTCCAGTACCAATTTCAAAGTAAAATGCATTCATTTTGGTTTCTTCTTGTGAAATAATGTCAGGACTGACAGATGCATGACTTCAAACTGCAGAATCCTGGCATTAAGTGGAGTAAACAAGCATGTTTATGTTGTTTATTTATGGCAAATACATTTAATAAACAACCCTATGTAATGACAACAGCTGCTCCATAGCTGACAGACTCAATAATAATAGAGCAGCTCATGTTTTCATTTCTATATTTTATACCTTTTGGGGGCAAATCATTTCACCTGCCAGTTAATATTCTCCATAATAATGGATTATATTATGGGCTAAACTGCTTCCACAAATCTATATTTGCTGACTTGTCAGTTGTAAAGGAAGGTAACAATGTCTCAAAAAGGGATTCTGTGTGGACATAAATCACTCACCCTCGCTGAAACAGATCCACATTGTGAAACTTGTGCAGCTGGACAGAAAACTCCAGTGTTCCCTGTACTTCAGACATGATATAATCCCACTCATCACCTGTGGGACAAGACAAGAACGCCACGTTAGTGTGACATCGTCAGATACATCAACAATGCAAATGATCACAGTTTTAGCTCTCTTCCTGTCTGTCTGTCTGTCTGTCTGTCTGCTGGGATTATGTCACTCATCCAGGCCGACGTGTCAGACATGTCACCATCACTGTTTGGGTAAATGTCAGAAAATAAAAAAACCTCCCCCATGATACGATTATTATTATATTATATGAGAATAACATCAGTGACGTGTGCAGCCGCCGTGTCGTATGAATAGAATCAAAATAGGAGAATACATGGAAGTGATGTCTATTCTTGTAAATGTCAGCTCCAGTACACATATTTATCATTACCTAATGGGTGGGATTAGATCTTTATGAACTGCGTAGTTCTCGCCCTTTAATTAAATGTAAAACACCTGCATACAGAGTTGGCAATTATCCGTGCACATCAGCAGCCTTGTTCGTTCAAATTCTACTTTTATTGCACAATTATGTGCAGCCTGATGTTTTTTATGTCAAGGCTTAATCTATCCTGCAGGTTTCTTTGTGTTTGAGGGGAAACTTTTATTGTGTCATAAGTATTTTGAAAAACTGTAAGACGAGATGATGAAGGTCTCCTTAAAAAAATAGAAAAAGAGGAAGATTTTATGGCACAAGATACAATTTGCAGTTCCCTTCAAAACAAGAGAGGGTTATTATTACTATGATTAAACCCCGTGACCTTGTGATGTAGGTAGTTAGGTAGATAGCTTGCTAGCTAAAATGAAAGCTTGCTAGCTAGCCGGCTAAATAGATCTCTGAATTACTTACTCTTAACTTTTATATTCTGTTGTGAGTTTTATATGTGAAACTGTCTTGTTTCAGTAACTATGTGTACCTCCCTGGCTAAATAAAAGGATAAATAAGTCAAAATGGTAACACTTTAGATTAGGGAACACATATTCACTATTAACTAGGTGCTCACTAACATGCATAAATAGCACACTAGCCCTTTATTAGTAAGTATTAAGCACATATTAACACCTTATTCTACATAATCTTATTCTACCTCTATTACGACATGAATTAAGATTTTTCCTGATTAAGGTGTTAATACGTGCTTAATAATTACTAATGAAGGTCTGGTTTGCTGTTTATATGCATGTTATTAAGCACGTAGTTAATGGTGAATGTGTGTTCCCTAATCTAAAGTGTTACTGTAAAAATCTGTCGTTTTACTGTGATGGAAAATAACGGTGATCTACTGCGTGAATAAGGGACGGAGAGACGTCATCTGTCAACTTTCAACTGACTTGTAATCATCTACAGAGACGAGGTAAAGACAGAAAGCTTGTGGTGCATTTTTGAACAAGCTGCAGATGAAAGTCAGTTCAGTGAACCTGCCTAATACGGCTGAAGACACATTTACAGATGACTGAAAGAGGCGCACGCTCTTCTGTAAACATCTGTAATGCGGTCAGAACTTTGCGCCTCAACACATCAAACTGTACAGAATGAGTGTCTCTACAAGAACCTGTGATCAACATCAGGTTAATCTCACTTCTTAACCAAGTGATGGATGTTCTCCTCTGACAACGCTCATAGCTCAGTGTTTCCCCAAAAGCTTCAAACGCGAGCTCTCTAATTTCCCTTTGACTCCACATGACGGAAGTGAGAAGAGAGAGAAACGACATGGGCTCTGGTGCTTTCATGAAACCTTAGCACGTAAAACACTGACAGTGTTTACAGTAAAGTGTCTCAAATAACCCCTAATGAAGTGCTCTGAAACAGAACCCTGGCCTGCAAGCATACTCATTGAATATTTCTGTAAGTGATCACTTTGTAGCCGCTGAAGAGTTATGTGAGTGGCTGCTGTAATACAACAGCAGAGCTTCAACACTGGACAAGTGAGAGTCGGCGTTCCCTGCGACTTAAATCCCCACGGTGGGACTTCTGTCGCCAAAACAATGCTGGTTTGCTGCCTCCCCTCCTCTTAGTGAGGACAACACGGAGCGACCAGAGCAGTGGTTCATATCTACAGCTCAAAAACAAGCTGCTGGATGTCAGAATCAGAACCAGAATCAGAATTGATTTATTATCCTGAAGGAAATTGTTTTGTTACAGTTGCTCCATATCTCCATATTCAGTAAGTACCCGTCAGACTGTACCAGTACCATGTGAAAGAGCTTCTGCAGTGAGTGACAGAGATGCTGCTGCTGCTGTTGCTGCTGCTGCTGCTGCAGCAGCAAGACAGAGGCTTAGGAATGACTGAGGAAAGTGAGGACATTGAGGATTAGGAGGACACTGTTTGGCATTTCCAGCCAAAGAGATGAGCAGTGGTAACAAAGTTAGTCTGGTACAAAGTAAGCATTTTATTTATTTATGTATTTGCTGAATGGGCCTCTTTAAAACACTCACACATGTGCTGATTAATTAAGACCACAGTCTCACTGTTCTCCCCCCTCCTCCCCCCTCCCCCCCTCATGTGTCCTTTCCAAACAACAGAATCTAATTTGTGCAAACAGGGTGTGTCTGGTGTCCTCACACTTGGCACGGACAGACGCTTCAACCTTACTTATGCTGATAAGATGTATTAGAAGAATTGTGCCAAATGTGCTGTACACGGAGAGAGAAAGTATCTGCCTTTCTCTGAGCCAGCAGTGCAGAGGACAACAACAGAGCGGCACAAGCCTGCGTCATACAGGTGCATACAAGGGTCATACCTCAATGGCAGGAGACTGCAGTGACCAAGGGATCACACTCCCTGACATGTTCTGGCAACTCATGGCTGACTGCTTGTGACTGGAAGTTGCCAAAAGTGAAATATTCAAAGAGACGAGCTGCTGAGGCAGCGACCGCCCTCACACTGTGTCCCAGACCCTGATCTCATGTCCAGCATAAGGCAAAGAGAGAGATTCAGCATCACAACACAGAGTTTTCACTCTTTTAATAATGTGATGAGGCAGATGAGGAAGTCTTGATGTTGTGAGGGGGAGATTTTCTGTCAGATGTCCATCAAGCTGCAGACCACAGTTGGTGTTTACATGAATACTGAAAGCACAATCTTCTCCGGGCCCTAATCAGATGCTTTTCTTTTACAGAGGGTTAACGGATGCGCTTTTAACGTCATCGAACGACATCAGAGTCTTCCTGATTTCAATCATAAGTAATAAAACATATTTGGGGAAACGGATTTTATGTACTTTTGTTTAGAAACACAGGCGTTTGATATCTGTAGATATGTAAATGATATGTCAAACATTGCTGACAAACCCTAACCTTTTGTGTTGTGTGGTACATTAGCTGTCCACTGCTGCAAACGGCCTGAAGACACACAATAAAACATTCTTTTTCCTTCGCTGACTCTGCCGTTAGTTTCACGCCGACACACACTCAAACAAGAGTGAACATTTGTGAGTGCGTGTAGCGACAACAGATAACACATGATGAACGTCACGAGTTAATCACAGAAGCTGCTGAAGTCAGTGAAGACGCTGCCTCACTGTTTCCCCACCGACATCCAGGTGAGCTGCTGACTACGGTATCAGAGATGGATAAGAAGCAGCAGTGAGGAGGAGACTGAACACTGTGTGCTCACAGTATTCTCTCTTTACCATCAAACACATCCTGCAGCGACAGTGTGTGTGTAGACACAGCACACACACACACACACACACACACGACAGGCACTGAACGTCAGCTGCTGCTGAAAATTCATCAATAAGTGAATTAAATCAGCAAAGCAACCGCGCTGATAGCTTCAAAGGCTTCAAAGGCAAATGACTGTCATTCAGCTCAATGGGAAAAAGTGTGAGAACTTTGATGATGAAGATGATCACAAAACAGTGAGTAAACACAGAGGTCTTATTTTCACACCGCCAACAAATCTCATGAAAGCACTGAGCTGGTTATTTGTTCAGCTCTGAATATTTCCTGACTTCTGCCCAAATGAAGACTCTGGACTTTGACAGACCTGTCCTATCCTAGGACCTTAACAAGCCTGTTTCAGTCTGTTTTCCTCAGTAGAATTTACAGTGATTTTAAACTAAAATGTGCTAAAATGTCACAAATGTACTACAACCTTTCCTGGAAAATGACTATTTAATCTGTTTGATTAAATAAAAAATCTATCCATCTATCTTCTACTGCTTTATCTCCACTCACACCTACTGTACGGCCAATTTGCCTAACCCCCAAAGATCTGATGGCTGTACTTGTACACACATTACAGTACAGCAGTATCTGCACAACTCCATCCAATCATTAGATTTTGCCGTTTGTGCACTTTTGCAAACTCACACATTTTCCTACTGGCTCCAAGTCATTAAACACTAATCATTACAAAACAGCCATCTGCTGTCTGATTACTTTTTAATGCACACCCACACACACACACACACACTCAAACATGCTGGCCTTCTCGGTTGAGTAGCGTTTGTAGCTTCAAATGAGAATTAAACGTGTTTTTAAATCTCATTTGAAACTAGAAAAGTTTTTAAAGCGTGGTTGTATCGACACAAGGAAAATCTCATTTCAGCCTCTTCAAAGTAAGTTTATATTTAATATCTATGCCCGCTTTCATCTATGATATCTTAATAACATAATTTGCTGCTTTTCCAGCTATTAGAGAGCCTTTGTTTGGTCTTCTCTTGTAAACAGCTAACTCCTCCTCCCCAGATAATGTGATTGGGAGACGAGCTCCTGCTGCATGTACAGTAGACCTCCAGCTGGACCCGAGCAGGACCCACTGTGTATGGAACTGAAATATCAGGAAATACCATGAAACAATCAAAGAAGCCAGTCGTCCAGTATAACAGTATAGCTACACACGTGTATGGAAAGGTACTCATGTCTGTCTTAAGCTTGTCCCACACTAGAGGACAATTGGCCAGATTTCAGTCCCTGATCTGCTCCTTCCAACAATCGTGGGTATCTTCAGATTTTAGGCTGATTTGAACAGATTATCTGGCCAAATGATCTTGTTAACTTGTGCGACGGGTTAACAGACACGTCACTGGACGCACATCAGAGTCTCCCTGATTTCAAATGGTAAGAATTCAACACCAATGACAGCGAGTTGACCGGGAAACGGATGTGGCGTACTTTTGTATGGAACCATAACTTGTACAAACTTCTCAGCGCTGACTTCACCCACAGTTTGTTTTTGTGTTTCTCAGCACAAAACATCACACACAAGAGCCATTAACTGACGACACCAACAGGATGGTCTAGTCTGTGCGTGTGCCACAGTTACTATCATGAAATACCATAAAATAAAAGAAGAAGCCAGTGTGGTCCAGTATAACAGTATAGCTCCACACGTGCATGGAAACGTGGAGGATAATTGGCGCAGATCTCAGTCCCTGATCTGGTCCTTCCAACAATCGTGGGTGCCTTCCAATTTTAGGCTGATTTGAACAGATTATTATCCTGTAGTGCGACGGGTTACCAGACATAAGATGCATTACAGTTTTCAAATTGCAAGTATTAAACGTTAAATGTTTGATATTTACGGTTGAACAGTGATTGGGGCGTATGGAACGCTAACTTGTACAAGTCAAGTTGATTCATCCACTCTTAACATTTCACAAACAAAACTGCTATTAACTGACGACACCGACAGTTCCGCCTCCACGTCAGTTCACATTCTGATGTCACGCGAGATTCTGTGAGATCCCAAATCCCTGGAATCTCCTCCCTGAAATTGTTTGGTGTGCTCCTGCGTCTGGACTGGATTGTCTAGTCTGTGCTTTCTCCGGATTAAAATGAAAAAGTAAAATCACTTACAAAGTTCGTTGAATGTCTCCACAGACTCAATGGGCAGACTTTATGCTGGATGGTGCACAACAAAAAACTGTATCTATCACTTAAAGGATGAACTAAAGATCTAGCTGTAAGCTTCCTTGTTTTCCACTCCGGCTCAGCTGTGCTTGCTGACCAACATCTACTGCCTCAGTCCTGAGAGGGTGAAAAGGCAGCATGAGTAGATATTAGGCCTCACAGGTGTTTCCATGTGTGCTGTGACAAACCATTGCTGCACCCCCCAAAAAACGAGATAGAGTTTTAACCTCAGACAGTAATCCGCTCAGTGTTTTCCAGCTCGCTCTGCAGAACAACACAACACACACAAAACACTGTCGCCAAAAATGTTGAAGTGGCAAAACACCGACTTCAAGCAGGGACACAAAGAACTGTCACATTAAAATGACTAAGACTGCACTTGACTGTTTCACGGACAGAGGAGGAGGAGGAGGAGGAGGAGGAGGAGGCGGCGGCTGTGACGACAGAATGCCCTTGACAGAAACTCAGCGAGCGGGGCCCAGAAATCATGTGATGGCATAATCTTAATAATCTTAAACCCTCCATGGTGTTGTGTCAGGGTCTTTGTGAGGATCAAGCGTTAGTAGTTCTGTCAACAACCAAAGAAGGTACATGTAGTGGACTGACGGAGGGAAATAAAAGTGCTAAACACTGCTTTCACTTCTGTGCTGTTGTATTTTCTAAATGTGAATCAACACTAACTTGAAGAAGTGCATCTAAAGTATGGTCACGTACATGACCCTGAACCAGTTAACTGCTGAAACCAGGTTTTTGTGGGTTTTCCTGCTCTAATGAAATGTTGACATGAGTCACGAGTGCCTCAGCAGTTTCTCAGCTGTTGTCTTTTCACCCTTGCATCATCACTAACATCTATTTTTACCCTCTCCGTGTTTGTGCAGCTTGTGCCGGATAAAGACAGTAAAATGTGCTCCGTCTCATTTTGGTCGTAGGAGAGCTTTTGTCTCGACACACACACACACACACACACACACACACACACAGAGCAGCCACTGCTCATGAATGGGACACACTGTGTGATAAAATATCCTCGCGGAACTTTAATTACACCGAGGCGTCTCATTCAGATCACTCTCAGCACTGAGGGTGCTTGAATACATTATTCCTTTATTTTGAAACGGTCGCCTCTGCTGTTTGTGGAGTGTCCTCATGTCTCCTCACGAAAGGACACATGGCTCATGAATGGTACAGGTTAAAGACACACACGCACACACACACACACACACACACACAGGACACAATAATGATGAATAAATAAGACTTTGATTAAAATCCATCCCTGTGTTTTGCTCTAATCAGCAGCAGCAGCAGCAGCATCAGCAGCAGCTTCCTCTGCTCTAACAACAGCAAGCGTCCCTTATGTCCCTCTCATGTCCCCATGCAGACACACACACAGACAGACAGCCTCACCTTAGCAGTGATGTAGAGTGCTGTCCACCGTGGGCTCTCTCTGCTCCAGCCTTTGTCCACTCACAAGTCGCTGTTTTGCGGGATGATTGCGCGCCGTTGTAATGTTTATAACAGCGCTTCTCCTCCTGCTGCTGGTGCTGCTGCTGTTGCCATGGTTATTCATCCAGACCCTCTGCGCTCTGCAGTCCCCCCCTTTCTCTCTCCTCCCTCTCTCTCTCTCTCTCTCTCTCCTGATGGAGGATTTGAGTGCAGCAGCCTGCAGCGTCAGTCGCGGGATCTGGCTGCGTGCGTGCGTGCGTGTCCTCCGGGTCCGCCCCGCGTCTTGCACATAATAGCTGCACACACACACACACGAACACAGAGTTGATAGTTAGGAAGGATATTAATCGCCAGCACCCAGTCAGTGTGTGTGTGTGTGTGTGTGACGTCACAGTGACATGCCCCCTAAAAGCTAAAAGTGAACGGTGCAGACAAAAATGACCAGGCAAGAAAAAAAACACCAAAACACAATAACACCTCTACAAGAATACACTTTGGAACTCACTGTAGATGAACTTATTATGTCAGTAATAGGAAGAAAGAGCTCAAACTCCCTAATCCATTCATATGCTTTATGAATTGATTAAAAACCACACACGTTTGACAAGGTCACTGCTTCTGTATTGTTCCCTTCCCAGCTTTTAATTTTTCAATTGTTGTCAACACAGACTCATAACTGAAAAGAATATGCTTATATGCTATGAAGCGATCATTTGTATAGTCTTTTAAATAAAGATATACTTTAGAGCTGCAACTAACAATTATTTTATTAATCGTTTGGTCCATAAAACAGAAAACATTAAAGAAAACGTTGTATGTCAAACCCCGGAAATGATGATGTCCTCAAATGTCTCGTTTTGATTCAAAATGGCCTCAAAAAACTGAAATGATTCCGTTTTTAGTGATTATTTTGTGATATGAAGAAGAAAATATTCACATTTAAGAAGCTGAAACAATCAAAAATTGTCTTCAAACCGATTCATCAATCATCAAAATAGTTGACGATTCATTTAGTAATCACTTAATAATCATGTAATTGTTTCAGCTTCATTTATAAATTGAAATGAAATCTTTGCAAATAGCAATGCTGTTGAGTCGATTGAAAATAAGTTTATACTCATACATGAGTGATAATATCAAGTTCCACCTGAAAAAACATTAACAGTAAAATACAGTGGTGTAAATAGGCCGAGCTTTTCACACGAGGCAGATTTATTCCCACAATAAGATCATTTGCTCTCTCTGACACTGGTGGAGTGAATCTTTACCTACATTCAGCTCCACGATCACATGGTGTCTGCAGCAGGAAGCTCACGTACCACTGGTGGTACACGCACCACAGTCTGAGAACCACGGCAGTCGATTATACAGTAAAGACGTTTACTAATCGACACAGGTGTGACAAACGAGACACAGGTGGACACACTTTCCCTGATTAGACAGGACAGGAAGCAAAAGTGGACACACAAGGAAAACTTCAAAATAAAACAGGAAACAAGGAACTGAAAAACTACAAAACCACAGAACCACAGAACTAAATGAATAAAGTGCTGTATATTATACTGAAGTGACGGGTGTTTTTGTACCATTTTAAGAAGCAAAAGGAACAAAATGTTTAGAGTTTAAAGTTTAAATTCAGCTAAGTAACAAACACTCACCAGAGCCACCTCTCTGTTTTTGGCAGTCAGGTACTGCAATTAAAAAAAAGCCCATCTGTCGTGGTTAAACAACGCATCACAGACTTATCACCTGTTAGATAAGAGAGAGGAGGGAGGAACGATTATGTAACACAAATAAAAATGTCCACAACACATGAGCGGCTCTGTGGTAACTGTGCATTTAACAGCTTTAACAAAAAAAAGAGGCAACTTTCCACTTTATACGTGAAAATCCCAAAGTCAGCTGCTGTTTGTGCTCATGTCAAAATGTCAAGCCCCATTTTTTTTACATATTCTACCTCAACAAGAAACTGAAAGGATGAGTTGTCATCTGTGAAAGTAAAGAGAAGAGTGGCTGCTGTGGTCATGTGACTGATGTTCACAGACACTCGCCTCAGTTCAGCAAACACACCTCTGACAAGTACGTTAGTAATAAGAAAAACGTATGAAACTGACACCTGCGTTTAAAAAGGTTAAAAACTAAATGTCTTTGCATATGTCAACAGAAATGTTATTTTATTATTTTCAATATTTTACATGAAATTATGTAATGTTATGTTTTCATTACCTTAGATTGAACCCTAACTCAGTTTTCTTAATGCCATGTAAACATGTTAGTCCAACTAAAATCGAGCTAGTCTTAGTCGGACTAACGTACCTGAATAATGTGAATTCATAGTCCAATTACTCCTGCATGTAAATGACTTGGTGTTCTGCACTTGCACCAACTTTTCCTCCCCAGTCTTTGACCCGGAAGTAGAAGGAGACACTGTTGCCAGAGATAACAGACAACACGATGGCGTCAGCAAGATCGAAAGCTACGAAGAAGACTGACTTTTGGGTGATTGACAGATGTTTTCACCTCCAACTTCGTCTTAGTCTGACTATGGCCTTAGCTCGATGATTAAAAACACAGTGGCTAATTGATTTGAAAGTTTTATTTTCAGGTTGTTAAAATAAGTTTTGGGATTGTGGCTCTCTGACCTGACCTGAGAGTAATTCTCTCAATTTTCTGAAACTTTTTCATGATATTGACACAAGTTTGTTTTTTTCTTCATTTTTTTAGGTTTCTTTGCACTGTGTGCAGTTGTCAGTGCTTGGGAAGCTTAGCTGTGGTGCATTTGCTACAGCACCGGTTAGATTTCAGCTAAAGGCTGCATGTTAGGCTACATTAATCTCATAAAATGCACTATAAAGCTGCAACAAATGAATGTGCAGAGGCGCCACTGCCTCTCAGACTCCATGTTTACAGGGTCACAGCTCGTTATTGACGCTTACTCCTGATTCCACATGCAGCACCACACTAGACTCAGGCTGCGCTCCAACATGAGGGCTTTGGCGTCTGGGACTGCGGGTCACAAGTGTGTGAGTCATGAGGTGTGTGCGCCACACGGATGAATGAGCTCCAAGTGTTTTCTCCTCCTCCTGCTTGTCTGTGTGTCTGCTGCTTCATTGAGAGCATGAGCTCTCAATTATCAAGCGTGGACACATGATCCCGTCTGCCTGATCTCAGCGGAGACCCAGTCACTGGATCACATTTCCTCTCAGCGCTCTGGTGTCGTGCTGCTACAAAAACAATTTATGTAACATGATAAGAAACAATTACTTCAACTGTTGACCTTTGGGTTTATGGTAAATTGCGGCGTTTCGGTTGGCTGTGAGTTTATTGATTTCCTATTTCCCAGTAGCGTAAATGCCGGAATCAATAAACCAGTAATCTGAGATTTACACACAGGAAATTTGAATAAAAGATATAAAATAAATAAAGAGTCAACTCCTGTGCTGTGGCGTGCTCCCTTGTTTAAAGAAGGCAGAACTGTCTTTATTCTGCACGTTTTCACATTAAAAGTGTCTGTCGTGTAAAGCAGGTGTTTCATTTGCATGAGGACGCTTTGTACCCACAGCAAAGCCGCGCCCGCGCCTGTCACTTCACAACCACCGACACAGTTGTGACGGGGGATTAGAAGGTCGCGCACGCCGCAAATGTCAAAGTCACAGTATATTGAAGAATGTCTCACTCCTCTTCCTCAGAGCTTCTGAGGTGCAGCAAACACACACACACACACACACACACAGATTACATAACAGAGGAGATGCATAAACAACATGTCTGCCTGAGGCCCTTCAGGTAATAACAAGGCTAAATTCATGTCAAAGTTACAGCCACACTTGTGATGAGTACACGTGATTTTTAAAAAACATCAGCATTTCATCGCTCGCTGCTCACTTCTTCCCCGACCTGACAATAATATGAAGAGAATTACACACAGACGGCACATGTCATTAGGAGGCACTGTTAAAAAAAGAGGGGGTGATTCCACGCAGAGTGCCGTGGGGTTCTGCGGCGTTTTAAGTGTCGGTAATAAAAAAAAAACCAAGGAGTCGCCACCTCCTGAGGAACTCCTGGCCAATGGGAGCACAAAGAACCAACTTTTATGTGTCCTGTGCTTGAGCATCTCTCCTGTGCTGCTGCTGCCCTCAGTCAGTCCTCAACATGCGCAGGTAGGACTCCTTCTGCTCCTGCACTCTGACCTCTGCACCCTCAGCGCCGCGCCCAAGTCCGTCTGCTGTCACAGAGCGGAGAGAAACATGGCCTCTCACTGGCCCAGGTAAAGAGCTCATGTTTGGGCTTCTGATCTAATAATCTCATTCTAATCTTCACACACTGGGATTTACGGATGCATCGTTAGCTCAGCTCTGACTGAAGAAGCTGCCCAAGCGAGATGATTTTAAATAATAACACCAGACTGTAAACCTGTAAACGTGTAAACGTGACTGAAGCTCGCAGCTCACGACTCCTCTCGGTTCTCAGCAGCTCAACATCAGAGAGAGAGAGAGACAGAGAGAGAGAGAGACAGAGAGAGAGAGAGATCAAACATCATCACAACATGAGGGAAAATCCCATCATCACACGTACTGTGTGTTGATGAATGCCAGCTATTAAACTGGATTACGTGTCATTATGTAATTGACTTGACTGATTGATTACATGATAGATATTTACTGGAATATATGGGGATTTTTTGTTGTTGTCTTATGATGTTTCTTTGAAAGTCTTTTCTCTGTGTGTGTGTGTGTGTGTGTAACCACAGCTCCAAAACACCATATTTGATCATATTTCTGTCAATGTGGAGGAGAATATATCTCCTTTGTTGGGTCAAGCCTCTAATTTAGCTTTGTTTTCACTTGTGTTTATCACGTATGTTGCTGCATCAAATATAAAGTGAAACGCTCCACAGTCAAATCTGTGCCAAAGCAAACAAGCAAAGCAACAGAGATTCTCTCAGGACAACACAGGACTCAATCCTGACCTGCTTTCAGGATTAAATTATTTTAGGCTTATAATCAGATTTCACATTGACGTCTGAATCTGTCCATTATGTAACGCTGTGTGAGGTTTTCTTTTCATACCAGCAAAGCAAAAGCAAAACTTTCAATTTTCACTTCATCTCAGCCGAGGCATCAGTGCCGTTCACACCTGCAGCCTCGAGCCTGTGCAGCTGGTGATGAGCCAGTGCATCTGTAATGTCAACATGAACATGAGGAAAAAGAGACAAAACTGCAATAAATTCAGATTATTAGGCGCTGATGTCTGAGTGTTGGGTTCTAGTTCATATAAGAAGTTATCTGTTGTGAATGCATGGTTAAGATGAATTCCTTCAGGTTGGAAAAAGGGATCATGAGTAGATAATGAATTTAAACTAAAATTCAGTGGCACTATGGACCTAAAAATATCCACTATAAAAGTGTCTTCTAGTTCCAAAGGTTGGGTAAACAATCTGTTATTCATTATTTGTATAAAGAGTTAAAAAGGATCATTTTGATTCATCTGTGCAAGAATATGCTCAGTTTGCAGGAGGATATTTTGTTAACGGAGTTCTATTTTCCCCGTCTTCAATGTTCTGTCACCTGACACTAAGCCCTCCTATGTGTTTGGCCCAAACGATCCATGTTTTTTTGTTGTACGTCCCAAAATCCCAAAATTGTGAGTTCAGCAGTGAAATGTAGTCGCATCAGTGCACACAGTGGATTGGCAGGGAACTCAGTGAGTCGGTGAGTCTGGAGACTCTGAAGATGTTCCTATAAGTGAAGGGCATCAACGTTACAGAGCTCACAGAACTCCTCCATGGAGACTTCTCTGGCTTAGCCACTAGTCGTCCATCACACACACACACACACACACACACGCACACACACACACCTCAGTCCGGTGGTGCAGTGTGGTTTACTGTAGTAAGTATAATCGTCTCAGGTTAGATATTCAACACAGAGACAGACTGCGTTTCCATTCTCATTTCTCTACATTGACAGAGTTTGCCTGTGGAGACGAGTCCTCTGTGTCGTTCATGATGGTCCTGGTGTTGCTCTGCAAAACCTGCGACTCCTTAAGTGACATGACGGAAGCTCAAAGTAGAGCGTGTGATAATGGACGTGAAAAAACCCCACAAGTTCTCTTAGTGCAAAGTAATCTTTGTGTAAACCGTGCACAAGTGGCTCCTGATTTGGACGAACATGCAGGATATATTGTTTCAATGCTATTGAGATAACCAGGTTAACTAATGGCTCTACACGTCCACGAGCATAGAACCTGGTACCAGGTACTTTCGTTAGTACCTGTTCTGGCGAGGTTCTAAGCAAGCCGAGGCGACACAATGCGTGACGTCGTCAGACTTCCGGCCACTGATTGGTCAGAGTGTCGTCACAGGAAGAGACGTCTGACACGAGAATCAAAGCCGAACAATGCCGAACTGTAGATGAGTTAAAAAGACTTAACAATCCTAAAAAACGTGGGTTAATCTCCAACAATTACCAGGGAAATGTCTAAAATCTCCATATTTAACAGAGGAGTCTGGTGTATTTAGTGACAGCACTGCGGAGTCTGTGCTCCGGTCATGGAGGAAGTACTGAACTAATGATTCTAATGATTCAGTTACACTGAAAACAACTCAAGTCACTAGTCACTCGTTTTTTGTGTAAAACGAAGTCACGGCAGTTTCATGCAGCCGTGCAGTGATGACTCCGCCCACGTTGAGTTGGTACTATAGTGGAAAACCAACCTAAACCGTGGCGTGGCAAGGCGAGGCAAGCTGGGACCATAGGTGGAAAAAGGGACATAATTATCACTCGGAAAGAATCCACCCAGTTGCCAGAATACGACAATTTTCAAGTTATTACTGCGTCTACAGATATCATATCTTTTGTGTTTTACAGCTCCAGTGCAGCATTTCTGTTCAAAGGTCACACACAACAGATTTAACTCTGCTTGTTTTTGGCAAAAGGAAAAAAAAAAAAAGAGGAAATGAGGGTGGTTATAATAACCATTTCCTGGTTATGGCTGTGGTTAGGTTTAGTCAGCAAAAACACACACACACACACTCACACAAATGTGGTCTTGTACTGTGAGGCAGATGTCGAGCAGATGAAACAAATGTTTCATGTTTGCTCTCAAACTGGCCTTGAATTGTGGTTCCACACCACCACCAGCTACACTTCCACCATCCAATTTAACATTCACTCATTTTCTGTCCAAATGTACAAAAACGTGTCCCAGGGTTTGTGGAAAAAGAATAATAAACCAGCGTCTCTTCCTGTGCTCAGTGAAGATGAGAACAGAGGTCACCGGCAAAGTACTTCACGTCATCCCTGTTGACTTATTGATTCAGACACCCAAGAATCTGTCAGGGAGAATTTGATGCATGACCGACTGCTGATTTTCTCCATCATTCCCCAACAGAAAGCAGCCTCGGCATCTATCGATGTCAGCGCGCTCCAGCGTCTCCGTGGCTCTGCTGTCCTTCCTCCTCCTCCTCGTCGCTGCTCCAGCACTTGGACGTAAGTCACCTACAGCACACGAGCGCACAATCACTGACCCGCAACACAATGAGTGTTCCGTGGATACTGCACAAAAGCCGTCATTATACGGTGAATGTGTTTGCCTTGTACACACAGACCGAGAGAGGAGCGGGGTTAATGTGAGCGCCTGCTTGTTGACTGTTGCTAGGTCATTGTCTTTGTCACAAGTCCACGAAACAGCAGACACACCAGTGACTGTGTAGGTGGATTAAATCAGACAGACATCAAATGACAGGTGTTGTGTGAACGCTGTGTGAGTGTTGTGTGAGCGCTGTGTGAGTGTTGTGTGAGCGCAGTGTGAGTGTTGTGTAAACGTTGTGTGAGCGGTGTGTGAGCGGTGTGTGAGCGTTATGTGAGCGTTGTGTGAGTGGTGTGTGAGCGTTATGTGAGTGGTGTGTGAGCGCTGTGATAGTGCTGTGTGAGCGTTGTGTGAGCGGTGTGTGAGCGTTATGTGAGAGTTGTGTGAGCGTTGTGTGAGCATTGTGTGAGAGGTGTGTGAGCGTTGTGTGAGCGTTGTGTGAGCATTGTGTGAGCGTTGTGTGAGCGTTGTGTGAGCGTTGTGTGAGCGGTGCGTGAGCGTTGTGTGAGCGTTGTGTGAGTGTTGTGTGAGCGTTGTGTGAACGTTGTGTGAGCGTTGTGTGAGCGTTGTGTGAGAGGTGTGTGAGCGTTGTGTGAGCGTTGTGTGAGCGTTGTGTGAGCATTGTGTGAGAGGTGTGTGAGCGTTGTGTGAGTGGTGTGTGAGCATTGTGTGAGCGGTGCGTGAGCGTTGTGTGAGCGTTGTGTGAGTGTTGTGTGAGCGTTGTGTGAACGTTGTGTGAGCATTGTGTGAGCGTTGTGTGAGTGTCACGCTGCGGCAGCCGCTAACTTTAACAACTTGTGGTCCACGTACACAGTGGGACGAGCGTTTAGCGGCAGTAAACACAGGGACTATAAATACGTCTCACCACTGTATCTCACCTCTCAGCACTTCTGTGGAACAGCTTCCAGATGTGACGCGTTCTCTCGCCACAAACGAGCTGACTCAGGTTCTGTGACTCCACGCTCGTTTCATGTTTTTTCATGTTTTTTCTTGTGAGATAGACTTTGGCTTTTCTTCTTCTCAGCTGGAGCGTTGGAACTGAAACGTAGCGCCCTCTTGTGGCACGTATGAAAAAAAAACCTGAAACTTAAATTATTTAGGGGGAATCCATCCACAGAAATTAAATAGAGTATAATTAGGGCCCGAGCCACGAATGGCAGGGGCCGAAACGGAACCTATTGTTATCCTTCACTCTTTTCATTTCTCTTGAAACAAATAGGATAGTTATAGTTCCCCGACCCGTGCGTTTCTCAAGGGCTCTATAGCGCCCCCTTAAGGTGAAAACAGAGGCAAAATTGAGTTCCACCGAATTTCCCAAAACTTGGTGGGAAGTGTGGTGTTTGTGTTATATTTGTCATTTTTGTACTGAGGGACAAATCAAACACCGTCTCTATAGATGCCACTAAATCCCACACTTTGGTCCTTTAATTAAAAAAAAACATAAGAAACTTCGATTTTTTTCTAGATACAAATGAAACAAGCATACTAGGGCTCCAACAATTATTTGATGAATCGATTATTAATTGATTACTAAATTAATCATCAACTATTTTGATAATCGATGAATCAATTTGTGTTTTTTCAATAATTAAAAACAAGCTTTCTAATTTTTAAGCTTCTTAAATGTGAATATTTTCTGGTTTCTTTGCTCCATTTGACAAAGAAATCATTAAAACTGAATCCGTTTTGGATCGTGGACAAAATAAGACATTCAAGAACATCATCATTTCCAGGTTTGGGAAACACTACTAAGTACTCGATAAATCGAGAAAATCATCGACAGATGAATCAATTATGGAAATAATCGTTAGCTGCAGCCCTAAAGCATGTATACATTTATAAAAATGGAGTTTGATATAATGCTGCTGAAACATGGCAGTGACGCACATAAACACACTTACTTATGGATGATAGATTACATTTCTGCAACTAAAGCCTCCTAAAGGTTGTAAACTGAACATTTATGAATGCTCTGCAGTGCATTGTGATGGTATTTCATTAATTTAAAAGACCTTGCTTTCCCCCGGCCTCTGTCAGGTAATATATTGCATTTGTTAAACTCATTAAAAGATGCAGGCGTAACAAGGTTCTTTCCTTTTTTTGTTTCGTCTTATCAGAGCTGGACCTCAACCGCCTGGACGGCGATAGCGTCTGCCCAACAATAAGAAGTGGACAAGATGACCTTCCAGGTAAAAACAGAAAAACCCTTTCAGTCAAGTCGGGGCTCCTGGGAACGATCATTAAACAGCGGCGGCTGTATACAGACAGAAAGTTTGAGAGGCAGCAGTTAGAAAACCACAAAGTTAAGCCTCCAAAAATTCCCTGAGGAGAAAATAGACTATGTGCAGTAAGGTGGTGAGTTTAATTAGTTGAACAGGGTGGGCTGGCTTAATGCCCTGAGACACCTTCAGATTTCAAATGAGGCAAATAAAATGTTCCACATGAGCTTTATGGAATTTTCTACTCGGGAACAATTCGAGCTCAGCAAGATTTTGTAATTGCTCACCGCCGTTCTGTTTCAAACGGTTTGCTCCTTCAACATGTGTGCAGGAAACTGCAATAACAATATCTGTTATATTGCATTTATTTATTATTCATTCCCATGCAGGTTTTGATCTGATCACTCAGTTCCAGCTGGACATGATCTCTCTGAAAGGCGTGAGGAAAGTGGACGGCTCCACTCCTCTACAGGTGGCCTATCGCCTCGACAGGGAGGCCAACTTCCAAATTCCAACCATGTAAGTGTGTTGTACCATGTTTTAATAAACACACACACACGTGTCGGAGAGCAGCAGTGGTCTCTCCTGATGCAGGTGTTGCATTATTACAGGTCTGTCCCAGATGTTTCTGCCAGATGTGGACAGCAGCGTGTAATTGGGGGAAAGAAAAAAACATGTCTGAACCTATTTGACATTTTCTTAGACACAAAACGAGAGTACAAGTATTTCTGAGTGGATCTCACATCGTCATTCAATTTGTCTTTTTTACATGAATCTGGAGAGATTTGATGTTCTCTTAACATTAAACATGAGCTGTGGTCATGTGGTTGAACGAGGAATTTCAAAAATGTCATTTCAAAATGACAGTGTCCTAGATTCTCCACATTGCGACCAGTATTTATTGCGACCACTACTTTTATAATCGTACATCGACTGTGGTGACAAATGATCAGAAACTTATCTCGACTATAAAGCAAACCCAGCATACTTAATTTATTTAGATTGTCTGCTTTAACTGAATCTAACATAAGGTGACTGGACAATCTTTACTATGAAACATGTGAACAGTCCAGTTTGTGGTCAGGTTCAGGTGAACTGTCCTGGTCGCGCTCAGTAGGTCATTCCACCAGCGAAGTCAGTGAAATGTAAATAAACACATTGATTTTGAAAAAGTCAAGTTATGTCAGAACATAATCTGTCTCCAACCATCAACAAAGTATGATCAAAATAAATAACAACAATCTTGTGGGAAAACTACTTGGCATAAGACACACACACACACACACACACACACACATCACATATGCAAGAGTGAAGCAACTCCTGGGTTAAACTACAAGAGCAAATGTGATCAGGCAGAAGAATCATCACATCATCACCTGACAGAACACAGAGACTTTGATAAGCACATAATTAAAGTAACCACGGAGCTGCCACATGCAAGAGTCACATGAAAAAAAGCTGCTGCTGGTTTTCATTGGTCAAAATAAGAGAACACCTACAGGTGACTTAGTCCTGCCTCAACATGACTTCAAGGAGACCAAACTGCCAAACTGGTAAAGCATTTCCACTTCAAACTAAAATATTCAATTGCTGTGAGGAAGTGTGATGAGTGATTTCAGCAACTGGTGTTCCCCGGTGTATCTGTGGTGTTCCCCGGTGTATCTCTGGTGTTCCCCGTTGTGTCTCTGGGTTCCCCGGTGTGTCTCTGGGTTCCCCGGGGTGTCTCTGGTGTTCCCCGGTGTGTCTGTAGTGTTCCCCGGTGTGTCTCTGGTGTTCCCTGGTGTCTCTGTGGTGTTCACTGGTGTGTGTCTGGTGTTCCCCGGTGTGTATGTGGTGTTCCCTGGTGTGTTCCCCGGTGTGTCTCTGGTGTTCCCTGGTGTGTCTCTGGTGTTCCCCGGTGTGTCTGTGGTGTTCCCTGGTGTGTTCCCCGGTGTGTCTCTGGTGTTCCCTGGTGTGTCTCTGGTGTTCCCCGGTGTGTCTGTGGTGTTCCCTGGTGTGTCTCTGGTGTTCCCCAATGTGTCTCTGGTGTTCTGGCAAAGCCTTTCCTGCAGGACGGCTTAAAACAGAGGCGGTTATGTAATTGGCTGGCAGTCGGCAGTGGAACCAGTCTGCTCTGTCACAGTGAATGTGAATGCATGTTAATTCCCCACTGAAGAGTCCAGCCTGCTTTGAAGTCCATCCTTCCTCGAGCTGCACTCTTTTATTCTGCAGGGTAAAACCAGCACATACTTAAGACTTTCTCACCTGAAGGCAACGCTAGGCAGCGGCCTATATTTATTTTACTAGGCTACAGGAAACTCTTTTTTATGACTTCGCCTTGATCGTTTACAACACGTTAAAGGTCCGGCTGCAGCAGCAGCACGTATCTATGGAGGCACCACCTACTGAGAAGCTGGCTTGTTAAAAAGCACAGAAAGCATAAGGACCACGAGTAACCTGCTGTAAATGAAGGAGTGATTTATGCACTCGGCCTCTTTTACAGCATCATCTGTTTAAAAACCAACAATATCCTTGTCTCTTTGAAGTTGGAGTGATAACTTCTGCTGGTTGAGGGACGTCTTTGATGTCTCAAATCAGTAAAATCAAGAATATAGAAACATGTTTGCTGAATCTAAATCTTCTCCCACTGATTTTCATTTCCCTCTCAGGCTCAACTTCCCTCGCGGCTTCCCCGACGAGTACTCCTTCATGGTGACCTTTCGCATGATCAAGAACAGCGTGAACAAGGTGTGGAACGTCTGGCAAATAGTGGACGAAGACGGCAACAAACAAGCCGGACTGAGGCTGAACGGCGACCAGCAAGCTCTGGAGTACTTCCTCATGGGCGCCGACGGCAACCTGCAGACCGTCACCTTCCCCGGACTCTCTGTGCTCTTCAACACCAGGTGGCACAAGGTGATGATCGGCGTGGAGTACGACAAGGTCACGCTGTACGTGGACTGCCAGCCTGTGGATCAGAAACCCATCAAGGGCAAAGGCCCCGTCAACACAGAGGGAGACACTCTCATCGGCAGGCTGGACGCCGATCCCGACGTCTCAGTTGTGGTAAGCGAGGGTGGAGAGAAGGAAGGTCACGGACTCTCGGTGAACAAACACGTTGAGGTTTATGTGTGTGCTGAGCTCCGCTGTAATTCTAATGTGCTGCTGTCAAAGCAAAGCTGCTCAGCTGGGCTCTAGTATAAAGGAAAAACCTAATCCCTGCAGAAAACCCGCACACAGAGAGCGTGGATACAAAGAAAAACAACCACACTGTGAAAATGAATGCATTACCTAAGACTTTCATGTGTCTCTGTTTCCAGTTTGAGCTTCAGTGGATGCTGATTCACTGCGACCCAAAGAGAGCGCAGAGAGAGAGCTGCAACGAGCTGCCTGCCACCGAGGTAAAGAAACAAGCGCCCGGATCTGCTCAGCATGGGTTGTGGTTTGCGGGGTTTTTTATCAGGGGTGATGGAGAACAGGGCACAAATGCTGAGGTGGAGCAGAGATGGAAACTACGCACAGACGCTCAAATTCATCACAAAACTATTCATGAAATCATCTCATTAAGAGTTAGAGGTGTTTTTTTCTTGGAGACAGACGTGATCTACGATAATTAGCCTACAATGTTTGGAACCAAAAACACAAACACTCTTTAGCTAATGCTGATGAGAACGTTCATGAGGTGTTTGGTCATTTTATTCCAGCACAGATGACGGAAAAACATGCACATCTGTGCAAAACCACGTCCTACATTTTTACTGGAAAACTGTTGTACACTCACACAAAAGTCAGGTCATGTGCTGCTGCTGCTGCTGCTGCCGCCGCCGCCGCCGTTGTGAGTTAAACAAAAGTGTGAATTTGGTGAAACAAAACTACGACAGAGAAACACAAACCTTCAACATCATCAACACTTACACAAGCTTCTGTACGGACTGAGTAACACTAATTGTTAATCACTGATTAAATATGATGGAGAGGTTGATGCAGCCCATAAATGAGGAAGCCACTGCACACTCAGGTTTCAGGTCACAGACACAGAGTCTGTTGATTTCCAGGGAAACGGTTTAAAATATAATGTAAAAAGTGGCTAAATTCCAAAGGAAACTGCTTCATCAGTGTGTTTTGTGAGGGCAGCAAACAGGAAACAGTCCTTGTTGTGAGTCCATGAGGTTTAGTGTGAGTCTCTCCCTCTCACATCTCACACAGGAGAGTGTTTGAACTTTGTGCCGATGAATGAATGAGGAAGAGCAGGAGAGTGTTTTTCTCTTTTCTTTCTCAATCACATTCAAACCACAGTGGACTGAACTACTTCCTGTCCTGGTGCACTTTAACATGGTGGGTTGTTGGTGGAAATGACAGCATGAAACACTCACTCACTCACTCACTCAGTGTGATGGTGAACAGGGGCGCTTGGCTTCTGCTGACACGTTTGGTGTTTGGTGGTGTGACGACTTCCTCTAACTCTGCTTTTATCTGATCTCTCTCTTGCTTCTTCAGATGTTTGCCAATGCTGAGGTATTTATTTATTCTTCTACTCTTCTCTACTTTGTTCTCATTGCTGTGTGATTTGAGGCCAGTGCTTTGGTGCCTCGTTGCTTTGTTCTACATCTCAGTTATGGTGGTGGTTATGTTCTCTCTCTTTAGTCCTCAGGTAATTAAGCACAGAGACAAAGCTAAATATTAACCATTTAGAAGAACACAGTGGATTATTCAGTATCTGCTGGATTTGCTGACAGTCCTGTGTTCTTTCTCAGCCTGAAAAATCAATCCAAGGCCCCCCAGGAGTCCCTGGCCCAGAGGGCCCTCAAGGGGACCCTGGAGAGGATGGCAGGGACGGAAGAGATGTGAGTATCTCCTCTCCTCTCCTCTCCTCTCCTCTCTTCTATTCTTTCAACAATCGTCTTTGTCAGACTAATGTGCCGTTTTACTCCTTCTCTCCTCAGGGTCTTCCGGGGTCTCCTGGCAGCCCTGGTTCTCCAGTAAGTCTGAACACCCAGAAAATAATGCACTTCTTCTCCGTCTATATTTGCTGCAGTGTTGGGGTTTGTTTGCCATCCCATAAAAACATTGGAATGATTCATTTCACACTTATGTTCAAATACTACAAATATCCAAGAGTGCTTATTTCAGCCTTTGGCTCCCGACGGTGGGAGTCAAAATCAAATCAATACCGACTGTGAAATTCCATTTGGGCTTTTTTAATGATTTTATTTTATTTCATAGACACCAATACCTGGTAAACAAGTCAAATAAACTGGATTTTACACCAGGCTCAAAAACTCACAATGTGACACGAGCAGAAACTGGAATTAGTTTTCCCTGTGAAATGATTCCAAAAAGCCCAAAACCGTTTGTATGATGCATCTCCTCTGAGTGAAGAAGACTTCTCCTGTCTCTACTGTTGTGTGTGTGATCATCAGTCGACTACAGAGCCGTCAGTGAGCCCACGTTCAGGCTCCACACTGAAACTGATGAAGCTAAAACCCATTTACATGTACGCGATGTCAGCCCTCATCCTGGAGATTCATGACGACACCAGCGTCATGTGCTGTATTTTATCCTCTCGACGTGAACATCATTCAAATTTAACATCACGTTCTACTGAACTCTGAATTGAATCCTTTTCGCAATGACGCCCACTTGTGGCGAGTTAATATATTGCTACTTCCTGTTTGGTTTTGTGGAGAAACTGAAATACTTCATACACCAAACTTCATCATTTTAAACTGAGCAAACTTTATACATACATGATGTAATAATACAGTTTATTAAAGTAGAATCATACAACAGAAATATTGTTTTAGTTCAGTAATGACTTTTTGGCTGATAATGAACAAACTCATTTTATTACCAAAGGTTTAATGGGAACGCTCTTGTGTAAGGGGTTTCTCAGTGGGGAAAAAAGGTGCCAGGACTAAACAGGTGTGTTGGTCTGTCACTGCTACACACAGGAAGTGTAAGGCGTGTTACAAATTAAAAGAGGAAATGCAGAAATAACAGAGCCAAAATAAAAAAAGATGCTAAAAGTGACAGATTTGTTTAAGAAAACAAACAAACAAACAAACAAACAAACAGATGAAGAAAATGTAAAGCACGATGTTTTCTGGACCTCTCTTGGATTCACTTTATCCTCCACATGAGGGTTGTGGGAGGTGCTGGTGACACGTGGGTCCCACGGTCACACACAGACACACAACCATTCACGCTCACACCTGCGGTCAATTTAGAGTGTCCAGTTCAAGTAATCCCCAAATCTGCATGTTTTTGGAACTGTGGGAGGAACCTGGAGAACCCCGCGGACCCGGGTCTTCTTTGCTGCTATAGCTAGACTTGCTTCCTGGATCCAGCGCGACAGACAATCATGTGAATCTGGAGTTTAGAGTTCGCTACGTGTGTGTTACATTCAAGAGGATGAAAGTTTAAACAGCTGTAGCTCCGCCTTCCCCTCCGGCCCGTGTGTTATCTGTACAGTCTCTTCTGCAGATATTGGAAACACCAGCAGCGGCCGACCTTCCTTCCATTGATTAAACGTTCACTGTCACTGCCTTTTGTGTCTCTTAGCAACGAGGCGGAGAGATACAGGAAGATGATAAAGCTGTTTTCCTCTTCTTGCGTCTGTTTCCTAGGGCAGCAAAGGCGAGCAGGGGGAGATCGGTCTTCCCGGACAGAGAGGCCTGGCTGGTCTTCCAGGAGTTCCTGTATGAGACATCCTTTCACTGTTTCTCATATTGTGTGTGTGTGTGTGTGTGTGTGAATGAGTGAGTGTTAGTAAGTGGGTTTAATGGTGTGTTGATTGTCGTGTTGATGGGACTCTGTGTTGTTGTCGTCTGCAGGGAGCGGTTGGCCCGATGGGTCCCCGCGGGCCTGTAGGAGAGAGAGTGAGTAAACACTGAGAGCACTTCACACTCACAGAGACTTGGAGAAAACATGGATTTATATCAGTTTATTTATCTCCTTGCAGGGTCTTCCAGGTTTTCCAGGCCCTGCAGGTCCTGCTGTAAGTGTTAAAGCAACACACTGACACACACACACACACACACACAGAGTCTGTGATGATGACTTATATGTTTCTCTGTGTCTTGTTTCACAGGGACCAGCGAGTGAAGGACCTGCTGTATGTCTGCTGGGTTCTGTTTCTCGTCTCAGACTCGTACATTAGTAATCTCAAAAACACCTTATATTGACTCTGTGTGTGTGTGTGTGTGTGTGTGTGTCAGGGACCACCTGGAAAAGCAGGGATCCCAGGAGACGAAGGAAACATCGGGCCTGAGGTTAGAGTTCATTTTAATAGATGAAAAGTTTGTTTTGATTTGATTTCCAAGTATATCTCACATTATAGTTCTACTTTGTCACATTTCAGACTTAACTTTTGTACTTTTCACTCCACTAAATCTGTAACAACATCGAACTTCTCAGATATGAGAGGATTTATTGATTAAGTGTTAAGTGTTTCCAAAATGACCGTTTTATGTTTTTGTCTGTGTTTGATATCAAATATTCTGATACTACCTCTTACTCGTACTGACAGGGTCTACCTGGACCCAGAGGGACACCGGGCTCCTCGGGGCCAGCTGGACCACCTGGTCCCCCGGGGCCTGTGGTAAGAGATTGGTGCAACCCATTTTCCATCTTTAATGTTTCCATTCATTTCGTTTTCTTAAGCAAAAACTGGTGACTGGTAGTTTGAGTATATGCTGATGACACTGTTTTGTACACATTGGATGCCCAAAAACATCCTCTGAACAAACTGTGATGTCACTAAGTTCTTCCTGACACAAGCTCTGTATCTGCATGACCTTCTGGAGTTTCATCTTACTTTCGTGTTATTTCTGTGTGAAGCGTGTTTGCATGCCACTTCTCTGGGCTCAAACTTCTTCTAAACTCCCGGTGGTGTTTTAGATGTGACTCTGCTGTGTTTTTAGGGACCGCCTGGTGCCAGCAATGAGGGAAGTGGGGACCCTGTGAGTCTTTTACTGTCTTACACACACTGCCAAATGTTTCCTGCATGCAGAAATGTTGGACTGGTGACAGTGGAGCTCTTATCCAAATGAGTGGCTGACGTCAAAGATGGCTGAGCTGCAGCAGCAGTGACAGTTTGCTCCCATGTCTTCATTCTATCCTTCTCCGTGTATCTAGTGTCCCGCTGCCTGTCCTGTTGGACCTCGAGGAATTTCCGGACAGCCTGGGATGAAGGTGAGGCAGTCGTAAAAAAACACTGTCTGTAAATTCATCCATGTTTTAGTCACATTATGCTGCTGCTACATTTGATGAAATGAAAATCACTATAAAGTTCATTTGATGCAGGCGTGTTGCAGCTGATGATGTTGAATTTCTGTTTCATCTGTATTTAATTAATTGTCAGTTATCCAGTTTATGAGAGTTTATTATTTTAAATAAAATTGTATAACTCTGCATTAAATATCTTTGAAGTTGCTTATTTTAACTGTCCAAGTGGAAGTAGTAGTTGGATATAATCAAGATTAATATTGTGACTTTTTCTCGTAATATTGTGACTTTTTCTCATAATATTGTGACTTTTTCTCGTAATATTGTGACTTTCTCGTAATATTGTGACTTTTTCTCGTAATATTGTGACTTTTTCTCGTAATATTGTGACTTTCTCGTAATATTGTGACTTTTTCTCGTAATATTGTGACTTTCTCATAATATTGTGACTTTTTCTCATAATATTGTGACTTTTTCTCGTAATATTATGACTTTTTATCGTTATATTGTGACTTTTTATCGTAATATTGTTACTTTTTCCTGGATATGAATCCATGGTTCAAAACCATATCCAAAACCTGGATATGAACCATGGATTCATATCCAGGTTTTGTGATAAATCATTGACTCAGTAGAGCCTCAGTAAAAGCTGTGAGTGTGATCAAATCAAGGCTAATTTCACACTGGTTGTTTGAATCGTTGCCTTCAGGGTCACAAAGGTCTGCCCGGTGAGCCTGGGAAAGACGGCGTGCCGGGAGATAAGGTACGTGAGACAGTGTCACGCTGCGTATCCTAGGCTACATGTATAGAATGAGATTGATGCCAAATGCAACTTGCAACATGCGGTAATTGATTTAAATTAAACCTGTTAGCAGCTTAATATGATCATTTCTCTTCTGGTAATTTGATTACTCTATTCCTGTTTGTGTCTTTCCACAGGGAGAAGATGGAGTGAAAGGTGCTGAGGGACCACCGGGTCGCATTGGAGATGATGTAAGAAAACTCTGTGCAGTACATTATTATTATTATTACAGGACTGTGTGTGCATTTAATAGAACATATATACATATTTATTTTGTTACTGACTTTTTTGTAGGGTCAACGAGGGCCCATTGGTCTCACTGGAAGCTCTGGAGAGAAGGGAGACAGAGTAAGTTAAATCACATTAATCATCCTTGAAGAGTTTTCAATATTTGCAGCATTGTGTGTGTGGATAATGAATATTTACATCGTTCTTTACAGGGTCCTCCTGGTTTCAATGGTGTCCCGGGTCCAACTGGACCACCTGGAGCTCCTGTAAGTCCTGACGTGTATTTAATAAAAAAAATAATCTGTGTCTGCAGGAAGTAAGACAAAGGTCATTTTCTTAATATGTTCGTATAATTTAATCCACTCTCTCAGGGCACAGAGGGAATCCGTGGACGTCAGGGTTTGGAGGGGGCGAAGGGCGACGATGTGAGTTCCACTTACTGTATATATATACATAAGAACATAATAATACAGTATATAAGAAAAACAAGTTTGTTTGTGATCAGGGAGCTGTGGGAGCTGTGGGAGAGCAGGGACTCAAAGGGGAAAAAGGAGACGTGGTAAGTGTCTTTGTTCTTTAGTGTCATCATTGTTTCTAATAATGTGAAAAGGTTGTGACTGAATTATGTGACGTTACAGGGAGAGTCTGGCAAACATGGCATGAATGGACTTCCTGGAGTCGACGGTGCTAAGGTGACTTCTTCTCCCCACTTACACAAGCACACATAGAGGTGGTACATCCCATAATCCCCCTCCTACATGGTACACATCTAAACAGACCTTTAAAGAACTGCAAAACTTAAATAAAAACACTCTTACTCCTATGACCTATGAATGAATGAATGAATGAGTTTGAAACATAAATAATCCTCGTAAATTATAATCTCCTTCTTTTAGTTTGAAGAATGTCTGAATGCAAACAGGAGGAGTTTTTATTCACCGCACAAAAAATGATCTCTAGTGTTTTAGAATATAAACAATCCTATGAAAAACATTATTTATTTATCATTATTATTGTTCTGTGTGCTCTTTTCTGAAGTTGAATTACATTATTGGACACAGGATGACATACAGGGCGTTACCAGTGAACTACACCATCCTTTCATTCAGTAAATCCTTTGCTTTAGAGAAAAGCGATAGATTTGGATCATTGATGTTTAATGAAGTGTTCTATGTGTGGTTCCCAACAACGTTTGTGGTCTATCATGAAACCCAAAGACTTTGTTTCATAAACTCTTTCAGTTTCAACATCCTGTGACTGTCACATCATGTTTCAATCTTTGGCCAGTCATCTTTTCTTTTTAGAAGAGCCTGACTGAGAGAACTATTCCACTGCACGTCACCAAAATGGTGTTAGATTAGATTAAGACACTGAATTCAAGTCCATTACACTCATACATAAACAGTATTTTCATCCTTTACAAAGTGACAAGTCATCACAAATCCTCCTTGAATTGTTTTTGTAACTCAGCGTATGTTTAATGTTCACTGATTATACAGTCGTTACCTTACCTTGAAAGGTCATTCACTTATTTATTCACTTTACGTTTACCATTATCGCTTTAATGTCACACTAACACACACACACACACACACACACACACACACACACA
Organism: Solea solea; assembly: GCF_958295425.1. Taxonomy (NCBI): domain Eukaryota; kingdom Metazoa; phylum Chordata; class Actinopteri; order Pleuronectiformes; family Soleidae; genus Solea; species Solea solea. The sequence continues at coordinate 2,468,088 of NC_081153.1, read as the reverse complement.
AACTGTGAATGTGCTCAACAGGGAGAATCTGGAACGCCTGGAACCACCGGTGTCAGAGGGATTGTGGGTATTCCCGTAAGTCACTTTATATTATTTATACTTAACTGTTTCAATGTCAATATCAAGTCTATTTCATCATCAACGTCAACCAGTGAATAAAGCACATGTGGATTATTTCACTGTTTCACTGTTACTGCAAACATGAGGTGAGGTGAGGTGAGGTCAGGTGAGGTGAGGTGAGGTGAGTTGTGCAGTGAAGACGAGCAGAGGACAGATCTCAGTGTAGGAAGAGTTGAACTTCTCTGTGCTTCTCTGCCTGTGATAACACTCACGTAAAGCTGAGCGGTTTTTATCCTTCAAACAGGGAAACTTTTCAGATGCTTGGTCAGTGGTTATATAAACTGGGTACTTTGGTGTGTTTGTGCTGAATAAATCTGTCTTTTTTGGGTCCAGGCACATAAATGACAGACATTCTGTGGCTTTTAATGATACACTAGACATTATTGTTGCTCCACTCATCCATCCGTCTGCTGTGAATAAAAAAAAAAGGGAGCTAATCATCTTTAATGAAACGCCAGCACAAGAGAATATTTGACATTTTACTCGAGGGGAGAAATGAGTTGCAACAGTGACACGTTATTATTATTTATTCCTCCTTCTTCTTCTTTGATGTTCTGTGTTATTGTTTCAGGGCCTGCCGGGGAAACCGGGCGTCGCAGGACCCGCTGGTGCAAAGGTAATTGGAATCATGTCTTATTTAATGAGGCCTGTCCACAGAGAATAGAACCAACGACAGTATGTTTTCTTTTTCTTTGTGGTCTTAGGGTGATACTGGAGCCGAGGGAGCCATGGGACCTGTGGGACTTCCTGGAAAGACTGTAGGATTATTACATTGATCACATCATATGTGTTCAGCTAAAGAAATCCTGACTCATACTCATGTTTCCAAACAGGGTGAGCCTGGAAATGACGGAGAAGACGGAAAACAAGGAAACAAAGGAGCAACTGTAAGTTCATTTACTTTCTGTGTACCTGAAGGTTATGTCTTATGATGATTTCTATCACATTATCGATAGTATTACAGACACATGTTACTAAGTTGAAGTGTTAATTGTGTCTATAATCACTTTCCAGGGAGAAACAGGAAAACAGGGTCCAGTGGGGGCTGCAGGTCCTCAGGGCATCCAGGTGAGATGGACTTCAAACTGCAGAACACTCACATGATTCATGACTGATGTCAAACAATAGTGATACTCACGGGAACGATGGTGCAGGCAGAGACTCCACTGACACAAGGTCTGCACAGACACAAGAGACAAGTTCATCGTCGTAAGCCAGTATCACTTCAGACCCTGACCCAGACAGTTTAGATCATAGAAAACTCCACAGCCTGTCTCACTCATCACTGTCATACGTGCTATTGGTCACATCCTAGGCTGATGTTGTCATTTACAAAGCACCACAACACATTTGACAATAGCAACACGTTCTAAGCCTCTAATTAATCTCATATATGTGTGTATGTGTGTATGTGACGGCCTCCGACTGCTGTCAGAACGATGGATTCTGCACAGTGTCTTCATAACCACACATACTGTACAACAACAAGAATTAGCTGTGTTAATGTGTTCCTCTAAGTCAGATACTTCAACATTAAAACAGGCAAGAGTACAAAATCAGTGTGCGGCTGCAACACAATCTAAGGTTGAGTCTCTACACTGAATGTGAGCGTTTTTAACAGGACACAGGTGCAGACAAACAGGGCGGAGACATAATTACGTGGTCTAACAAACCAAAAGAGGAAGAGGAAGTGACCAATCTGAAATGAGAACAGAATACGTTCAAAAATGACTGATGACAGGATGAAACACAAAAACCTTGACCTGAGCAGAGATGACAAAAGTGTTGTGTTCACAGGGTGACAAAGGAGAAAAAGGTCACACTGGTGAGAGAGGAATCAAGGGTCATACTGGACACAAAGGAGATCTGGTGAGACACATTTAAACATGATCGTTACATTCTGCAGGTGCACACACGCACTTCATGTCATTCTCTGTGTGTGTGAATCATCCAGGGACCCGAGGGACCCGAGGGAGTGAAGGGAAACCAGGTAAGAACCACAACAATCCACAAGAAATAAACATCTGTTTAAAATGGCTCAGTCTCTCACCGCGTCACTCTTCACGCATGAACAGGGAGACCCGGGTGTCGCCGGAGATCCCGGGGTGAAGGGAGACCAGGTCTGTGGATCCACTTACATCTGGTGACACACTTTCACGTTTGTTGTTGTTTTTGAACAAAGGTCAAGTGATGCGTGTGTGTGTGTGTGTGTGTGTTGCAGGGCCCTCCTGGAATACCTGGAATCAGAGGAGAGGTATTAACACATAATCTTTTGTCTTAAAGGCCCAGTGTGTAACATTCAGAGAGTTTAAAGGCCGATGATGTTTGCATCGTGGGTTTAAATGAAAGCTTCAGAATGAAGAACATTTGCCAACAGCGTTGAGTTGAATGCAGTCTGCTCACACCTGTGTGCGCTGTCACAACCCAGGACCGCCCATGATTTACTGTCACTGTTCTCTTTCCAAAAGCGTGGGGACAAGGGTCCAAGAGGAGCGGCGGGGATCGACGGCAGACCAGGTCAGACGGGCCACGAGGGTTTGGCCGGTCCGATGGGAGCTCCAGGCCTGGAGGGAGAGCAAGGCCTTCCTGGAACCCCGGGTCCCAGAGGTTTACCTGTGAGTGTGGACATTTGTCAATGTTTGTCTCGTGCAGTGGAAACGTCCTGCTGCAGCCTGAGCAGCCAGCGACTCTCTGAGCTGCAGGGCAACAGCTCTCGGTCGCAGCATGATTAAGTTTGTGAATGTGTGAATGTTCCTGAACACGCAGGGCCCCAAAGTGAGCGATGACAAACTGCGGCAAATGTGCTCAGCCGTAGTTGAAGGTTTGTTGGATTATCATATTTCAGCCATGATAAAGTCAGATTAGTCACATATCACCAGCACGCTTTGATGTAATTGAGCTCATGTGTCCATGAAGAACAACTGGCCGAGTTTAAGAAAGAGATGCTGAAGAGACCAGCAGCGCTCGGTGCCCCTGGTACCCGTGGAGCAGCAGGACCTCCTGGACCCCCGGGACCAGCTGGAGATGCGGGAACACCAGGATCTCCAGGGCTCATGGGTCCTAAAGGCCATCCTGGCTTCTATGGACTTCCAGGTGCACATGGAAAGAAGGGTCAGTGAGACTTTGTCATTTCTCCAAAGCTTTAGAGTTTAGAAGGGATTCACACATGCGTAACATTATCCAATAAATGATTCATTAAACAATGCTGAGTTATTATGTTCCCTGAGCCCATTTCCATAAACATGAGGACAGAGCGGCTCTCCGTTTCATCTCCGCATTCATTTGTGCGTTCTCCTCTTTTGTAGGTGAGGCTGGGGAAAAGGGAGACAGGGGAGACAAGGGAGAGGATGGCGTCGGAGTCAAAGGCAGCCCAGGAGCACCTGGTGCACCAGGTAAGACTGGATTCAAGTCATCACAAGAGCATATCGGCTCCAATTCAACCTGTGGTCTGACACAGTGCTGAGTATCTCTACTGTAGCCCGTCAGTGTCAGGACTGTTCACCTCGTCTTGTGTTGTGATCTCAGGTGCACCAGGCGCTCACGGTGTTGGCAAAGACGGCAGAAATGGAGAGCGTGGTGCGACAGGAATCCCCGGTGTCCCAGGAACACCGGGCTCGCGGGGCCCCACGGGGCCGCCCGGCCTCTGTGACCCGTCGACCTGCGTGGGCCGGATTCCTCCTCTCTACATGGTCAGTGGAAAGAAATCTGCCGGCTACAAACACAAGTGAGACGCCCTGCAGATCTCATACCGTCGTGACCGGAACATTTAAAAGGGCTTTGCAGAAATCGCGTTGTGGTGATCGCTGGGAGTCCTCGCTCACAGTCTCCAGTCTGAAGCCACAGATCTGAGAGACACACCAAACACAACTGTAGAATACTGTATAGATGTTTTAACAGCTTTGAGATTATGGTGCATGTTCAAAGACGTCAGCTACTGATGCCACAGCAACGACGTCTTCCACCCGGTCATGAGACGAGTCCTGCAGGTCCATCACATGCTCAGATCCCGGCCTTCCTTCACCAGGACAATAAGAACATGCAGTAGAAACCGTTTTTACAATCATGAGCCACTTAGACAAAGTTAAACAATGTTTTGACGACAAAAATGTTCACATTTCTGTGATGACGACATCTTTTCAGCTGAGAATCACACACATTTTTGTCGGATTTTATCCTTTTAATATTCTTTCCTCATATACTATGAAATAAAGTGATATGTTTTGGATATAACTGGATCAAAACTGTTGTTTACTGATGCACACACACTCTCTCTTAAAGGACCCATGTGTAGGATTTACTGGCATCTCGAGGTGATGTTGCATAATTGCAATTAGGGCTTGGCGATATACTGGTAGTAAGAGTTATACCGATATATTTTTGAAAGAGATATGTAGTTGAGACAATATCACCACACCAGTATATTATATATTATTTTTCTGTTGCCTTGAGAACACTATTTAAAGGCGACATAGACCAGAAGCTCCAATTAACGCTGCGTTTGTGTGTGTATCTGCGTCATGACCTCGTTTATGAAACCCTAAAGTTTCAGAACAAACAGTTCAGCCACTGCTGAGAAAATAGGGTTTTATTGTTTTCCTGGGCTCTGCGAAGCGGATCGGCACTTCCCTATGCTGATGATGTCATCAGATTTCCTCACCACTCCTCTCACCACCGTAGCGCCTCCTGGTGCGGGCACTAGTCCGGGCACATCCGGTTGCGTACATTCAACCGCAGAAGAAGAAGAACTACTCTTGTTGTAGCTGCTGAGATGCAGAGCATCCACCGTGCCAGAGGGGGAGCTGTGTATCTGAGAGCTGGCCTACCAATTACGTCACTTCAAGGTACCTGGCCAATCACAGGACAGTGGGAAAGCTCTCGTTGGCTGGCCAATCACAACACAGTCCACGTTCTGGGGGTGTGGTTTTGGTCTGAAACAGCACGGCTGACGAGAGCGTCAGTAAGGAGATATTTTGATCGGCTCGTTTGCAGCGATTAGGAGGTTTTTAACCATGAAAACAAGTTAATATATGTAAGTAGACCTCCATAACTAACATATATGTGACCGTGAAAACAAGTTAATATATGTAAGTAGACCTCCATAACTAACATATATGTGACCGTGAAAACAAGTTAATATATGTAAGTAGACCTCCATAACTAACATATATGTGACCGTGAAAACAAGTTAATATATGTAAGTAGACCTCCATAACTCACATATATGTGACCGTGAAAACAAGTTAATATATGTAAGTAGACCTCCATAACTAACATATGTGTGACCGTGAAAACAAGTTAATATATGTAAGTAGACCTCCATAACTAACATATATGTGACCGTGAAAACAAGTTAATATATGTAAGTAGACCTCCATAACTAACATATATGTGACCATGAAAACAAGTTAATATATGTAAGTAGACCTCCATAACTAACATATATGTGACCGTGAAAACAAGTTAATATATGTAAGTAGACCTCCATAACTAACATATATGTGACCGTGAAAACAAGTTAATATATGTAAGTAGACCTCCATGACTAACATATACGTGACCGTGAAAACAAGTTAATATATGTAAGTAGACCTCCATAACTAACATATATTTGACCGTGAAAACAAGTTAATATATGTAAGTAGACCTCCATAACTAACATATACGTGACCATGAAAACAAGTTAATATATGTAAGTAGACCTCCATAACTAACATATACGTGACCATGAAAACAAGTTAATAAATGTAAGTAGACCTCCAAGACTAACATATATGTGACCATGAAAACAAGTTAATATATGTAAGTAGACCTCCATAACTAACATATACGTGACCATGAAGACAAGTTAATATATGTAAGTAGACCTCCATAACTAACATATATGTGACCATGAAGACAAGTTAATATATGTAAGTAGACCTCCATAACTAACATATATGTGACCGTGAAAACAAGTTAATATATGTAAGTAGACCTCCATAACTAACATATATGTGACCATGAAAACAAGTTAATATATGTAAGTAGACCTCCATAACTCACATATATGTGACCATGAAAACAAGTTAATATACAGTATGTAAGTAGACCTCCATAACTAACATATACGTGACCATGAAGACAAGTTAATATATGTAAGTAGACCTCCATAACTAACCTATATGTGACCATGAAAACAAGTTAATATATGTTAGTAGACCTCCATAACTAACATATACGTGACCATGAAAACAAGTTAATATATGTAAGTAGACCTCCATAACTAACATATATGTGACCATGAAAACAAGTTAATATATGTAAGTAGACCTCCATAACTAACATATACGTGACCATGAAAACAAGTTAATATATGTAAGTAGACCTCCATAACTAACATATATGTGACCATGAAAACAAGTTAATATACTGTATGTAAGTAGACCTCCATAACTAACATATATGTGACCATGAAAACAAGTTAATATATGTAAGTAGACCTCCATAACTAACATATATGTGACCATGAAGACAAGTTAATATATGTAAGTAGACCTCCATAACTAACATATATGTGACCATGAAGACAAGTTAATATATGTAAGTAGACCTCCATAACTAACATATACGTGACCATGAAAACAAGTTAATATATGTAAGTAGACCTCCATAACTAACATATACATGACCATGAAAACAAGTTAATATATGTAAGTAGACCTCCATAACTCACATATACGTGACCATGAAAACAAGTTAATATATGTAAGTAGACCTCCATGACTAACATATACGTGACCATGAAAACAAGTTAATATATGTAAGTAGACCTCCATGACTAACATATACGTGACCATGAAAACAAGTTAATATATGTAAGTAGACCTCCATGACTAACATATATGTGACCATGAAAACAAGTTAATATATGTAAGTAGACCTCCATAACTAACATATACGTGACCATGAAAACAAGTTAATATATGTAAGTAGACCTCCATAACTAACATATATGTGACCATGAAAACAAGTTAATATATGTAAGTAGACCTCCATAACTAACATATACGTGACCATGAAAACAAGTTAATATATGTAAGTAGACCTCCATAACTAACATATATGTGACCATGAAAACAAGTTAATATACTGTATGTAAGTAGACCTCCATAACTAACATATATGTGACCATGAAAACAAGTTAATATATGTAAGTAGACCTCCATAACTAACATATATGTGACCATGAAGACAAGTTAATATATGTAAGTAGACCTCCATAACTAACATATACGTGACCATGAAGACAAGTTAATATATGTAAGTAGACCTCCATAACTAACATATATGTGACCATGAAGACAAGTTAATATATGTAAGTAGACCTCCATAACTAACATATACGTGACCATGAAGACAAGTTAATATATGTAAGTAGACCTCCATAACTAACATATACGTGACCATGAAAACAAGTTAATATATGTAAGTAGACCTCCATAACTAACATATACGTGACCATGAAAACAAGTTAATATATGTAAGTAGACCTCCATAACTCACATATACGTGACCATGAAAACAAGTTAATATATGTAAGTAGACCTCCATGACTAACATATACGTGACCATGAAAACAAGTTAATATATGTATGTAGACCTCCATGACTAACATATATGTGACCATGAAAACAAGTTAATATATGTTAGTAGACCTCCATAACTAACATATATGTGACCATGAAAACAAGTTAATATATGTAAGTAGACCTCCATGACTAACATATATGTGACCATGAAAACAAGTTAATATATGTAAGTAGACCTCCATAACTAACATATACGTGACCATGAAAACAAGTTAATATATGTAAGTAGACCTCCATAACTAACATATAGGTGACCATGAAAACAAGTTAATATATGTAAGTAGACCTCCATAACTAACATATATGTGACCATGAAAACAAGTTAATATATGTAAGTAGACCTCCATAACTAACATATACGTGACCATGAAAACAAGTTAATATATGTAAGTAGACCTCCATAACTAACATATATGTGACCATGAAAACAAGTTAATATACTGTATGTAAGTAGACCTCCATAACTAACATATATGTGACCATGAAAACAAGTTAATATATGTAAGTAGACCTCCATAACTAACATATATGTGACCATGAAGACAAGTTAATATATGTAAGTAGACCTCCATAACTAACATATATGTGACCATGAAGACAAGTTAATATATGTAAGTAGACCTCCATAACTAACATATACGTGACCATGAAAACAAGTTAATATATGTAAGTAGACCTCCATAACTAACATATACGTGACCATGAAAACAAGTTAATATATGTAAGTAGACCTCCATGACTAACATATATGTGACCATGAAAACAAGTTAATATATGTAAGTAGACCTCCATGACTAACATATATGTGACCATGAAAACAAGTTAATATATGTAAGTAGACCTCCATGACTAACATATATGTGACCATGAAAACAAGTTAATATATGTAAGTAGACCTCCATAACTAACATATATGTGACCATGAAAACAAGTTAATATATGTAAGTAGACCTCCATGACTAACATATATGTGACCATGAAAACAAGTTAATATATGTAAGTAGACCTCCATAACTAACATATACGTGACCATGAAGACAAGTTAATATATGTAAGTAGACCTCCATAACTAACATATACGTGACCATGAAAACAAGTTAATATATGTAAGTAGACCTCCATAACTAACATATATGTGACCATGAAAACAAGTTAATATATGTAAGTAGACCTCCATAACTAACATATACGTGACCATGAAAACAAGTTAATATATGTAAGTAGACCTCCATAACTAACATATACGTGACCATGAAAACAAGTTAATATATGTTAGTAGACCTCCATGACTAACATATATGTGACCATGAAAACAAGTTAATATATGTAAGTAGACCTCCATAACTAACATATACGTGACCATGAAAACAAGTTAATATATGTAAGTAGACCTCCATGACTAACATATACGTGACCATGAAAACAAGTTAATATATGTTAGTAGACCTCCATGACTAACATATATGTGACCGTGAAAACAAGTTAATATATGTAAGTAGACCTCCATGACTAACATATATGTGACCGTGAAAACAAGTTAATATATGTAAGTAGACCTCCATAACTAACATATATGTGACCATGAAAACAAGTTAATATATGTAAGTAGACCTCCATGACTAACATATATGTGACCATGAAAACAAGTTAATATATGTAAGTAGACCTCCATGACTAACATATATGTGACCATGAAAACAAGTTAATATATGTAAGTAGACCTCCATAACTAACATATATGTGACCATGAAAACAAGTTAATATATGTAAGTAGACCTCCATGACTAACATATATGTGACCATGAAAACAAGTTAATATATGTAAGTAGACCTCCATAACTAACATATACGTGACCATGAAGACAAGTTAATATATGTAAGTAGACCTCCATAACTAACATATATGTGACCATGAAAACAAGTTAATATATGTAAGTAGACCTCCATAACTAACATATGTGTGACCATGAAAACAAGTTAATATATGTTAGTAGACCTCCATAACTAACATATATGTGTGACCATGAAAACAAGTTAATATATGTAAGTAGACCTCCATAATTAACATGTGTGATACAAGCATTCTATGTCACCTTTAATAAAGCCTACTCTGAGCCTACAAGCCCAGTTCAGCTGCTCAGCCACGCCCCTTACATGTACGCACTACATAGTGTTCTCCCACCCACGCTACGCACCACAACAGACATTTGAACGAAAACGTGTGCAGGTGGAGAGCGAGCAGTTGGTGGCTAAGAAAAAGAATAATGCCGCTGTTATTTCCCTAAATAAAATGTGGACATTATTCTTAACCATCTTCATTAATTGTTACTACAAAATAAAAGTTGAGCTGGTGACGTAATGCATGTTTATTGTCGCTAGTTTTTAGCAGCACCAGCTGTTAGCCGCTCAGCTGTTAGCCGCAGACTTCGGCTCCAAGTGGACTTAAAACACACCTTACACACTCAGCTTATATCGCCATTACGAACAAAAAATATCGCGATATAGTTTTGGTCCATATCGCCCCGCCCTAATTGCAAACTAGTTTTTTTTCATTTCCCCCCATCCAAGTATATATGAAACACCACAGTGGCCCTGGATCAGGAGCTACTGTACAAACATGGAGGAAACACATGACAGAGCCTGGAGTAGAGGACTCACTCCAAGTGTGAATAGAAACATTGTTTTAAATGATTGTATTCAGTTTCTGTTGATGGATCCAACCTTAATTCTACAAAGTGGCCCTTTAAAGCTGCACGCTGCAGAGTCAACATCACAAATTTAGGCAAAGGTGGCGTTTGTGGTCAAGATGCCTGATTTAATTTTATTTTGAATATCAGGCTCGTCGTCTTGTTACAGATATATAATATAATGCAGATCATGCAGGAATACATTTTCTTGGTTGCTTGGTTACAGCTTTCTGCACAGCACAAGCACATTCGGCAGATCAAACCTGACCTTTACTGAGCTGCAGGGAAAGAATTTACATGGCAGCCACCCCAGAGACGTCACTTTGATTCAGCGGATCTTATCACGGCTCGCGGCCAAAGGGGTTGTTGCACAAGTTTTTGTGCCGGAGTGGGAAAGATGCACAAGGTCAGTAAACTGTGGTTTAAAAGAGACTGATTAACACATTCATTTATGTTTATAATGCAGGTTTTACTGCGTGCTTACCAGAAGTAGCCAGTTCTGTAGCAGAGTGGTGGCATTGCGTCGCATCACCCTGTCAAACGTGACACAAACACTCACAAAAGCGTGTATTATAAAATGACTTTGTTCCATTCTTTATTATACATTACAGTACATGTGTCTTTCCAATACTTTACAATAGGCTACTCGTTTAAAAACAGCACCGACTTATCAGGAAAAGGTAAATGGCAAAAACCAAAGTAAATAAAGTTGAGTTTATGCACTAAAACACATCTGTATTGGTTCAAATTGTGAATAATTTATCAAGATAAGTTAAAAAAAAGCCTATAAGCACTGGAAAACATACGAGACTGACTAACCCTGTCCTGTAACATGGTTTATTTGTGCATTAACAAGCTAAGAAACGCAAATACTGCTGTGGTTTGACTTAAAAGAGCAGGTGATGCTTTCAAACCTACTCTCAGGGGGCTGTAAACATGCACTGTGGTGCAGTGCAGGTTCCTCAGGTGACGGCTTAGTAATGTTAGAATAATGTTAGAATAATGTCACCAAATATAACTAAATATAAAATATCACCTGTGGTGACTTTGACCTCTCTGATGACCAGAGGGTTTTTAATAAACATGGCACATTTTCAAACATTAAAAGTTGGGGCAGCATCTTTTTGTGATTGTAAATGTAAACATGAAAACACCTGCTCCCTAAAAACCTCCTAACATGATGTCACTCATGCAATCTGAGAAAGACACTTTAGACTTGGGCACCACCTCTAGGTTGTGTTAGTGTGACAGTGTAACCCATGACACACGACTGTTCTACAAAGATGCTCAGATCTGTGCTATAAAACATCAGCAGAGTTTCAGAGATGGAAGCACTGACCACGTCAGACTGTAGAGACAAATTTAAGTATTGAACTGAGTGAGCATGCATTTAATTTCTTTATTTGTCAAGTTAAATTACTGCTGCCTCCAAAACCTCTACAAAAATAAGTCAAAAAGAGGCAACACATTGACATTCATCTTTAATTAACCCAAGTTTGACTGGCCTGTATTGTGATAACCTCTGACCTGTACATCTAATCAAATATCTCTTTTATTACTCGCTTCCCCAAAACTAAATCATTGCTGCTTTTGGTTTATTTATGTTTTTATGTTTCTAAAACAAAGACAAGTGTGATCATTTTTGTGGAGGCCCGTTTATTAGATTCTAGACGACAGAACTGGTGATAAGTTAAATTGGTCCATGAGGGACGTGCAGCTAAACAGCTTTCTCAGCTAAAGTGCTGACCACAATGCTCTGGTCATTTGGATGCAGGGAAGCAGGTCTCCAATTTTAGGTTCCAGGAAGTGAATGAGAAAAGCAACGTCTATTCAGAGCAGAGCAGAGCTGAGCTGAGCTGAGCTGAGCTGCCCGGGCCTTTCCAGAGAGGAAGTGACACGAGCAGCTTTTCAAGAAAGGTGGACAAAGGCTGCTGCGATGAGAACACCTCGTCAAAAGCTGTTCACTGCTGGGGTCCATGCATACCTCAGACACACAATGGCCACAGCTACATCATTAAACATAAGAGTACAAATCTGATGGTGACATTTCCTTTCTGTCTCCATGTCTGGGGAAACAGAAGTACGTGGCATGGTGTAAAAGTAGACGTATGGAAGTGATACTGAGGCCACTGTGTTGTCATTTTCCTTCAAATCTCAAGAACATTGTTGTCAAGATTCTAATTTATGGCTTGTGACAAAAGTACATTTTGCTTCCTCTTTTTTAACCCAGATTCCCATTTTGTTTCATTTATATCCAAATAAAAATAACTTGACTTTGCAATGCCATCGACGAGTCTGGAGGCAAGAAGTGCACGAATGTGGTCATTCATTCATTAACTCTCCTCCACAAAATCACTATGATTACGATCTGAGAGTTCGTCTCATGCCGTCTGGCCCCTCCCCAATTTCAGTCGGTGACAAGAAGATCTTTTTTTCCGTTGACTGAGTCACGACCAACAGATTGTTAAGAAATGGACACTGGCAGCGATAGTGTGATGGAGCACAGTGTGGGCTTTGAAGTCTAATGGATGTAAAATGGTGTCAAAAGGACAAAGGAAAAAAAGACTTGGCCCTGCTGTACATTTGTGAGATAATTACTGATGAAATATTTAGATGCCAGGATCCCAAATCTTTCCTCCCGAAGGAGACTGTGCCATCCTTGTTATCTCCCTTTATATTTTACAGGAAGCATGCAAGTGAGGAAAAAAGTTTAGCTGCCCTCTTTACCCCATATTTATTTTCTAAAAAAAAAAAAAGTCCCCTGATGCTCAATCCCTGTCCATCCCAAGCATCAAACCAACAAACAAACAACACATAAAGAATCTGACCGGCAGCACAAATCGCTTCAGCTCTCCGTACTGAGGTTATCTTGAAAAGGCAAAAGTTCTTGATGGAGACGGACACAACCGAGTTCATAAATACAGCTGGACTTCGTGCTCCCTCTGTGCCTCCTCTCCATCTTAAGTCCCCTTGACGTTTTTGGTGTGGGGTCTCTGTGCCAGGCTGGCATAGTAGGCGCACTGTGTGGGGTCACATTGGCCGGGGGGACCGGCAGGGCCTTGCTGACCGTGGGGTCCAGGGTTTCCAGGCTCTCCCTGAGCCCCGGCTTGTCCTGGGCTTCCGTCTTTGCCATAGCCAGGCAGGCCAGCGGGACCTAGGGCACAAGAAGACGCAATCGTGGATCGTGGACCAAGACAAGTCAGTAGCCTTCCATGCACAGTTAAGTCTTGTTGGAAACAACTCCACTAGACAGGAACAGTGGGTTGATAGAGGGTGAGAGTGCTGATGTGGATCCAAGTGCAGAAGGAAGTCGTGCAGAGGAGGGGGTAAGTGTAAGGTTAGTGCAAGGGCAGAAGATGCTCTTGGAAGAGCTGAGTTTTTAAAAAGCTTCTTGAAGACAGACAGGGACGCCCCCTGTTCTAGTAGCGCTCCGTAGCTCATTCCATCAGCGTGGAACGACACATGAAAAGAGTCTGGATTGTCTTGTGCGAGGTGTTGGCACCGCCAGACCACAATCCTTTGATGGACGGAGTCGTCGAGGGGTAACACAAGCCTTTAGGAGAGCATTTAAGTAGGTGGGAGCAGACCCATGACTGACTAGTCATAAACTAACTGAACTATAACCCTTTAATTGGACTGTTTTTACGGAATAAAGTGTCAAAAAAGTGTCAAAAATGCCCACTTTCAGCTTGTTGGTGTTAGTAATTTTACAGTTGACTAATGACAACAAAGACCAAAACAACTTTAGCATGGCTAGTTAGCATGTCAAGCACGAGTCTTCCTACCATCCATGAACTTTATTCAATTTCAAATCTTTGGTCTATCCATCCATCCATCCATTTTGTATTTCTTCTTGTATCTCAGTCAGACTAACGTGTTTGATGGGTTTTAAAAGTCCAGTTTTAGTTGGACTAACACAATTATTTGGTGCCATTCACACACACAAATATTCATGCAGCATATTCCAGTACATGCAACGCTTCTTCAATCACACGCTGTTGGCAAAGCAACCAGGAGGAAACATGTGGTTCATCGCCTCAGGCGTGTCGCCGGCAGACCGGCTCTTACCTATTGGACCAGTGACACCCTGTTCTCCTCTTTCACCGATACCAGGTTCTCCCTTCTCTCCTCTTGATCCCTTATCACCTGAAACACAAAATTACAGTCAACTTGATTCCAACACAGTCTTAGTCCTTAAATGATGATTACATGTACAGTACGCTAAGTCATTCAATCAGTTTTTAAAGGCCACGTCTTCTCTGGGGGTGTTCATCCCCCCAGTTTTCCACTGGAATGTAAAACATCTATGTTTTAGATGTTTTTGGAGACAAAAAGGAACAAAAAACATTTAAAAACATCTTTGTTTGCAGCTCTAGTTCTGAAACACATGAGTATCACATCTGATTTAAACATGTCCCTCAGACGTCTCATTCATGGTTAAACCTGCATAAATCATCTTCACTCTCTTGTCGTTTTATTTCAGCCTTGACTGAGTGATATCGATCGCCGCTAAATTAAACTATCGATGACACGACGTTCTCTTGGTGACATGAGCTTGCATCAGCAGCCGAGACAGTCAAATCAAATCAATTTTACTTTGTACAGCCCACATATCACAAACCACAGTTTCTCCCTCTGTGAGCTTTACAGTCTGGAGGAGCGACAACCTCCACTCGGGTTTACAGACGGATTAAAGTCCTACCTTTAGGGCCCATGGGTCCTCTGGGTCCTTCTCCTCCATTCTGCCCAGGCATGCCAGGCTCGCCAGGTGGGCCAGGTCTCCCGGAATTGCCTTCCTTACCTGGAGAACCTGGAGGTCCCGGCCGGCCGGCTGTGCTCTTCACATGGGCTGGCTGCATCTGAGCTATGATGTAAGCCAATTTGGCTAAAAACAAAAAAAAAACATTATATTTGTATAAAGGTACAACTTTGACCCCCCCTAAAGGAAAAAATCCTCTCCTCACCGTCTAATTGTTTTGACAGCTCCTCCTGTACGAGGCGTCTCATCTGCTCCAGTGATACAGACTCTCCCTGAGACCACACAGGTGTCATTAATTAACTCGGTGGTTAAAACCTCAGGAGTGTTTGTTCATCACTGTGCTGTCGGTGTTGTTTCATGGCTATAACTCACCCTTGGGCCTGGGAGACCAGGGTTTCCTGAAGATCCTTGTGGCCCAGAAGGCCCCACCTCTCCTGGTGGACCAGACATTCCCATCATTCCTGTGTGGCCCTTCCTGCCTGGAGGTCCAGGGTTTCCAGGCATGCCTGATTCTCCCGAATGTCCTTTGTCTCCCTTCACACCTGTGTCACCCTGGAGAAGACAGCAGTCCTTTTTAGACTAAAAGTATGTTCAACCATCTGGTGGATAATTTAACGGCGGAGAAGTAAACCATTTGTTTTCTACTGCTGTTCAATCATAGCAATGTATTTTAGCTGTGTCTTTGTAAATGATTACTTAGTCTAGTGTTTACATTGTCTTGTTTGTTTTTGCTTTGTTTTATTTCCCTTTCTCTAAAAAGGCCCTGGTTAAACAAAGTAGAGCTGAAACAATTACTCGTTTAGTAATCGATTACTAAATTAATCAACAACTATTTTGATAATCGATTATTCGGTCTGAGTTTTTTTTTTCCACAATTAAACAAAGTTTGTGTGGTTTTTCAGCTTCTTAAATGTGAATATTTTCTGGTTTATTTGCTCCATAAAACAAAGACATTTTGAGAATGTCATCATTTCCAGGTTTGACAAACACTAACCAACATTTTTCTACATTTTCTGATAAAAATTAAAGCATAAAGAAATGTATGTTAACCACATACTTTGAATTAATCGAGTGATACATCTGCAGCATATTTAAATCCTAAAACAGTTTGAAATTGATGCTGCAACTGTGAATGGTCCCAAAAATAGAGGAAAAACTGATTTTTTTGTGTTTATTGTGATCATATGCAGTATATGACTCTGGTTCAAATAATATAATCCTCACCTTATCTCCTTTGTGGCCACGATCACCAGCTCTGCCGGGCATCCCCTACCAAGCACAAACAAGTCATGTGACGTCGTATATCACTGTAGCTTTATATGATATGATGACCAAACAAAGGAGGAATCATACAATATGAGATGAAATGTATCATTTAACCATTTCAGCTGCTTTTTTCCATGACATTATGTTTAAATGTACAGTTTATACAGCGGCTATAAGAATGTGTGATATAGAGTGTCTTATATGCCTTTTTTCAGCACAACCTTTAGGGAAACTATTCATATAAACGCATCTGAGCAAAAAGTACTCAAAATTTTTAAAACCAGACTGATTTAGTGAAATTTGTAAATACGGCTCATTTTTAAAAAACAAAAAGAAAAGAAAAACGGCCTAATTTTGTGACTTCTGCACAATTATTGCTTCTTTATATCACGACTAAAAATATTATACGAGATGAATCAAACACATAAGACGACATTTTTTAAAGCCTGAATATGTGATAAACGCACACACGCAGGATGTCCATATAAGGAGTTGTGTATTATTTGGCAACTTCCACAGATCTGTGCCGCGTGAGCACTAAGGGTTAAATACATCTTACATTTTACCCTCAAGTAGGAACTACTCTGTCAGGAACACATGACCATGCTTGAGCAGACACAGCCTGTACTTGTACCACTAGACTTCAGTGAAAACTAGAATGACTTTGCACTAACTGTCAGTCAAACAGAAAAGACATAAGTGTGTGTGTAATAACACAAACACACAAGCAACATTTGACATACTTTTGATGGACATGACGGCCGTTTATTTTGGCCTGGACATTGGTTTTCTGTTAAATGTGTGTCGTGCAGGACTGGCGACCTGCCCATGACCCTCATGTGGAGGATAAAGCAGTAGAAGATGGATGGATGGATGGATGGATGGATGGATGGATGGATGGATGGTGCATGTAGTGTGAAGGTGCAGGAGTTGTCTTTGAACTATGTGCTGTTAAAACAATGACACCTGAATTTGAATATGCTTCCTTTGTGTTAACCTACTGCATTATTCATTCTGTGACTTTACTTTAAAACATCAAAGACAAGCAAATTCTGTGTTAAATTAGTTTTGTTCATCAATCGACAGCCTGAGACTGAGCCTGAGTCCTGTATGCACGGTGCGGTGCATGATTCATCATCAGAACATACCTGCTTTCCCTCTGGGCCAATAGGACCAGCTGGACCCTGGAGATCAGGAGATCAGGAGGAAAGTTAATATTTACATCAGTCGCTCAAAGCTGAGAGTTGAGATTAGTATTTTAATCAAAAACACACACAAAATATGTTGCACTCACCGCAGGGCCTTTAGGCCCACTAAATCCTGGTAATCCTGGGTTGCCAGGCTCTCCCTTGTCTCCTCTCATGCCCTGTGTGACAGCAGAGACACACACACACATAGTAGTAGCGTGTACTGTACTTGTCCTCGTAAAGCCTCTCTCATTAGTAAGGATTCAACAAGATTTACATTAAGCTATAATTTCTTCTGGATTAAAATCACATCAACCAATCTGGTGGTGGGATTTTGCAAGTTTGAAGAGATGAAAATGATTCATATTTCACATGGGATGTGAGGCCAGAAGGAAAGCTGGCTCTGACGACCGATGAGTAACGTTTGCAGAAATCTTGTTAATCCCAACCTGTCAAAACCTTTTTCATGTTCTCAGATCATGTATCTGTGCAGGAGAGTGAGATTGTGCTTCACTGTATGCTTACTTATCTTTTCTGTCTCTTCCCACTCACTACATTTCTGTTTCTTTAGAATAAACACAGTAATCTGCCAACATTCTTAACAACAATAACTGGTCCTGCTTCTAAATGCAGTCTCTTCAGCCTCCACTGTAATCACGCCTCCTCCTCCTCCTCCTCCTCCTCTTCCCCCTCCTCCTCACTTGCTCCCTCTGCTGGACTGACATCATCGAGCACACACACACACACACAGCTGCCTATAACACGTCACATTTACTGTCTGTATTTAATTTCCCAAATGAATGCTGTCTGTCATGACGGCCGCTCGCCCTGCTCTTCATCCTGCCTGTGTGTGTGTGTGTGTGTGTGTGTGACCTCCCTCACACACACACACACTTTCATTAACCTCATCTGTTTGCTCAGCAATATTGTGCCAGTTCATATCTTTGTGGAGTCTGGGGAAACACTTTGAAATGACACGCACAGAGACCCTTCTCTGGTGAGCTAATCTCACATTTCATGTGTAGGCTGCATCTTAAATAAACTAAATTATTTAAATGAATCTCCCGTCTGTTGTCACCTTCACGTGCCCCAGAAACGTCTTGATATAAGTGACTGAGTCTCCGCTGTGGACATTTCACAGGAGGCATTTATTTATGCACCTTCACATTTGTCATTTATAAAAAAAAAAAGGTGCTTCTGTCATCATCTACACTCTTAAACTGAGATTACAGCAAGCTGTTTTGCCCATCGCCACTGCCTGCTGTCTGATTATCACTGATGTGTTGTTTCATGTCTGGGTAGATACATTATTTTTTAATAAACAAAGATGGCAATGTCTTTTTTACAGTATTAGGTTTGATCAAAAAATGTATTTTCTGTCAATAGCAGTTGTACAGCGGCTTCAGCATTTGAATAAACATTTGTGCAGGATTTGGAGGAATTATACACCTTTTCTGTTGAGTGATAGTTTCTCCAGGTCAACACAGACGGCTTCTTTCAAGCCATCCGTCCTCTCCGACCAGAATATGCATAGGAAGCAACTTTTAGACATCGACTATCAGCCGCCGACAAATGCCGTTCTCACCCCTCAACACTTCATCCACAGACCAGCACAGGGATCTCTCAGGTGACCCTAAAGACCATCATTCACACCTTGACTCAGAGGGTGGACGACCTGCATGGTAAACAGAGGCTAAATACCTGGAATCTTCCACAGGTTAGTTAAAACTGCAGAAGAAGTGAAATGTCTTTAAAATGCCTGAAGCAAGTCCAGTTGCCTTCATCTCTACTGAGGATATGACGACCTAGATGACTGAGTAATATAGATTTTTGCTTCCTGGGTATTGATAAAGGTGTCTCAGAGTCAGGAGTATGATATGATACAGCATTAATATTTTGACCCATTCCCAGTCTCAATATTTACAACTGGATTCCTGATCCTTACACACTTTACTTCACCTTGACCATGACAGCTGACTCCCACCATGATAAAGCAGATTTTCTTTTTCTGTCATCTTCCAATCATGTATCTTTAGATGATTCACCCTGTTGTCACCAGCACAGCTCCAGTGTTTACTACAGTTAGACCCACAAACCTCTTGAATCAAAGAGGCCTCATGTCCTCTGCAGCCTGACTTCTGGGCTCTGATATTACTCTGATAAACTGTAGCTCACTCAGGGGGGGAAAAAGTGATGTTACCACCCCGGTCAGGACAACATTTACCCCTTTGTTCTCCTCTAGAAATACTTCTCATGCTCGTCTCATCTTCAGTTACATCCCACATACACCGACTGCTTGCTCTAGTCACTCTGAAAATGCTACAATTTCCTATTTCTCTTGTCACTCACTCGCTTGTTTAGTTTTTGTGAAAATACAATGTCTGTCAAAGCTTTTCATGCATTCTAAGTATTTGGCAGCTACAAGGAGAGAAACAGGTGATTTAAAAGGTTATGTGCAGATGGAACAGATAACTCACTGGAGTTCCAGGGAGACCTGATTTTCCAGATGGTCCTGGTTCACCCGGTTTGCCCTGATGATGGAAAAAAGAATGAGCAGTTTGATACAAAAGGACAGCACGAGACAGGTGGTGACTTGAATGCCCTTTATCATATGAGTGTGCCAGCTCATCTCAGTGACTGAAACATACTCACCGACTCTCCTCTTGGCCCAGCAATTCCTTCTGGACCTGTTGATCCCCTGGAACCCTGAAAAAAAGAGAAAAACCCTTGAAATCATGTCCTCAACGTGCTGAAATGATCCTGACTTTTTCACTTCTTGTACTCAGGTGATGCTTCACTGGAGCTGAATGGAGCTGCATTAAGTCTCCCATTCTTGGAAGTGAAATAAACCAAAAACATGTTTAGGACTTTTTCACATGTTTAGTGAGATCACGGTGTCTCACAGCTCCACAGTGGGAGGATGAGGAAGGTAGAGACATGGAAGTGTCACATCTTGCTACTAAAAAAAAGCTCTGATCTTTAAAAGTTCATATGAGAAGGAATTTATTTTGTCATATTTAAATGTATACTGCTGTTACTGGACCCTGAGTCCTGGACCCTAAGTCCTATATATATCTATATATATATATCTATATCTATCTAGATAGATAGATATATCTATATATATATATATATCACTGAGGCCCAAATTTTGATTTATTCTTTAATATTCACATCTGACTGATTATAAACATTAGCCTGCTCTTGGCTTGACTCTGGATGGAGCACTAAAAGATACACCTCCAGATACCCATTAGGGGTGAAATTGCACAGGATGTTTTTTTGTTTCTGAGCTACAAATCATTTAAAAAAGACGGATGTCACATAATATACAGTGTAAAGTTGGGAAAGTACCTCCTTTCCAGGTTTGCCGTCTCGGCCAGGTGCTCCAGGTTTTCCATCTTCTCCCTGTTTTGCACAGAAGACAAAAAATATATAAGAAAAACCAAACACATTAATCAAGCCTGGATTACCGTGTTGTCAGGTTCTTCAAAAGCTATTACATGAATTCTTAACTCACACCAGTATATGATTCAGGTAAAAAAGCATGTGCTATGCATTTTACAGAACTCTTAGTTGAAACATTCACTCATGCTAAAGGAGGATATGATTTGAGGATGAGGATATGACAGGAGTTTGACGTGACTGTCAACAGATTAGCTGGCCATTTACAGTGTTCCCATTACACATGACTCTACAGTGGATCTGCAGTACATGGCCATTCCACACAGTAATGAGGTACTTTTCCTTTTTGGAAACATGAGCTGTCAGTGTCCTGAGTAAAGGTGAAAATAACTCCTGTATGACTGACATTTAGTGACAGTCATTATGAGCAGAGGAGGGTAGTGCTCAGCGTCTCTATGGAAACTCTTCACAGCTCTTTTTAATACATTGCCTTCTGTCATGTGTGGTGTTGTGGAGCTGCCTGTCAGAGCTTCCTGTAATGAGCTGTGCAATTGGTCACGGCGCCACAGCACAAAGCTGTCCTGGTTGTGTGTGTGTGTGTGCTGTGCCAGAGACAATCAGCTCAATAGCTTGTGGATAATTCTGCTAATAAACAAACGACATGGAAAAACATAAGCTCCTCAGCAAAGGTCATAAAGACTGGCACACTGACCTTAGGTCCGAGACCTCCAGGTTCTCCTCTGTGGCCTTTAAAGCCCTGTATGGGAAAAGAAGACATATTAAATAAAGGCACTGCCGGCTTGTCAGATCAGATGTGTTAACTGGTGGCTTCTTACTGGGAGGCCCCTGAGGCCAGAGTTTCCTGGTGGCCCAGGTTCACCTTGCTTGCCCTGGAAAGAAAACACAACGACTTAAAGGATCTCACTTGTCAGAACCAAGTATATACAAACGGGTTTGAATGATTTCCACTTACGGGTTCTCCTGGTTCACCTGGTCTCCCATCCTTCCCCATTTTTCCAGACTGACCCTGCAGATTAGCAGAGGAAATCAATGATTTAGTACTTTTATGTGTGTGTGTGTGTAAAGACAGACAGAAGGACAGGCTGATAGATTGACAGATGGATAATACACATCAAATCATTTTCCTTACTATTAATCCTGGAAGCCCTGGTGGTCCCTGGATTCCTTTGAGACCCTCTTTGCCCTGGTGAAAACAAACACAAACAGGTCACCATCACCAAAGGAAAGAAATGATGAATGGCCACCATTACCCCACAGGATGGCTGACCTACATGCTAGGGGAAGGAGGTTTGTACAATAACCGCACATGGGTAATACATTCTTTGAAAGTACACAAGGTGCAGCCTGACCTTTTCTCCAGGGGGACCAGGAGGCCCGACAGAGCCGGGCTGTCCATCGTTACCCTGAAGCGGAAAGATCCAGTGTCAGTGGAGGTCAACAGAAATACAAACCAAATCTACATTTAAAAAAATAAATCCATGCATTGAGACCAAAAACATAAACTTACCGCTGTGCCCATTAAACCAGACGGACCTGGATGACCAGGAGGTCCGGGGTGACCCTATTAATGTAGCAGATGGAATTATTTGGTTCATATTTGCAACAGTTTTATGTGAAAAGTCTTTAAAAGACACAAGTGGATGAAAAACAACAGTAAAATGTAAGACACATGAGTGACAAACAACAAATGCACCTTTTCTCCTTTGTCTCCAGGGCTCCCAGCAGGTCCACGATCACCTTTCATACCCTGTGGTGACAGAGAGATTATATAGGATGTCACACTTCAAGGGAAAAGGCATCTATCGCAAAAACTAAGATCAGGTAATATCAGTTTGGAAATGTTTGAAATGTGTTTTCCATATTTCACCCTTTTACCTGAAGACTGGGCTGTATGATGTACAAGGAGAAAAGAGGACTAACACAACTACTTAGTCTTTGGTCCTTTGGGAGTAATAAAGGTGCAGTTAGTGAGCCAACTTGCCTTTCCTCCATCGGGTCCAGAGACTCCCGGGGGCCCCACTGGCCCTGGTGGGCCCTGTAATGACACAACAGAGCATCAGTCTCTGTCCAGCCAGACAGTGCACCATCACCAGGTCTTAATTGTTCACTGCTGCCCCTAGAGGAGGCAGAGTTAATGATGCGAACAGAGCGCCCTCCATCCGTCACACCAGCGGTGAGTGATGACGGCACAAGTGCTGCTTGCACCTCTTGCACCCCCACAGAGCTGTGACGGGGGACGATTTATACCGCTCCGTTAAAGATCGTAATGTTCTTTACTTCACAGGAGAACTAAGAGCATGAAGATAGATGATGTAACATTAATGATTTTGTCTAACCTGGTAACCATCTTCGCCACTTTTTCCTGGAGGTCCCTGGTGCCCTTTATCTCCTGGGACTCCTGGGAGACCAGGTGGCCCGGGTGGTCCTGCAGGACAATCTGAACAAACGTCCTGAAAAAAGACACATTTGTGATCAATCGATGGACGGCTGCAGCTCCCACACTAGAAGATCTTCCACATTCAAGAGGACTGACGATGCCTCGTACCTTCAAATTCAGGTCAGAAAGGTCTGCTGCCTTTCCCTGAGAAACAGGATGTAGAAAAGAGAAAGTAAAAGTGGATCAGTCAGGAAATGCAAGATTAGTGGCTCTAGTCACTTTGTCTGGACTTAGTATCGGCTTGATGGACTTTACTCTGAGTGGCAACCCACTGACATGTCACCCATTGGATTTATAAACTCCCGTTTTGAAGCCTTGAATATAGTATTTAGGCCAGTGCTTTGTTGGTTTTTGAAATCAAATGAAGCCATATTTGGAAGAGTGGGGTGAGCTGACTCAGAGCTCGTCTAGTACACGTCCAAATACACCAGCAACCATGCACATAAGCTGTCAATCACAGAGTCCATACAAATCTTTTTTTAAATGGGACCATAATTAAAAACAAATGGATATCATGATGAAACTAGTGATTAAGACCATAAATGCTTCATAAAAATGTTATAAATCAGGTGAGAAGTTGAGGGCCCATTACTACATTTGACTTCTTTTATATGTCATACACTTGTTTCATCTATGTTTACATCAAACCATTGATTAGGGGATGGTAGCTTTAATTTCTTCCGTCGTTAACTTTACAATTTACCTGGACAAACATCGGGAAAAGAATAACTCATGACCAGAAATCCACTCGTTCCCTGTGTTTACTTACAGGCTCTCCCGTAGACCCCTTCTCTCCTGGCCTTCCTGGTAAACCCTACATCCAGAGCAAAGAAAAACAATTACCTTTTTAGCAATTGCTAAATAAGTTTATGAGATATGAGAGATCCATTCATCCTTTGTGTTTGCACTTACATTATGTCCTGCTGGGCCCATAGGACCAGCGACTCCTGGTGGACCCCTCAAGCCCTGAAACCCAAAAAAGACACATTTCAGTGAAAAAACCTCTGGATGAGGGTATGAATTTATGAAATATTTAGCCATTTTAAATATTTACCGCAGGTCCAGAGTCCCCATTTTTTCCTGGTTGTCCCTGTAAAGGACAAGCATTTGAAATAAATTGCCTGTAGGTCGCTAACATCCAGTAATAATAAAAGAAAAAGTGGATGCAATGATCATACCGGTGGTCCCGATTTGCCTTCTCCTGGTGAACCTTTTTCACCTGGTACTCCTGGTTCACCTCGTGGTCCTGGTTGACCCTAGCAAACACGCCCAAACAAGAACAACAACAATAAAAAAAGGCAGATGATATCAATGTTTGTTACACGCAGTGACGCCACAGTGTGTTCTGTGATGGAAAAAAGAAGAAATACAATCTGGAGTTGACATTTTGGTGTTCAGGAGAGAACATGTATCAGTGATGAGGGTGAGCAATTTGACACCATAAATCCAGCAAATGGCCCTGTCCAGCCTCTGTGCCCCTGACAACAAGCTCAGCAAAGAGCTGGTCAGAACCAGAGCAGCAGTCACAGTGCAGTGGACATACAGATTGCTTTTGCTTTGGAACAAAAAAAGGAAAAAAAAACATCATCACAAAAAATAAAAAAATGTGTCTGGGAGACCTACAAGACACACACACACACACACACACACACACACACACACAGAGAGAGAGAGTATTTGAAAACAAAAATGATATTACCTTTAGCCCTGGAGGTCCTTGAATTCCCTGTGGTCCATGATCTCCCTGTAAATTAATGACATAAATCAAATAACGTTACTACTGAAATCAAGTTTACTTTCGATTAGAGATTATTCAGAGCTGAATAATCATAATTGCACATAATTGTTAGCTTGGCCTTTATATATATATATATATATATACATATATATATATATATATATATATGTATACATATATATATGTATACATATATACATACATATATATATATACATATATACATATATACATATATATATATACACACATGTTGAGCACGTTGAGCAGAAATGTGCTGACTGTGTGTGACTGTATTACAAGCAGCAGGATGTTTACACGCAGAACACGTGGAAAACAAGAGACGGATGAGTTTCCTATTAGGAGGAACTGAATGTGAAGCATAAATGATTGTCCCCATTGTTTCCTCAAACCAAATATAAACAAAGCTACATTTCAGTATCTTGTTTACTCTGAAGCCGAGAAAAAAGCTTGTCAAACTAATCCAGACTGCGTCTGTATATTAACTTATATTGTAGGTGACTGTAAAACATTTATGGGTATGAATAAATGCACTCTGCTGATTAAGTACGTCACACATTGTCACTTATGCATGATCAAAATAAATGCAGCAGAACCACAGATATGTCCTTCTTTACAGTAGCAGCTAATGGAGCGGTCTCTTGCTGCTTTTGGCTAAAGTTGAGATGAACACACTTTACTGGAGGCGATTTATTAGATGTCATGCACCTCATCTATAGCTGCACGAAGCTTAAACCATTTAAGACGGAAGGAGAAAACAATATTTTTGCAGACAGGTTTAATCAAGCTGCAGTGCAGTGGTGACAACCTGAAAATTAAACAGGTACATTTTCTAATAAGTAATAATAAGGAAGAGGAAATGCCAAGAAACACTAACGATAACAAGAAATTGAGTTCATTGTCAGTGTTACTTTTGATCTAATCTGTTCGCTCTCGTACTTTCAATGCCCTGATGCCAGGTTTTTATTATTATTATGTTATTTTATAACATTAAAATGTTATACTCTACACTATGATAAGGCTTTTGAAGGGAGTGACAAGTGTCTCACCTGTTGCCCGTCTTTGCCTTTCCCTGGTGGTCCAGGGGGTCCAGTCAAACCGGGATCTCCAGGTGTGCCTGAGGGACCTTGTGATCCTGGTTTACCCACTTCACCCTGAAATAAAATAAATAAATAAACACATATTCTTCTCTTGTTTTGAGACTATAATCAGACGTCTTACAACGCTCGCGTGAGACGCATCCTTATTGCTAAGAATTCTCTTTTTTTAGGAGTACATATAATACCAGGGTTGATGATGACCGCTGTTGTGGGCTGTGTAAACGTTTAACCTCTTATCATGTAACTCCAGATGAGAGGATGATGACATGGGAACTAACGTTTTACAAAAGGCACAAAGTACAAAAGGTACTGCAGTAATTTGAGGGGAAAAAATACAAAGAAAATACAAAACACAGAATATGAAAAACCCATGACAGTTTTATGAGACTGTGTTGAAGTGAAACTCTTGACAAACGATAATGGAGGACATACAAGGTCAGACTTACTTACATTCAGTTCTGCTAAAGCTTTACTGAACACAGTCCAAACACTTTGAAAATGACATTCCACTTAATGTACTCAGAGCTTTTAAGAAGAGGTGACTGACCTTGTCCCCTCTTTGTCCAGCTGGACCTGGAGGCCCGATGATCCCAGGTATGCCCTAGAAGACATAAAACTCTTGCTTTCATGCCCAAGTGATTTGTTATCACCGGCCACTTTTAATATTTAATATTCACACACATCATTCTTGTGAGATGGTCACAGAAAATGAATTAGAAGTGACCTACCACACTCCCTGGTAGTCCACGGAGACCTTGAGGGCCAGCGATGCCAGGTGGACCCTGAGAGAAACACATCATCCATTAAAGTAAGTAAATCTTCTGATGCTGGCTGGAGTGGTGAATCACATGAAATCAAACAACTCACAGGGTCTCCAACACGTCCCGTCTCTCCTGGAGCTCCAGTGTCACCTTTTGGACCCTGGAAAAAACAACAGAGAACATGAATTTGAAAAAGGTCTTCTACTTGAAATGAGTGTAAAGACCAGAAGAAAGGGATCACGGGCATATTACTGGCAGTCCAGACGGTCCCTTGAAGCCTTGTTCACCAGGTAATCCTCTTTGACCCTTTAGAGAAAACACACATTTAACATGTTAGTCTTAATCGTTTTGTTTCTAGAAGCCACACACTCTGTCACTGTTTATTTAATATTTCACAGAAAGGCCTGACAAAGATATAAAAATAACATCCAAGCTTCCAAGCCTTGTGATCCTTGGTATAATGACATTTCCTGCCTTCATAATAGTCCACATAATACACTCCATACACATGTAGCAGCTGAGGTGGATGAAGAATCAGGCCAGTGCTTTTCTCTCTGTCTCACTTTAATTTACTTAGCCTATTGAGACAAGTCCCCAGAGCCCCATACTGTCACAGCACTTACTGCATTTCTATACCAGATCTCTACTGACATCTAGTGGATCCCCCTGTACACTACTAGCAGATTTAGACATAACATAGACATCAACACAGAGGGGAAAACAAAACTCACAATCTCTCCTTGTTTCCCTTGATCTCCTTTCTCTCCCTTCTCTCCAGGTGTTCCCTTGAAAAATAATAATCACAATAAATTCAATTGAAAGAGGTGCAGGGGATAATCACTGAGACAAAATGACTATTTGTCCAATTATATCACAGCAGGGTTTGGTTTGAGTGTTTAGAACAATTCTACTCACGGGTTCACCAGGCTCAGGGATGACGTTTGCCACCTTCAGTGTTAAAAAACAAACAGATAATAATTCGCTTACATCTGCACTGAACAGTCAAATGAATCACTTGTTTCATCATGACTACGTATAATAATATATTATAGTATTATATAATATATAATACAGTACAGAACAAATTAAGGCAGAGATTTACTGACGTTTCCTGGAATGCCCGGCGGTCCCCTCGATCCAACGTCACCCTGAGGCGAGAGACGATATTATGTTTATTTATTATTTACTACCTTATTACAGCTAACACTGCACCATAACCATTACTGAGACAGAGCAGGGTGTCTCTGTTTACTTCTGTGGTACAGATTTCTATTTGTATACATTAGCCTGAGATGAATAATTTAACATATAACAAATAACAACATGTGAAACTGGATCTGGTTTTTGTTTTACCTTGTCTCCCTTATCACCTTTGGGCCCACTTGGTCCATCCACTCCTCTCTCACCCTGCGAAAGAAAACCCAACATTGAAGAAATTTCAATAAAAACTGCCAAAATTAAGTCTTTTCTAACCCGGCATTTCAATGTAGTTTAATTAATCTGTAAATATTTCTCCTGCATCATAATTTTAGTGTATTTAAAAGATATCTGCTCATGGTGGTTGTAGATATTGTACGTGGGACAATCATATAAAAATCATATGAATATAAATGAGCAGACTGCTGGTGATGCTTATTCATGTGTACGGGGAAGCATGGTCACACTCACAGGAACTCCCCTGTCTCCTCTTGTTCCATCAGAACCTGGTTGTCCCGGAGACCCAGCTTCTCCCTGACAAAAAGCACACACACACACACACACACAAACGACAGCATAAAACATATTTCACTGTTTTATAAAATAAACAAAAGTGATGTTAAGTCAATAGTCGTCAACTCACTCTCTCCCCTGGAGGTCCTCTTGGTCCCGGAGGCCCGTCGTCACCCTGTGGATGTTAAAATGTCTCATTTGCATTATGGAAAATACACATACAGACACACATCTTATAAGATGCATGCATCTTCAGTCATTTTCACTGCATATTATAGGTACCTTAGGTCCAGACTTGCCAGGAAAACCATCTGCTCCACGCTCTCCCCTGGCCCCCTTCAGACAAGAGTACAATTTAGCTGCCATACTTTCAAGAGAGGAATAATAACTAGAATAAATAGAATTATATCATTTTCAGATACTGTAGGTAGACGAGAGTAAACGCACCACAACACACCAGTGTTTTTCATGAGGTATAGTTTTGTTCTTTTTTTAATCCAAATAAGCTTTTCCATTTTATAAATAAATACACGTAGTTTATTAAAATATTGAATGTGAATTGGTCACTGTCCTAAACTACGTCATACCATGTCACACGCAGCACAGAACTGTACAAAGGTTTCCAACATGGAGGCCACAGAAGTCAGCATTTATAGATTCAGAGGTTATTAAATAGTGGAAGTCAACTAATAGACGACCTGAATTGACCTTGGAAAGTGCCCCAAATGGGAGCTGAAAATGCTCAGATTCCACCTGACTTATGCTGTTCATACTCATTTAGAAGTGTCACAAATCAACTATGTGCTACTTGAGTCTGCAGTCTGAACGTAACCGAGGAGAATAAGGTGTCACTGACCGTGGCGCCATCATTTCCAGGCAGACCGTCCAGACCGTCTTTACCAGGAAGACCCTTTTAAGATCAGGGACAAAGGGTTGACATTGAGTGACACAAAGACGAAACCCCGACAGAGTTTAAACACTTGGACATCACTCAATCACAAATAATCTTAAGAAAATAAGAAAAGGCCAAATCACCGGCTTTCCAGACTCTCCAGGTTTGCCTGAAAATCCAATTTCACCAGGTAGACCCTACACAAAGATAGAAGATGATGAGAAGGTCAACATGTTCTGTGACACACCATGGGTGTTGTATTTTAGTGGCTAGTCACTTACAGGAGGTCCAGGGTGACCTTGGTTTCCTGGGGTGCCCGCTGGACCCTGAGGGCCCTGGAAAATAAAATAAATATAACATCGATTAAAAAGGTTCCCTCACTTGAACGTCACCTTACAAAAACCTCATATTTTCTGTAAGAATTCTATTCATGTGGCATTCAAACACAGTGTATTTCAGTACCGGCAAACAGCCACTAGAGGGGGCTATTGAAGTGCAGTAAACAGCTCATTAAACCTTTGCTATCACTTGGAGTCAAGTGTACCGTTGTTGTGCAGCAGGGAGCAATTTGGGAAATTAATTGACATAACCTGTTGGTTTTTAGCTCGTCTATTTATTTCCCCTCTTAAAATAAAACACTGAGGAAACCAACGACCATTTAGTGCTTTATGGGTCACATCAAATGCTGGGCAGCCCACACAGTTCAAATATCAATTTCATTCTCCTCAGTTTTCAACCAGAAGTCACTGAAATACACACCAAAGCTGCTGTACAATAACATTGATGCTACCAATAAGAAGTATTTTGCATGTTACGAAAATAAACGTGTTCTTACTGGAGGTCCAGGAAGTCCATCCACTCCAGGCAATCCATTTTCACCCTTCTTTCCCTGAAAGAAAACATGGTTAAATAAGAGAAATTCACAGTCGGCCGTCACACAGGGGAGCTGTTTCCAGCGCTGAAGCGAACAGCAGCAACAGTGAGGTCAAGTCCTCCACATTTTTGATCTCAACTATGCAACGATTTTTTAAATTTCAAGCAGATTCTGGTTCATTTTAGATGCAGCATTTCTCACACAGCAATCTGGGGAAGCAACATTTAGACGTCAAAGCTATGAAATAAAACAGGGTAATACTGACTGCATGGAAAACATTGGGGGTGGGGAGAAGATAAATTATAATTACACATTTAAATCTGTACCATTGTAAATAAAATCATGTGTTGATTTCAGTGTAATCAGTAGCAGACACTCCTCAGAGACGGAGCTGAGCAGCCATGGCACTGACGACTGATAAGAGCTTCGCTGCAATGGAAAGAATATTTGCAGCTCTCAGTCTACCTTCACATCCTCTCACTGCATCTTCAGCTGAGCGAGAACAACCTTTAAACCCTTAAGTGACTGTGCTGAGCTCCTCACTGTCTGCCTGTTGTCAGGGGTTTTCTTGGAAAGCATCCTGTCAGGCTATAAAATGATGGCACTAGACCTCCGAGGGAGCTTACAATCAAAGAAAACCAGCACCAAGGGAGGTTTGCAGTGTTTTTGTTGAACTTGAACCCAGTGTGACAACTTTATTCTCGTTAATAAATCAAACATCCCTCCATCATTCATGGCCAGCAGAGGTTTGGCTCGACTCTGCTGCTGTGAAAGTTGTTTCCAGCAGCACTGACTGCTGATGAGAAGTTAACCCTGCTAAACCCCGCCCACCCAAAAAAGACAGGATGTCACTATCAATGTTTAAGTTTTGGGAGAACAAATCAGGAAGAACCAGTGTCTGTTTTAATTGTGCGTCCCCAACGTGGAGCGAGATAAAGGGAAATGTGATAAATACAGTTATAGGAATACAGCATCAAAATCAGACGTGACCTATTCAGTGCGTCTCACTTGTATTTCAGTTAAATAAATGAGCCTGTAATACTGTGATCATGTCAATTATTAAACAGACCATTTACAACTCGTCACTAATGTAATAATATCATTTATGACCACAGGGGGAAAAAGGTAAGAGAGGAGAAAGTGACATAGCATACTGTACTCACACACACAGCCAGTACAGGACAAATGGCTTTGACTTTCACACAAACCAACAGCATCAATTTACCCTAAAACACAGCCTGTGCAGTGGGATACAGCTGCTAATAAACTCCAGGGCAAACCACATCCTCACTCAGTATAACATACATAACCAGAAATACAGGGGGATAGGACCATGATTGCACTGAGGCTGAAGCTGCCTCATAAAGTAAGAACAGGTGCAGTCTTATTCACGAGTTAATGGTTCTGTCAACATTCAAATATGTTATATTAGAACCAAACATGACTGCCAGATTCACAAAGTTGGAAAAGTAAGTTCTTACCCTTTGACCAAACTCTCCGGGCTCCCCGGGTAGGCCCTGCATACCAGGAGGACCCTGAAGAATAAAGCGGTCCGTCAGCGTGAGCTCGCACAGCACGACTGGTGCTTTCATGAATTGTTCAGCAGGTGAGTTTTCCACAACAACAACAACTAACTTTCAAAAGCTGGGTGGAAAAAGGGATAAATCACGATTCTTACCGGAGGCCCTGGAGGCCCATCGGCCCCTGGAGGCCCAGCAGGTCCGACCACTCCCTGAAACAGGGCGGACACATGAGTATATGTTATTAATATACAGGCAGCACTTTAGTAGGAATTATTTACACAAAACAAAGTGTGTTTTGACTCTTGATTACTCCATTATTCTCATGCAATTAACACTACATTAAAAATGTATTTCTCATTTCTCACTTCATTTACAGTAATGAATTACACTTTTGATCATAACAGTATTTAGGGGAGTCTTTAATTGTTCATTGTTTTATAATGGAACAATGACTCACCTTTTCTCCCCGCAAGCCTTCTTTATGAACCTGAAATCAAAACAATGGCGGACCAGTTACATTAAGGCAAGAAGGCAAATGGTTTTCATCTTAGTAAATCATTTTCCCTGCATTAACCTGCTCTAATTACTGTGATGGAACACGTGTTTATAAAGTGTTATAGTGCATACGTCAGCAGAAAATCCTTGACAGTGAGGTCAGTAAATACATGTTTGTTTATAGTGATAATCATACATTTGCTCTTTGCTTGTAGTAAAAAATACACAATAGGAACTTTAATTACACAATTTAACTGGCTTAAAAAAAAAATAAAAAAAAGACAACACCCCTCTACTATAATCTCCATCTTCCATTAAACAAGTGTGTAATCCCAAAGATTACTCACCACATCCCCAGGTAATCCAGGCAGGCCTCTCTCCCCCTGTGACACAGTTCACACAAACAGGGATGAAAAAACCCCCTCATTAGAATCAAATGACTTTACAAAGTACCTCAGGCAACACGGTATAATGACACAGCAGCGACTATAATTTCTAAGATGAAGCGTGTTAAAGCGTGTACTTATTTCAGTGAAAGTTGTGGGTAAAGTACGCCGGCAAACATACATGTGATGCATCTGCATGCAGACGGGTGTGGTGAGAGTGTGCGTGTGCGCGACTGGAAGAATAATCACAGCCGGTAATTACACAGAGACAAATGAACTCTCATTGCATTTTATTTTCCTCAGACAAAAGAGTGGGCTGACTTTGATGGTCCACGGAGGAGACTGAGGAATGTCTAGAGAGCACAGACAGCAACCCGTGAAGCTGATGACACCTCTTTAAAATGATTTACATACAGAGAGCTTAATAACATTATGCTTCAGGCAGGATTGGAATAGTTTCTAATTGAGTGAACGGAGTGTTTTGCATACAGCACAGCAGAGGAGGACGTACCTTGTCGCCTTTAATTCCACTGGGGCCAGGTGCACCAGCCAGTCCTCTTAAACCCTAATCCATTTTTAAACAAAAGTTCATTAACACAATGTGCCACACACTATTATATCCGTGTTGTAGAATCGTGTTGTAGAATCACAACTTACATCTTTCCCGGGAACACCAGGTTTTCCTGTGAATCCATCGATACCAGCCAGGCCCTGTAATGGAAACACGAGAAAATGAGGGATCTATTTCTGACTGTGGGTTTGTTGTTGAAACATCAAGTGTAAAAACTTGGCAGCACAAAAAGAACACAGCCTTCGGCCATGTTACCTGCTCTGTGGCTCAGAGGAGTTAAGATTTCAGTTGTGATGTTTTCTTCGCCAGTGTTCGGCATTTTAGGATTTGGTAATTAGTGCAAAAATGATGGGAAAGACATACATTTCGCAAGGAATCGGTAACCAAAGGTTGCCATCCCTTTTTCCTCTGGCGTTGCTTGTAATGAGCGGGTGCTTGTACAACCCCATGTCTCTTCCGTTACCACCTCGTCCTCTTATCACTTTACTGAGCAAAATACTTTTTCCAGTTTTACCGACAGGAAATTAATTACTGACTGACTCCAAACCTGGCACCAGTATGTTTGAATGGTGCTGTAGTGCACCTTGAGGCTGCGGCACATCCTGACGCCATATGGTAAAGTAATCACCGTGGTGATTGTTGTTGACTGTTTGACACAAACAGACTGTTAAAGTAGTTTAAGCTGATATGACACCGTGAGAGAGAGAGAGAGAGAGAGGGAGGTGTTTGCTCTGACACTCTCAAATCTCTCTGCGGCGCTTATTTACACTTTCAATAAAATCATGGTCTCCAAAACAAACAAGGCCTTATTGATTCTGTAAGATTACTGTACTGTAAGTCTGTATCAGTGCCGTGTCGGCACACAGAGATCATCTCCATTGTGAAAGGAACAACAGTTCACGGAGGAACTTCAGACGTCTATGAAACTTCACAAAGCCTGAATAAGGTGCATTCTATCCGTACGCCCCCACAGACTCAAACAGGAAGTGTGGTGAGTGAATCAAGAGAGCCACATCTGTTTGTACCATTTTTCCCAGCTCCTCTGAGAAGAATGTTTTCTCTATCCCCCGCTCTCCTTTTCAAAAATGAACCCTGTCATCAAGATATACAGTATGGATTCTAGAAATCTAGTCTATTTTCCCTCTGCAACAACTAGTGTATTGAACAAGGTGCAATATGGCCAACACAAACAGTGTTAGAGAGCAGTTGAGGATATGTTGCATTAATAGTGTGCATGAAGATTTGTCATCATTTAACTCAAGGGTCAAAAACTGGTAAGGAAGGGGCCAATCAAGTGGAATTGTGGGGGGGAAACAACCGTTGAGTAGGGTTAAGGCGGTAAAATGACATTATATTCCATCATGATAGAGCAAAAACAACACTTAACAAATAATAACAAAATAAAGGTGTGTTTATGATGAGTTTGAGAGCTCTGATCATCAAGGAGCTGTTGCATTATTACTTACCGCAGCTCCTGAAGCTCCTTTATCACCTTTACCTCCAGTTTGACCCTACAATAAAACACAGAAGCATACGTCGTATTATTATTATCATTCATCACTTTCAAATCTTCAGTGAGTTATCTGAATTATACTCACAGTGACACCTCTTAGTCCAGGAACGCCAGGAACTCCCGCGTCCCCTTGAATTCCCTGGATGAAACAAATTGGAAAACATTCCAAAATTGTCACTGCTGCCGACTCAAATTTATAGAATGGTCAGCTGGGGACTGCTGAGTCAGAGCCGAATCAATAATAAGACGTTTAACCGGCCAACTGAGAAACCCGAAACCCCGAAGAGGAAGCAGCAGCTGTCACCAACAATCAGCCGCCCCCCCGGTGACACCTTGAACTCTGACCTCACGTTCATTCTATTTTCTCTGTCTTTCATCACACTTTTATTCTCTTATCAAACCTGTGTTCTCGTTTATTTCTGTTACCCACAGCCGAGTGACCGGACTCAGACACCAATCTATAAATATTTTTTAGAACCGAGTCCATTTGAAGCTGCAAAGTTAAGGAAAATGAAGCTCTAATTGGTTTCTCTGCGTCTACTTCTTTATGATCGTAACGGCTTCAGAAAGACAGTTCTATTACTGTGTAATTGAAGCCTTTGTGAGAGCTCCACAATCAATATGACTGCGACTGATCAAACTATAATCATGCATCGCAAATAGTAGTTCATTCATTTCTCTATCACAAAAGACAATTTGACATGTAACAATTGCTAAATTACTGGTGTGAATAACAAAATGAATAGTGTCTCAATTCCATTTGGCTCACTGTCACACGGCTACGCTTGAAGCTGCTGTTGCTGTCACTACCTGTGATTTTTGCCTGCCTCTGTCGCTGTGTAAAGGTTATTATTATTATTATTATTATTATTATTATCATTATTATTATTATACTATTTTAAGAATTAGGTCAGGTGTCTTTACCATCTGGATATCACAACACACATTATCACAAGGCATTTTACATACAGTAAAGCTGAGATCTCACAATATTATCGAGACAAAGAGAAACCCAACAATTCACATAATGGAGCAGGCACTTGTGTCAGTGGAGACAGAGAGACAGAGAGACAGAGAGAGAGAGACAGAGAGAGAGAGACAGAGACAGACAGAGAGAGAGAGAGACAGAGAGAGAGAGAGACAGACAGAGAGAGAAAGAGAGAGAGAGAGAGAGAGAGACAGAGACAGACAGAGAGAGAGAGAGAGAATAATCAGACTCAGCAGGGGTGAGATGAGAAAATGGGGGAGAGGGGAAAGAGGGGAAAAATGGAAGGAATAAGAAGAGGTTAATTAATATTATGTAATAGTGTTATTATTATTATTATTATAATTTTCATTATTATTATTTTTATTATTATTAATATTATTATTATTATTATTATTATTATTAATAATAATAATAATAATAATAATAATAATAATAATAATAATAATACTAATAATAATAATAATAATTTAAAACAACATAATAATAATAACAGCTGAATAAAGTAAATTTCTCTACAGAATTAGAATTTCGCTTGCTCAGACTTATGCGTTTGCGCTCCCTGGTTTTTTGTTTCGCGATTCTGTCAATGGGCGGGCCTTAGGATGCTGCCTGCTGATTGGCAAGCGAGTTTTGGAGCGACAGCTCAACGGACCGTAAGTAGACATTAGTACTGTTTTTGCATGACTGACACCTTCTAGTCTTCTAGTCTTGATGCCAACTCAAAACACACACACATTCATGAAACATCTATATGCAAAGGCAATTTTCTATTATTCTTGTATTCACATGGGCCACACGGTGGTGTAGTGGTTAGCACTCTCGCCTTGCAGCGAGAAGACCCGGGTTCGAGCCCCGGTTGGAACAAGGGCCTTTCTGCATGGAGTTTGCATGTTCTCCCCTTGTGTGCGTGGGTTCTCTCCGGGTTCTCCGGCTTCCTCCCACAGTCCAAAAACATGCAATGTGGGGATTAGGTAAATTGAACACTCTAAATTGACCATAGGAGTGAGTGTGAGAGTGAATGGTTGTTTGTCTGTCTCTGTATGTGGCCCTGCGATGGACTGGCGAACTGTCCAGGGTGTACCCCGCCTATCGCCCGATGTAGCTGAGATTGGCACAGCACCCTCGCGACCCTCTGGTAGAGGATAAAGCGGTAGATGATGACTGATGACTTGTATTCACATACTACAGGCACAGCTGCCAGGAGGAATTAAAGTCATATTCACACCTAACAGTCCGCTAGACTCGGTACGATTGGGGACTCGGTTCAATTGGGGGATGCAACATTCAGTCGGTCCGAGTTTGCTTTCACACTTCAGTGAAACGACCCAAACCTTTTAATAGCGTATTCCCCTCCTGCATCAAGAATTACTGATGGAGAAGATGATGAAAAAATGAAGAAGAAAACTTGCTCATCTGTTGGTTAATGCAGGACGACGTCTGTTTCCTCCACATCAGTGCAAAACATGGAGCTGCATCAAAACCTATCGGTCTTGGGTTGTTTATTTGTTTTATGTGAACATACGACACATGTACGCTGCAACAAAGGGCTCACACATTTCTCCCAGCTATTGTTCTACATGCGCGTGTGTTCTGGTTGTGTTTACCCACAATGCCCTGCATTGTAGTCCGCTTCCTGCATTTGGCTCACTTGAAGTGAAACGAGACCTATATTTTTGGCGGACCAGAGTTTGCTTCTTTGGTGTGGATCAGAGTTCAATTATGCATTCACACCTCCCCAAACGAACCGGACTTTCCGAGCAAACGAACTAGGATTCAAATTAGAAGGACTGGTGTGAATCCCACTTTAAAAGTTCAATGTCTTGCCCAAGGACACTTCGGCACACAGACGAGAGGAGCAAGGGATTGAACAAAGGACCTTCTGTGTAGAAGACAACCAGAGCCCACACAGTGGATTTGTCATAAAATAGGAATCTCTACAACAGCAGCCTTTTCCTTTAAAATATAAAACATATATATACATATACGTACACACACATATATGTATATATATATATATTTATACACACACACATATATATATACACATATACATATATACACATATATATATACATACATACATATATATGTATATATATATGTATATACACATATATACACATATACATATACATACATATATATATATATATATATATATATATATATATACATACATACATACATTAAAAAAATGTTTATCTGGTACTTACCAATTAACAACATTTTGTAAAAGCCTGCAATTTCATTTTATGCTTATTCAAAACCAGGCAACATTACATTCTACATAAAAAAGGAACACACCTAGAATTTGTATTCTCTGCAATGAGATGGGTATTTTTCTGATTTAGTATTCCCTGTGTTATATCCAAAGCGGGCAATCAATCGCTCCAATCCTTGGTTGGACAGTCTGTCACAGTCCACTGGCCAAACCCCAGATATAGCCACAGCCAACTCTTCTGCCTCATTCCTCTCCTGGCTCTCTCACCAGCTGCTGCCTCATCCAAGGGAAAGTCAACCAAACTACCAACCGGCCAACACACCCGCCCCCCCCACCGTTTTCTGACCAAATCAATAACAGACTGAGAGGTAATTGTCCAAAAAAAGTGCCGATATGCCCACTTAACAAAACAATTGTGTAGCAGTACCAGAATTAAATTCTTTTTTTGGTTTTTTCCCCAACATCAAAATTATTTTTAAAACCTTTAAAAAGGAGCCAAATGCATGTGCACAGATGCATGTGGTATGTGAATGAATCAAAAATAGGGAAAAACCACATGCACGCACCTTTTGTCCAGCTTGACCCGGCAGCCCTGTATCACCAGGCAGTCCCGCTTCACCCTATTTACAAAATAAACATGCAGATGAAAACACACTTATTTGGACATTTCCAAAGACGAAAAGCTTCAGACGGCGTAATATATGAAAAAGTGCATTTCTTACGTCCTCTCCTTTGTCTCCAGGTAAGCCATCAATTCCAGGCACGCCACCGAGTCCCTGTCAAGTCAGAGAAACACATAATTAGTATAGATTTATGAGTATCTTAACATCCATAGAATGAAAATCCGCCACACGTCCAGGTCAACGAATGTCACACCTTCTCTCCTTTTTGTCCAGGAGGACCTGTCAACCCTATTCTGCCTGAATCACCCTGTAAACAAAAGGCACATTATTTACTTTGACTGTTAAGTATTCACACATGCATAATGGCTGGTGACAGACAGGCAACCTGGTGAGACAACAGAACGTGGTTTAGTACACGGAGGATTAATGTAGAAGAAAGTCCAACTGTTAGAGGTGAATTAATGCATGTGATTCAACAAACACGGAACGATATTTGCACAAAAGACACAAACACAAACAATTTAACACAAAGAGGTTAAGTCAAAACAGCACACAAACATACACGCAGAAAACTGTTGAGTAAAGGCTTGGGAGCCAGTCAAGAGCTTGACCACGACCCACGATTGTCTGGTCATGCATCCAACCTAAATCTCAAGGAACAATGGCTTCTCCATTGTGTTCACCGGTCTGAACTGTTGGTTTGTTCGCTGATGTCATATTCTGTGCCAAGGAATCCCTTGGAATCCAAAAGCTCGACCGAGTGAAAAGTAACGGTTGTTAAATTACACAGTGCCACGCGGACTTGCCCACCGCAAGACTTCCCTCTGCTTCATAAACCACTTTACAAGTCACAGAAGGTTGCCCTTTAATTATTTTTGGGAGCTTATATCATTTTAATGCACGTCATTCCTTCTATCACAGAGATTAGGAGGCGATAGTGCAGCTCTGCTGTGCCCCATAACAACAACAAAAACAAAACATACACCTCTATAACAACACGGCAACACATGCCTGGATTTGGTGTTGTAAAGAAGCGATCGGAAGCAATCAAAAAGGGAATGAATTTACTTTTCACACCATTTCAACTCAATAAATGACAGCCATTTTAACAACAGTGGTAGGTTTATGTCACGTTTTGGCATCTGTTTTAGAAAACTTTGCAGCTAATTGCAGTATTCTCTGTGAGAAAGTGGTGGCAGATGTTCATGCATAAAAGAGAAAATGGGAAAACAACAGGGTTGCATTGAATTAAAGTGGGATTTCAAAAGTAAGAGCCGCAAAATTAAAGTAACTGTATCGTGGAATTAATTACGTGGAGTAAGGTTTTACGATGTGTTTGTTTGAGTGATCGTACTCCTAGGATCTAAGACTTTTCCCCGTTTCCCTGAGCCCTTGTGACAATTTTAGTTGCCCCTCTCAGATTTTGTCTCAAGGAATAAATGACACTGTGACGCCCAGCTGGCACTGCCGGGCAGCACAGACACTATGATTTGAGAACAGACTGGGTGGGCGTCTGCGTAGGCCTCTGCCCTCTGTGCTACACATCCTCTGTGGTGACCTGACCTGTAATTCTCACAAGAACAGCTGGATGAGCACTTTTCTAGCCACTCCCTGACAGAAAAGAGACAAAAACTGTGTAACTAGATCCATTTAGAGAGAGAGAAGGAAAGAAAGTTATTAGTGACTGAAGGAAATTATAACGCTTTGTCCATACATGCGCACATCATGCATATAAAATATGCACAAATACAAACATGTATTCAAGTTAATGATGCTGATGCATAGTTTTACTTACCTTCTCACCTCTGTCACCTTTGACAGAAATGACTCTGCCCTGCAAATAATTCATCAATAAAGATCAATTATTATCGAGGCGGCAAGAAAAGCAGAAAAGCTGGAAGGCATGCGATCTGATCTGATCATGTGTCTATCTGAAAATATAGATTTAAATAATACAATGAAACTCTATTAGCGTAACTATTATCTCTCATGTAAATATGCACTGTTGAGGTTTCATACAGTTTCTCCTTTTTCTCCTTTGATGCCCGACGGTCCTATGGCGCCGACAGAGCCAGTGTCACCCTGTAAAATGTAGGCACGTTGACACAATAGAAACAAGCGAATGAACAACTCTGGAGCACTTTTGAAACTGCAATCTTTTTGTCACACACACACAAACGAGTGCTTAAGTGCAGCGGTAGATGACCTTTTCACCCATGGGACCTGCAACGCCAGGTGCACCGATGTCTCCCTGTGAAAAATGGAAACACAAACGTCTGTCGAGAAAAAGCCGCTGAAGAAAGGATTTCCTCTCGTCTATGGAGGACAGGGGCGTACAAAGGGGGTAAAGTTTGGGAAATGAGTTGGCTGTATACCTTCCCTCCCGCAGGGCAGGAGCAGTTGACTTGAGGGCCTCTTTGTTGTTCCACAACAGTCGGTGTTGGGGTGGGGATCTCGACGGGGGGAGCCTCTGTCACCACTTTCTTAGGGCACTGAAAATGTAAATTCATTCAGTCAGTCCAGTGCTTAAAAAGCACCGTGTACTGGTGTCATGTTAGCTGCAGTACCTGAACATCTGTGTGTTTGCAAACTCAAAATGAGTGTTTTCAATTCAATTATAGACGAGAGCTGGATAACAACAGTTTACTTTGTGAAAGCAGCCTGCAATTAAACAAGAAATTTACTAACATGACCACAACTTTCACTTTGAACCAATCCATTATTTTATCTTTGTCTCTTTTGTCATCTACATAATGACTATACATTAAGCGACTATATTTGTAGACAAACAAAACTCTTAAATGTATTTCCATGCTGGAGCCAGGAGATTTGTGGCACTGCAGCGTTTTATATTCACAAAGACGGCACACAGAGCAGGTCTATAACACTCACAGGTCCATGGGGTAGATCACAGCAGGTTTCCAGCTCTGCGTGCTTGGAATCGCAGTAAATCATCATCCTTTGGAGGTCAAACTGCACGGGCGCAGAGAAACGACGAAATGAACAACAACTTACTGTAACTGTCCATGAAAAGTACAAAACACACGCTGAATACTCACATCAATCGGCACGCTGTCATAAAGCCGCTTTCCGATCACCGTCTTCCCCTGGATGTCAATGTCCTCCCTATCTTCGATGGGCAGGGTCTGGATGAGCTTGCAGTCCAGGTACAGAGACACAGACTTGGCCTCCACACTGAGAGCAATCTTGTGCCAGTTGCGATCAAACAGGTTGTCGACTTCGGGGTTTTTGAACACGGCTCTGACGGCGTCCTTTGTCAGGCCGACAGCGTTGTACTCCACCGCCTTGTTCTCGCCGTCCAGACGGATGGACACCTGTCAGGTCAGCAGCGGGACAACGTCAACATGAGGAGTTAGAATATACAGATCATAGAGAATGATGTGGGATTTAATCCTGGTTTTCCTTTGGTGCCACACAAAGAAAGTGCTTACGTATTTTTTATTTGGGGTAGAGAAAGTTTCCAAAAATAGTTAGTGCAACTTAAAATAGCACTCACTATTTGTGTTACACTTTACATTCATGACTATTTACAGTTGGGTGGACCTACCTGTGGGATTCCATATTTGTCAAAAACCTGCCAGAGGTACCAGTCTTCACGCCGTGAGGTTTTCCTGAATTTGAACGTTGTCACAAAGGCATATTCATCTGGCAGCCCCTGAGGAAACACATCCCTTGGAAATGAAAGCACAACGTTATTGCTCTGACCTTGATCCAAATCTGGAATTGACATATTTTTTGCATGCAACATATGATAAATAGCAGTTTGAGTAACACTGCACAAGTTTTGGTCATTTGGTACATTAGAAATGTCTAGGAATTTGGCATAACTGGCATAAACCATCAACTAGGATGGGAAAAATAACTAATGAGATGTTTAGATGTGAAGGTGCAAATCCTATACTGTTATCCCACAAGCATTTACGTGACGTTTTTCATAAAGAAGTACACACAGTACACAGTATTATACCTGGAAGGTCACTTACTCTGTTTGCTGTACAATGGGCATGGTGCCGAGGCGGACATAAGAACTTTGGCCCTCGTCGACTCTGGTTCCCAGAATATCTCTCACATTGAAGTACTCCATCAGGTCAAACCCTGCAGCAGCGGCACAGTAAAAACACCTTGTTGGACTTGATTCAAGTCTCACACATTACACACAACACAAGCAGTAAATAAACACACCAGGCGTGGGATTGACTTATGATTCCCTCAGATTTCTTGGGGAAATAATGCTCAGGTTTCATTGAGTCAGTCCCACCACACCCTGCAGCCAATGTGTTTGTGGCTCTTTGGGGAGAAATTTAACTCACAATGTGACTGAAATACTGTAATAAAAAGAGCCATTCTTGGCACGGAAACATTTGTTAGATGAGAGGAAAAGGCTGGTTGCCATCACTGGTCAGGTCCTCGTCTCCGTCTCAGAGTGTGTGCACGTGTGTGTGTACAGTGCCGTGCAGTGTGCCATTTGAAGTGGCGTAACCACAAACCATATTTAGGTGGTTGAGAAAGGACACTCCCTTGTACAACAAACAAGCGCCGTCGCTATGGCAATGCCAGCCTGCTGACAGCACTAATGCTGCCAGTTTGTCCAGCAGATTGCACTGAAAGCCAGTGGTTATGTTGTGTGGATTGGGCTCTTCTTAAAGCCCACTATGTCATTAGTGAGTCAACAGGATGAGGACAGCATCAGCATATTCCTGAAAGGCCTGAGTAATGCAACAAATCTATGAAATATAAGGTTTCCAGTGAGAGCATTATCACAATTGCATCTTTAATCTTCAGAACAGGAAAGCGGAGCATTACGGTGGTAATGTGAGAGTCTGGTTAAAGCTTAGCGAATAGCCTGGAAACAGGTGGAGAGACACACAGGCTTTACCCCGTGCTTCCAGCAACAGGGGAAAGAATAGCATAAAAAAACAAGCTCTGGCGTAACACCTGACTATCTGAGGGGATCAGCAGCTACTTCCTCTTTTTATGATGGGATTCTTTATTTGGATGAATGTGTTTATTCACTCCTGCCAGTTACTTACACCACTCAGTAGATGGCGCTGTCTCTGCTGTGACTTAAATGTAAAAACAATCAAGTTTGTCTTGGGTCTTTGTTTGTCTTTGTTGCTTGTTTGACGTCACAATCTTTTTGATACCAGCTTAGATGTGTGTTACTGGTAATAACAAGAATAACAATCATTTGTAGAGAGCCTGTTTCTGTACAGTCTTGGATATTTTTGCGAGGAGAGTTCCAGCAGCATGTGTGGAGGCAGCTATAGAAATGCTATGTTGCCCAAGGTTCAGAGCTACATCCTGTGCTGTTGATACTTTCACCTTTAGCCATCCTTACATGCATGACTTATAAACCCATAGGTTTGGTTTACTTCAAAGATTAAATCCAATTTAATTTGTATAACACCAAATTTTCAATCTGGCCCATAGTGCAATAAAAGTGAAGCTACATGATCTTTATCCATGTTATTCCATGTTAGCAGAACAGCTTAAACAGCACTGGTATTGGACTAAATCATAGAGGACATAGTCTCAGTGAGGATGAGTTGCTTGTACGACAGCTTTGTGGCTCTAGTCTCTAATGACAGATGTCCTGTCAAGTGTTTTCCTGTGAAACCAAAGGACGCACAAATACACGCAAATGTCAATTTCGAAAGGAGGCTTTTTTTTCAGCAGTTATTTGTGATCACATTTTAGCAGGCGATAAAAGTCAAGTGACTTATTTGATGCGTCACCTCCATGTTGTGACATTTTCGCTGTCGATCGGTCTGGCTAAAGGCTCGCTCGAGGAAGCCACGCAGCTGTGACTTCTGCTGGCCTTGGATCGCTCCGTCACTCGGCTTGTATTGTGCACATTTGCTCGCCGCGTCGTTTCTGTGGCTGTACGGGGGCCATGTGAGCTCAGAGCTGTAATTTGGACTGGCAGTGGATAGTGTATAATCAACCCAAAAAGTTATTTTGGACAGCCAAA
Organism: Solea solea; assembly: GCF_958295425.1. Classification (NCBI taxonomy): domain Eukaryota; kingdom Metazoa; phylum Chordata; class Actinopteri; order Pleuronectiformes; family Soleidae; genus Solea; species Solea solea. Next base: position 2,423,170 of record NC_081153.1, on the reverse strand, counting down.
TGCGACCAATGGGGTGATCTGCGGGAAGAGCCAGATGAGTTCACTGACTGGGAACGGCAAAACGCGTACACACAGCATTCTTTTTAATCAGAGCAGATGGCAGCATTTGTGCAGCAGATAGTGAGCACAGAGCCACAGAGACACTGTGCTGCCTCCTGTGTGCGCTCAGTACCTCGAGGGGTCTGACGAGACAGCCCATGATAAATACAAGCCTGGCTCAAACCACAGGTCTCTTGGCTGTCGAATCATAATCAGCCGCAAATAGTCGTGACATTTCTCACAGAGCACAGAGCTCATAGAGCATTTGTGGTGTAATTATAAGTGGGAGCCTACAGGAGCTGCCGCTGTAGTGATGATAAATACTGTTTATACAGAGCATCTCTGCATGCAGAGAAAATCTCTGTGTGCTTAGCCACAGGCTGAAAAAAGAAAAGCATCTTTTACTCAAGCAACTTTGACAATGTACTGGATTTCTTGAAGCTTGGCTACAGTTATATGAGGCAGACTTATTGCAGTCTGGAAAACCCCGAACATCTTTGTCATGTCAGATGAGCTTCAGACCTCAGACCGCTGTTTGATAACATGTTGCCCCAGTGCAGGTTTGGGCTCTTTGAAATGATCTGAATATGACATATATAGTAGCTGTCTCTGCTATGGGTAGAGAAAAAAAATCAAAAAAGATCCTTTTATTTCAGATTATTGTGCTGACGTGTAAAGGAAAAAGAAACTGAATTCTTTCATTTCTAAATGAGGAGGCTTACAATACCTAAATAGTCCAAATAATTATAGTAATACGTCGCTTTAGGGGACACCATTACATGAAAATGTGTAGGAAATATAAATCAGTGCAGTGTACAGTATATTGATGGTGTGCTCCACAGTAACCTGGATGTTGGTTACAAGGAAACGGTTTTTCATATAATTCCACAGTCCTGATGGTGTAATAAAACTCAAAGAGAATGTGTTTTCTCCTGTTAGATGTGCTTGTCTAACTACACATCTTATTAAGCGATGCTTTAAAAAACTCTGTGATTTATCTTAGGTTTGATCAGATTCTTTTACTGAGCAACTGTCTGTGGCGAGGATGTGCTAATGTGTCTCGACAGTGGCAATTGATGCTGTCGTCTGTCATTAGAAGTACAATCCTCAACTCTCCACTGCCACAGCTGATAAACTGATACCGTCATATTAAATGACAAACAGATTCTTTAATCAAACAGTCTACCACTACTGCTACTTTGGGTGAAGTAGTAAAAAGATTTAACTACTGAGTACAGTGTTCTTTTGCATAATCTTTATTTAACTAGCATTTTGAAGTATATTCCCAAATGCTAAAGTTACAAGTGCCACTTCTACCAATAAGACTCTGCTTTATGTTCATCTATAGCCAATAAAAGTGCCCCTTATTGACTGTTCTACTACTCGTCTCATTTAGTGGCCTTGGGGATGAGACTCAATAATCTACCATTTTCCTTGCAATAGTGACCAATAAAGATTTGAATAATTAATTAGAATTTAGTTTTTAAATGGACTGGATTTTGAATGAATAGGCAGCTGGGGTCTTTGGTTGTGTCTGCAAAGCTTTCCACTGCTGTGGTTTCTTGTTGCAGTTCAAAGACAGGCATATTAGATGAACGTGAAACTCTAAATTGCCCACAAAGTGTGTTTGTTTGTCCATGAGTTAGCTCTTTGCAGACTGACAAACTGTCAAGGATGCATCCTACCCCAAAGCTGCAGTGCACCGACTGGTGTGATGGATTTCATGCCCACAAATGCCAGCTGCACTTTATCCTGCTCTTAAGAGGTAATGGTGGAGTTTTGACTTCTATCTTTGCAGCCAATCGTGTTTTAAAAGCTTTCTTGAAAAACACAGAGTGCTTCGACTTGGTTTTTTTGCAGACCAAAATAATGAAAGAAATATATATAAATCGTAAAAGGGTCTGTTAGTATCGTCATGGCAAATCTTGCCCTGAAACAACATTGTGAGATGTCACTGGTCACTGAGCAAGTCAAAACGTGTGAACATTTTTAAAAACACAACTCTGACATCTCTTTTTCCATAAAGTTCAGCAAATCATGAGTCTAAACAGTCATGTCTCTGTGCATCTGTTTTTTCTCTTGGTATGATGGATGTGGGTGGAAGGCAGACAGGAACTCAAGATCCCCAGAAGACAAACTTATAACAACATCCGACATTTTGGTTAAACGCTATTCAAGACTCCTGCCGAGGGCCGGCTCGAACAAAAACTCAGAAATAACAGCTGCATTTACAGAGTCACATTAGTACGTCTGCAAGTTTGACCTCCTTAAAAAAACTGCTTGACATTTTGAGGATTACACGTGGACTTGCTTGTGTTTTTGCTTGGAGAGACAGTCGATACAATCGTTTCAGCACACTACAGCCAAAATAAAGCTAAAATCGGGAGTCGTAACATGCATATGTGTAACACAGGTACACAGGACACACCCTGGAGGTACAAAGTATTTTTTTATGGTCCACTGGCCCACCAATGTGGATGCCCACAGGGCCTTAACCTGCTATTCCCAATGTCCAGCTCAAGACTGGGTATACAATTAAGAATCTCACCCAGAACTTATTCTATTCTTTATTTGCCTACCTGGTCATCGAGGCGTTAAGGCTCTGTTTTTATATTATATTTTTAAGTGACTACACAGAAATCTTTGAGCTTTTTAAACTATGCTATATAGACTATATTTCTATATTTTTAATGATATTAAGACTGAACAAAAAATACATTAGTGAGCTTTAGATTTGCTGGACAAAGTTATATACTACACATAACTTGTAGCTTAAAAACATTAGAGTAGTACTAATATTAAGTCTTGGCAAAGAACAAAAACATTTTCCATAATGTTTGAAGTTTGGATTTCACTAAATCACACCTACTCTATATTTGAGATAGTTTTCATTTTGTAGCTACATATTGACTCTTGTTATGCTGGCAAAAAGACACCAAATAAAAGCAGCACATTCCAAGTCAACACTGAAAGCAATTCTGCTTCTTATTAGACAGAAATAGAGGAAATAGTGAGTGAAATGTAAAATCTAAATGAAAAGAAAATAATAATAAAGGTACACGTGGAAATGTAGGACATGCTTTGAAAAGTAAAGGGCTGACTTTGTGTTTGTCAAATGTTGCCAATGCGGCATGTTGTTGCACATACCTGGAACCTCTTCAAGACCATAACTGCTGCTGTTGGGCTTAAAGCGATCAGGCTGAACCTTCATGTTTGGACACAGGACATCTGAGGAGAAAGTACAGTTGTTCAGTTAGGTACGCCAAGGAAAAATACAATTAGGGAAGAAAAGGTAGCATTTTCCACCCTGGGAATATAATCACTTCTTATTGATTCATTAGATAATAATAATTAATAAAGTATTCTGATTAATGCAGTCATTCCAAAACTTTATGAGGGAGTAGGATTGTTTCTTAGAAACAATGATGTCAATGAAACACCAGACTCCAGACTGACATGGGATCTGAGGAGCACCGGTCCAGGTCCAGGTCCAGGTCCAGACAGACTGCCCACCCTCCATCTCTCCTGAGTGATGTCTAGGATGTGAAGTGTGTGGGTGAGTGAGACACAGACGTGGCTGTGCTTGTGCAGAGTGGGTTACATCCACAGGCCCAAAGAAGCATAACAGTTTTATATTGAGTGGTGGTGGTGGTGGTGGTGACAGTGAGGAAGGCTACTACACCTTCAGGTTACGTTTTGGTTGGCAGGAGGGATGCGTTCTATTTGTGTCAAGATGCCAATGTTACTACTGAAGAAAGCAAAAACAACTGCTGTTGAGTTTCACAGTTGTAAACATTGGCTTAGAGATGTCGCTGACATTCATTCAACCTTGGAGGTGGTGGATTTTGTATATGCTTCTCAACACAAATGTTCCAGAAACAGATTTATTCCCCCACATAATGCCATACACAGGTGATCTTCCTCCTCTGGAAACTGCTCAAAGGAGGGTTTATATTTGTCACTGATTCTGGGAAGACTATATTTTTTTAAATGCTCTGAGGCTGGAGATACTTTTTTTAATCCACCCTTAGATTTACAGTGCTTAACAAATGTATTAGACCACCGGTCCTAAAACAAGAAAGTATACAAATCTTAAAACTGAAAATGTTATTGCTATTTATTTTAGCAAATAAACTGAATTCACCTTTTCATGCCCACATTTGAGCCGGCTCACTGGACTTCTTCTCTGAGAAGTCAGACATTAATCAAGGAATGCAAGGAAATAGCTATAATTTGACATGACAATAATCCATAAAATTCATGGATATTAGAGCTGCAACTAACAATTATTTTCTCGATTAATCGATGAATCGTTTGGTCCATAAAATATCAGAAAATCGGTGTTTCGTCAAACCTGGAAATGATGATGTTCTCAAATGTCTTGTTTTGTCCACAAACCAAAATGATTGACTTTTAATGATTAATTTGTAATCCAGAGCAAAGAAATGAAGAAAATATTCACATTTAAGAAGCTTAAACAATCAGAAATCTTGTTTTAATCATGAAAAAAGCTTCAAACCGATTAATCGATGATCAAAATAGTTGTCAATTAATTTAGTAATCGATTAATAATCGATTCATCGATTAATCGTTTCAGCTCTAATGGATATCTTGTATTTTAGCATAAGAAATATAATTTTGGTTAAATAGCTTCTACATACTGATGTGTTAACCATTACAGAAACTTAAAAAAGTACCTATGTTCAATATTAAGCGACAAAACATGACGCTAACATGCTAAAATGTGATAATAATCATGCTAACATGTTGCACCACTGTGAACATGTTAGTATGCTAGCTTCCAAAACGGTACACCATAACCCAGTTAAGCCACTTATAAACCAACAAACAAACAAACAAACAAACCCTTAACCCAAAATAGGCTCAGGTTAACTCACCACATCGTTGAACGTCTATTTGGGGCATTTTTATTTTATATGTTTTATGTTCTGTCTGCTGCCTCCAAGAACTTTAGTTTCTGGTAGTGAAGTCCTGACATTGCTAACGTCCACATAATAACAGCGCAGCGGCTAATAAGCGCTGAAGCTGCTATTGTGATATTAAATCCATGCTTTTCATTTAGTCTGGTTTAAAAACATAAAATGTTTTACTTATACTACGGGATCTTTACTTCTCTGCAACCTCTGCTGGTAAAATGGTTCATTCCGGGTGTGTGACATCATGACACATGGCTATGTGATTTTTAGAGAGTGTATGGTGTATTTATTCAAGTATGAAAACAATATATCCTGCATGGACCTTTGATACATCTTATTGTTGTAATAATGTATTACTTTACTCACTTATTTTTGTTCTCTTACTGTTTCTTGTGCTGTAGATTTGCACAAAAGAAATCCCAGTTATAACAAGACGCACTGCAGTGGACTCATCATCAAAGTTTGAAAACCACTGTGATCTGCAGGAATGTGTCCTTGTGAATTACACCCTCCTCAGTCATCTTACTTGGCATGAGACAAACCATGCAACAACAGCTAATCAATATGCCGCTGTCACTTTTAATCAATCTGTTCAGAGGAGCCTCTCATTAAACCTAATATTTGCTCCACAATTTGTCCTGACAGTCGGTCTTAAATATTATCAGAAGCCAAAAATACCACAGTGAGACACTCCTACTTCCCTTCTGGAAGAAGCATCTGCCACACATTCACTATTAAACCATATCATTTTCTTAAATAAATCAATGTCGTGAAATGACCGTGTCAAAGAGTCTTTTAAACTCTGTGGCATCTATGATGGGGACAGCTCTGTGGACCTGGTTTATCTATCTATCTACCTATCTACCTATCTATCTATCTATCTACCTATCTATCTATCTATCTATCTATCTATCTATCTATCTATCTATCTATCTATCTATCTACAGTTTGTACATTTCTTTTATAATTCTACAAGTTGTGTTTTCCCAGTGTTTATTCCAGTTGTCCTTGTTTGTGTCTGACTTGTTTGGTTTGCAGTAAGATCTCTTTAGTCTTTTTATAAGTGATGCTGGGCGAACTTAGTAGGGATGCATGGTTTAAATTGTTTATAAAGCCCAGCCCCTTCACCAGAAATTACTATTCTGTAAATGAATGCGAGTGCGTCACTCTTTTTTTTTTTTTTTTTAGAAGATGCTGTTGTTGCACGGCTCTCAGACTTAGCATGCTAGATTGCTGAGCTACTCCCCACATTTGTGGCTCTGAAACTATAATTTAGGCATCCGGCTCCGAGTTAAAATGGAAGCAGTGTAAAACCTTCATTTGGGAATGAACGGCTCACACAGGTTCATGGTAGCAGCAGAAGTTTCCAGCATGACATCTGTAGCATGTATTAAATTCTTACTATCGTCCATATTAACTGATAAGATTGTGTTTCTGGTTTTTATTTTCTGTTTTGAATGCACTGCACAACTTTGATAATAAAGTTCTCTATTACTGGGTTCATACAAGGTCACGTATGTGACCTTTGGCTCTTCCATATATATTTTTGTAAAACTGTGGTTTTCCTTCGCCACCAAACAAAAATTCTTTGTCGACATGAAAACACAAACACAGTTGTCAAACGCAAAGCAACAAGTGGCAACAAAGCCCTAATTGCACTGCCAGTGTGGGCAAACATGAGTGTGAAAAAAAGATTTTTAGTAGTTCCAGTCGACACCAGTCATGTTACAAGCCAAGAGCTCCCTGTCGACATGACAACGCCGAAAATAGTATTTTTGGAAAATCTAAAAGCTCAATTCTTTGTGACCCAAAACGATGAAAGGCTCTAAGGCACTCGGGAAAAAAAATCTGGGCCTTAATTGATGTTATTCTAAAGGAAGCCCACACGCATGTTAACAAATCAGTGCAGTGTGTAGTGAATGGAGTTCTTTTTTTAAAACTATAGATTAAAAGGTGAAAACATTGCACATGGCAGTGCTGAACCCACTTGAAACATTAGATGTATAATTTTCTGGGTGAAAATAACTCACTTGCCCGGCGAGCCAGTTGTGCTGACCACTGATATACTTAGAGAGTCCCTCGTGGTGATTTTAGAGATTAAAGAATGAAAATACTGGACCTCTCTTTCAGTGTAAATTTAACCTCTGGTTTTTCTTTCAAACTCCCTTGATCAGCATGTTTCATAATATATAACCTGCATTATTGGTTGGCACTTTTAAAATCTGTGGAGTCAAAGAGCAAGGTCGAAGGTCAGCGGGTTTAAACTCTGCAAGATGATATGCTGTTAGAAGAATAAAGGTGTTTCAGAGTATGAATCACCACTTTCTGCAGAGGAAACGTTTACTTTTGAGATGTCTTGGCATTTAAAATCCAGACTGGAGGGAGAGCTGAGAGTTCGTCAAAGCTCTTATCATGTGAGACTATGCAATCATGTCATTTCCGTTTTTGTATTTGCTGTTTGCGGCTAAATGTTATGGCATCCTTTTCTTTCCTGTCTGGCTAATTTTAGGTAGGAATTTGAAGCACTGGACTGCAAAGCATCCATCTTCTCTGTGAAAATGCTCGCACGCAGATACTTCAGCTGCTGCACAACATGAAGCTGCTCCTTTATACTTTTTTTAAGCCTATTTGAGAAACTCTCTCAGCACATTATGAGAGAAACCATGTCGGTTTTAACGTTAGACAGGCTTTCCAGTGCTAAACACCTCTGCAGATGAGTAACTGTGAAAAAGCCATCTACACCACAGCAAACCTTCATATACAAGCCAATTTTTTTGCAACACCCCCCTCACATGCTTCATATTTGAATAGAAGCCATGATAGCACAGTGCACAAGTACAGCAGCTCTTTGTGGTTAGGGAGGGGTTTTGTGGCCGAGGTCTTTCCTCCATATAGCGGCTAAAGGTTAAAATAAGTCTAAATTGATTAAGTGCACGTTTAGGATGATTCAGGCACTTCAAAGTGAGGCTTCAAAGTGAGACCATGTGGCATTCAGTGTGAGTGATTGGTGTGTTGGCACTGAGCCTGATGGCTGACTTACTCTCGCACAGCCTCCTCCTCAGCCGGCCCCTGATCTTGTCAATGGCATTAAAGTCTGTCACATGGAAGACGTGGGCGTTTTTTGGCTCAGCTGCGATTTCCTCCAGCTCCTCCTTCAGCGCCTCCCCAATGCCCACAGCAAATATTCTGATGCCAGCTTTGGCAGCTGCCTTAGAGGGCTCCAAAACATAATCCTGGCTTCGCCCATCTGTGAGGAGGATGGCCACCTTCTGAATGCCTCTGGCAGCAGGCCTCGCTCCGTTCTGCTCGGTGAAGATGTTGGTGGTGGTGTAGCTGATCGCATCTCCGGTCATTGTATTCCCCCCCAGGTAGCGGATGTTACGGGCAGCTCTCTTTACATCCTCCAGGGTCCTGTGTCTCCCCAGGTTGAATTCAATGGTGGGTCTGTCGCTGTACCGAACCACAGCCACTCTCGTCTTGTCCACTGCCACATCAAAGGAGTCCACCAGGTTTGCCACCCATTGTCTGATCTTCTCAAAGTTCTCTTTTCCAACACTTGATGATGTATCCAGGATAAAGGCCAAGTCATAGTGGACATTTTTGCACCCTGCAGTTGGTAGATAGACGAGAGTTGAATCACTTGTCACATACAGGCATTTAACAGTGAGGTTTTCCAGTCGTGATGTTCTTACCTGCTCTCTGTGCTTCCACCCTCTCACCAGTCAGAGTCAAGGCCAGGATGACCAAGACCAGGGTGATTCGAAATCCCAGTCGTAGTTCCATTTGGGCCTCGGTCTGCGTCTGTTTTTGTTTAATTTACTACAACCATCAAGCTGTCCAGTCTGTGGAGATGTCAGCAGAAACATCAACAATCCACTCTTACATGTAATCTGACAGACATTTTAGTAAAACTACCGCTAAATTAAAATCATTTAACCTGTGTTTGCTCAACTGGCTCATGCACCTTCTCATTACTGAAACATGAACACAGTTTCCAATCCTCATTCTCTGCCTGGGAACCCAGAACAGATAAAGTGCTTCCTGTAGTGCACTATAATTGGATGGATGGAAAAAAGTTTCATCTTTGCAACTTCACACTGATAAAATTGTACTTTTTATGTATAAAAGAAATTGGCACCAAGGAGAAAGTCTCCACTACTGACCAGTATTTCTAACATCTCCTGTTTGAATCTCTCTCTTTGGGATAGAAGCGGACAGGAAATGTTCTCAACTCTCAGGACGTGATAATTGAAGCCCTGGACTGAAATACACATTATCTCCAAGTAAATCTTCATCCAGACAAAAGTGCACTGGAAAACGTTTGCTGGAACTTTTCTTAACCATATCCACCCACAACTCATTTAAAGAGCATTCAGTCAGTGTGAGATTCTCACAGGTATCACTGGTTTTTCCTTTGGAGCTGTTAGTTGGAGGCACTCTGATGCTTCTTTGTGCCATGGGCGGCACTGACAGGAACCTGTTGAATAAATACAAAACTATTCTTGCATGTACTGCACACCAGTGGCTGTGATGACTGCCATCAGGGCTGATGTGTGACTGACTGTAGCCATAACACGGGTTCATCTCACACTGAGGAGTGTGTCATTGCTGGGGTCATCATGGGAGGTAGAGGAAAGTCTGAGTTATGCATCACTTGGAAAACAATAATATGACTCCCTCACGTCCTGAAAATGTATTCACCATCAGCGAGTGGTGTTTGTTTTCCATAGACAGTGGGATTCTAACCTAATAGAAGAATATCATAATTACATTTTCATCTGATAGATGAACAGGTGACTATCTCATTTAATGTAAACCATCAAATTGTCAATTTATTTTTATTTTTTCTTTTTCTTTATGCTAAGCTATTTCATTATGACATTTAAAGCTGCAGTTCAGTTTGTGTCTTATTGGACATGATTTGATGGACAAATGGGTGCAACTAATCTAATCTAATCTAATCTATAATAACCTAACCTAAACACACAGATACTTACTGACTGACTGACACACTGCATCTACTGTTCTGTTGTTACTCTTACTTGAAGGCCAAAAGCAGCCTGTTGACTGTGGTTTGGTGTGTACAGCTTTAGGATAGAGGGTTCATTATATATTGTAAAGTGCTCTGGTCTCTCGACAGCCCACCAGTTTCCTTATCTGATTCTCCAATGAGCTATTTCTGCTACTTGGTTTCGCTGGAGCTATTAATGAGCAGAATAGGCACGCCAGCTAAATCACTCTAATTACCTCCATTAGTGTTCATGGTAAATCTGAGAGATTCAGCCCAGCAAGACTTCAATAAAAAAGTGAGGGATTTGGATCCATGATCAAGTCAACTATAGTCTATTTTTCTTCCCTTTCATCTATGATGAAGTTGAAATACTCAGTATGTTTGTTAGGTTACAGTATCCAAGGTAAAGCCAACACAAGCTGGTTTGCCTCTCAACATGTGAACCTGAGGCCAGATTCCTTACAATCTGTGGGTCTGTATCATCGGGCCTGTTTCCACTTCCTCTCTCAATGGCAGACCTGGGACTGTAATGTAGATGTCTCTAACAGAAGCAGCATGTTTATCATTTCCAAAATGTAAAAAACAGAACGTGAGAGATGTTTTTTTTTTTTTTTTTAAGTGCAGTCCAGGAAGAGGAGAAAGAAAGAAAGGGTTTGTTCTCTGACTGATCATCTCAGCATATGGACACAATGTCAACCATTTAAAAACTGCAAAACAATCATTTCAAACACTATATTAATGGACAATGATATGACAATTTATTTCTTACCTGCTCTGTCACTTCACCAGTGTTGGGATTCGTCAGTGTCTCTCTCTCTCTCTGCCTCTAGCACTCACGCCCTGAATCAGCACCAGCTCAGCATCATTACCAGGTGACAATAATCCAAAATATCTCCTCTGCAGGGACTGAGGCTGTTGTATAATCCAGGGTGACAATCCAGTGTAGTGTTGTTAAAAAAGTAAGGTTAGGTGAGCTCTCTCAGCAACCTTGTGTATGGTGGACAGAGAGAGAGGGAGGGAACTACGAGTGTGGGGAGTGTTGGGTTTCACTAGGGGACGAGGTGGCTTCTACTGTTCTCAACTGGGCCGTGCTCTCACATAAAACAGGCTGAGAGGCACAGCCAATTATAGACCCGACTTTTTGGATATTTTTGTCCTTTTCTCCCTCTCCCTCCCTCCCTCTCACTCTCCCTCCTTTATGACTGCACCCATCTCAAGTGTATAGCCCTCAAAAAAAAGAAGGCCTGGCTTCTTGGCGACCGCCTCAACTGTTCGGCCTTTGCCACTGTGATAGCCGCAGCGGAGCCGCCCTGGGGCTGGTGGTGGGCCGGGCCGCGTTGGCTTCGACCAGCCACACACTTATAGGAAGAAAGGCTGTATTTAAGTTGGGGGAATGATTACAGAACACTTGTGCTCGCAGCTTTGTGTTGAATGTCTGTCCTCGCACTGACTTGCCATGTGATCCCTGTGATCTATAGTACTCATGTTGAGCTGTTTTGACAAGTTTACAATCAGAGTCAGACCACACATCCTCCATGTTTAAATCATATCAAGTGTTTATCATTCATTCATTTATTTATGTATGTGTGACTCACTCGTTTCTCACTCACACATCTGCAGTTCGACATTTCCCTTCTCCTCATACATGATAAGTTGGATTTCTAACAAGGCATTTTTTTGTTTTTAACTTTCCATCCCGTGTCGTCTGTGAACTGCGTTTGTGTGTCGGGTTTGATTTATCCTTCTCGGATGTGTGTTTCACTGATGTCCTTATCATGTGTGGTCGTGCTCCCTGGCAGCACATGAGGCTCTGTCAGCGTCTGTGTCAGACATCCTGCCTGGCAGATGTTCTGGGTTTCTCCTCTGAAGTCCCGTGCATCACAGCTCTCAGGTGATGCTCCGTCTTCAAAGTGCCATACACTTTTCCCCACATCAGGAAATCCACCCAAATCTGCTGTGGAGCTGGAACACAGCGTCAATATTTCAATGTCGCGGACAACAAACAAGTCAGCCGTTACACACAGGCCTATTTACAGTGTTGCAGCCAAGGAAAGTGAGCACTGACCAGGCTATGTATAGGCTCAGTGTGGAGTGGATGGGAAAGAGGCTGATGATTTGGAGCAGATGCACGTTATGAGCGATGGTGTCAGTCTGAGGAACCGTCTGTCGCCTTATGTGAGAGGGCTAAAGAGGTGAGCAGCGTGCAGGGTGAGCAGGAGGCTGCAGGCGCAGTGTAGTGTTGGAGAAAGCCATCTGTAATCTGACAGACGGCCAGCTTTCAACCTCCCACATCAGAGAAGCTATCGTTTCAAAATATGTCCGCGTTATTAATGTGTGAAGCAAATAGATGGAAGGTGGAATTTTTACCACATTACAGCATCAAACACATTTATATAATTCAGACACATAACAAAAATGAAAAATGTGCTTTAGCATCATCGACAATTGCAAAACTAACTTAGGCAGGCAATGAGGCTAAAGATAGATATAAAACAAAAATACCTTAAGAACACAAGGAGTGAGAAGAGGGAATCAAGCTAAAGCAAAGACACTGAGGAGGCCGGGAGAACTGCACTCAGGTGAAACTCATCACACAATCACGGTGGAGGGAAATCAGAACCAACACGGGAAGTAAAAAATAACTGAATAGAAAATAAAACAGAAAGTCAAGGAGCAAAACTACAAGATAAGACACATGCAAGAACATAACAGGATAATAAAAGTCAGATAATAATAATAATGAAAAAGGTCATTAGTGGCAACAAAGCGACAAACTGTTGCAGGTGAATGAACGTGACTCTACATGTAACCTGGTTAGACACATGTTCAATTCACTTCAACTAATCTTTATTTATCAGGCACCATGCAGTGAGACAACTCCTGTTTCAGAAATAAAAAGACTCATCTTACACCATGCATGTCCTTTTCTTTATTTACCTGTGCATATTTAACCGTCTTAAATTCCCGGCTCATATACATGTGTTTATTTGTGTTTAGATAAAGATAAAGATCTGTTCTGTGTCTGTTTTATACTGAAAATGGTGCCTGCACTTGGGCCTAATGTATTACTTTCACAACATTAGAGAGCTATGAGGATCTGTATGAAGTGTCCACCTTCTGAGTGTGAATGTGGTCTGTTCTCCAGTGTCCGTCCAAGTCAAGGCAAATTTCCTAGAACCTGACTCTGGTCTGGGTCAGGGACTCAAGTGAATGATGATCAAACCAGGCGATTGTAAGGAAACATAGAAATACAATATTTCATGTTGAGTTTTATTACAAATAATTTATAGCATTGTGTCCTTAAGTCCACTCTATTCAAAGCTTTGAGAGTGCAGAGTGTCAGCGGTCCATCAAACAACAAGCACACTGCTTTTCCTCATGTGTTAAATGAGAGAAACAGATTCACCACAGAGGAACAAAAGTTTCTCTTCCTCTTTTATTGCCCAGGTTTTGTTTGAAAAATGTTCAACAGTTTATTGTTTGCTGCTCATTCAGTAAACATCCTCTTATTTACCTCTAATGTGATAATGTGATGCGTCTGCTTCACCTAGATGAATGACTCTGATCTGTGGGAGAGCTTTTGGAAATGCAACTAGCGTCCTGGCACGTAGCTTTTATATGAAATAAAGTCCATTTATTGATTTATTTTCTGTTTTGGGAGCACAAAGGGAAAGTCCATCCGTCCATTAATAATAAATGATATAACATTTAAGTGAAATACTGTGCTGTGCTGCTGTTTTCACCACCACACTCTATATGAACTATTTCATTTTACAGAGGACAACATGGACCAACTCATTCATTATCTGGATTATATTAACACTTAAAGAATTTTAAACAACTACAAAATGTCCCAAATATGTGTTACCACTCTTACTATTTAGAATTATAGTAATGTATATATATATATATATATATATATATATATATATATATATATATATATATGTATATACATATATATATATATATATATACATATCCATAGGCATTTATCATTTTGGGATTTAATTAGCAGCTGGAACATTTTTAACACTTAATTGATTCCACAAAAAAATGCTTAAAACATTTGGGTCCATTGGCTGTAAGTTAGTAATCAGACATAATCATTTATCATAATAAGGTTCACATATTATATTTAACTGCAGAGGATCCTAAAAACCAGCTGCAAAAGAGAAAGATTCAGCTACAGAGGGAGTCCAGTATTTTGCTTTGTCATGAATTTCTTTTTCCTCTTTAATCTCCAGTTTGAAGCACTTGGCCGATCACTGTCAAGTGCATGTTCTCGGTCTCCACCTTCAGCTGACTCCTGATGACTCTTCTGCACACGTCTGTACTCACAGGAGGCTGCAGGAGGCTCGTTGATGCCTTTATCAGCATGCGGGTGCCCTCTCAAAGCCCCCTCCGTCTGCTGCCCTGTGCCTTGGACACCTTGGGCCAGCTTGCCATCATCTGCAGATAATCCCCGTGTTGACATGTTTGAATTGCAGTGATCCTCTTTCAGGCACTGCGCCCTCCTCAGCCTTGGTCGCCTCCTGCCTGTCTCCTGCTGGAGGCTGCTGGGGTTCGGGCGTATCGCCTCTCCGTCATGAGGGGCTCGAGGTTTAAGAAGGGGAGATGAAGGAGGGGCAGGTTTGCTGCACAGAGGCGCAGGAGTACCTTGACACACCACTGTGGGGCCGGAGCGTGTCCGCTGGGGCCTCAGGGATCTGTGTTGCTGCTGGGCTTTGAGGATTGTAGGGGAGGCAGGAGGGCACACAGCAGCCTTCACAGGTCTCTGCCTCACCCAGGACTTCACCGGCCTTGACCGAGGCTCATTTGGAGTCACTTCCTTCTTATGAGAAGCAGTTTTAGCTTCTTGTTGGACACATTGAAGTTTCTGCCTCTGAGCCTCCCTCACCTCCTCGGGCAGCTCCAGAGGGTCGAGCTTCACAGGGCGTCCTCTCACGTGCTGATTCTCAGCCTCTCTTGCTACATCTGGCCTTGGCGACTTGAGCAATGACAAGTGCAACTGTGCCGTGGCCTCCTGGGTCGGGGGCGAGGCCGTAAGCTGACCCACGGCCTCTTTTCCATGTTTCACTGACAGACAGAGGCCAGGTGTTTTTGGAACACGGTCATTTTTAGCTGCCAGTCGCACATTTTGACCGTTCAAATGCAGCGCGGTATTTTTAACCTGGATGGTCGACATTTCTTCTCGCTGAGGAGCCCTCTGTTAAAGAGAAACAAAAAAAACATCAGTGACTCATTTCACTCTCTGTGATGATAATGTTCAATCCCTCCTTAGAACAATAAAGCATTGTGTCACTTTCAATCAAATGAATAATACAGTATGTGCAATAAATGAGTCAAAAGAATTCAAATATGGGATTGGGGTTAGCAATAGCACCTCACAATATTCTTAATTCATGGCTCACAACAGTTAGACATATCAATTCCCTGAAGATACATAAAACTGGTCAATTATAATCCACAAACCCACCAATAATTGCAGCTCTAATTATTTCATATTAAAGACAAAGAAACAAGCAAACAAGCGGCTGGATTGGAGGGTAGTTTGTTAAATACAATACTCGAAAGCTGTTAATGGTGAATTAAAGAGATGCTAAAAGGATAAAAAACAAATTATGAAGCCGTGGGATTTTCCCACTGCCTGCTAGCTCAACCAGTTGTTCTTGTTAATAGTTGAGTCTTAAAAGCATTAACAGAGGATTTATTAAACCATTAGTGAAGCCATTAGTTGTAAACGAGGCTTCAGTGGACGTCGGGAACCAAAGCTGCAGGAGGAAAATACATCTCCACTGTTTATTTGTCACTGGTTTTATGTATATACATATATGTATATGTATAAATACATATACATATATGTATTTATACATATGTGAGTAATAAACCAACAGTGGAGTGCACAAACTGCACTAAACTTTTACTTTTCTTGTTGATGACCAGTGATAAACTAAATGGATGCAGATATTAAACTGTGTAATGAGATATCAGAGTACTCACAGGTTTGGGAAACATCTCTTCCTTTTGTTGCTGTTGCTGTTGCTGTTGTTGCTGTTGCTGTTGTTGTTGTTGCTGTTGTTGTTGCTGTTGTTGTCGTTGCTGTTGTCGAGTTCTTCTTGCAGTGCAGACGCAGAAGCACAGGCAGTGACACTGGAGTTGGACGAGGTTTTAGCAGCTTTAATGTAATTAGGCAGATTAGGGTCACAGTGCAGCACAGTGATCTCTAATGATCTCCAGTGCGTTCACTCACAGCTACACCTTGTTGTTTTACACTCACTCACTCACTTACTCACTCATTCACTCACTCACTCACTGACAGGGATTCAGCATTCATGTGGAATCTGTGGCATCTTCTTGCTTCTGCTTTAGATGAACTAAGAGGTTAGTTACACTCAGTTGTTTTGCTTCTTCTCTCACCACTAGATGGTGCCAGAGTCCATTTCTGTGAGCATTAGCAGTGAAGTTATGAGGCCTCACACTCCTCCTCATCATCATCATCATCATCATCATCATAATTTCTAACACAGATGTCAGAGAGCTGGTGTGAGACAGCATGACATAATCTATCTGGTCTCTAATCCCTCATTTCTGTTTCTGTCTGAACAAAGTGCAAATTTACATTTTATGTTTAGTTAAAACATTAAAAGCAGTTAAACAACTTTCTTTTTTTAATCCACTTTCAGCCTCTTAATCTTTCACATTAGACATTTGGAGTGAAATGACCTTCAGTGAAGTGGCACCAGGATGCTTTACTTTTGATTTAATAGTGAATAATAACGTCAAGTGAAGGAAGGAAACATTTTTTAATGAATTTTCATCCTCATGTGACTCAGTATTAATACGCTCCTCAATACTAAATGATAGAGAAAATAGCTGTAAGTCATTTTTTAGTGATTGATGTACTTGAACGTCCCTAAATCAAAGAAAAAGACTTCCTACACCGAAGCAGAGGTGTCTGCAGCGGCTGCTACTTCAGTATCTCACAGAGTTCCTTAATATTGTTTACATTCACGAGGAGTTAAATGTTGATCAGATTCTCTTCCAACTCTTGGTAATCATTTGTCTGCATAAATATCTCCAGCAAGGCTCAATAAGAGGAGGACACAGTTTTGTGTTGCCTGCAGGAAAACGCTGCAGATTTGAATCGCTCTCAGACAGCAGCTTGTTTTTCAAATGTTGGCTCCATTGCTTCCTCATCAGCCTCATTTATTGTACTTAGAGGCAGACTGTCGCAGAGTTCTCCCCGGCGATGGATGAGACGTGAGTTTGGTCGTGCAGTTGCACCTCCTACAGTTAATCCATTTTTCATCCGGCAGACAGACTCAATCATCGTTGAAAATCTGCTCTGCTCTCTCGCCGCAGGGCCTCTCCCACACACACACACACACACACACACACACAAAGGAGCAGCATGTCAGCACCTGCTTATTGTGACACTTTGTCATATCATTGAAACGGTCCCACTGCAGAACTTGGCTCTGCTTACATGATCATTTAAGATGCAAAATTACAGGCTTAACGCCAAGAGAAAGCCTCAGTGCCCCTCTGCCACTGTTCTTATTGTGTCATCCTCCTGCGTTGCCTGACGCTCATGGCTGACAGTATAATTACTGCAGTGTGGGCAGGGATAAAAAGGGATGTTGCCGGCTCATTCTCCCACCTACTAAACATCCAGCTGCACTGCACGGGCTACTCAGCAGATACTGAGGCTCTCTGTGAAGCCAAACTTTCTTCCCTAACATCCGTCTTTCACACCACGCAGATGCAAGAAGGGCCTGATGATGATGATGATGATGATGATGATGAGTTTCAGGCACAGTGAGTGGCCTGTGGTTAGTTTCAGGCGCACAGATGGGCCATGAACAACATGTTAAAACACACAGGGACGACACTGACACTCTTTGGTAACTCTTGTTACTCTCCATCAGTGATCTATCCCACCCCTGGGTCATAATCTGGCCTAAAATACAAGAAAACAACATCATTTTACAAATGCATGAAACTATTTGGGAAAACACAATGTCTAATGTCAAAATGTGTAAGTTTTCAACAAAATAAAACAATAAACTCATAAAATGTGTAAATTATGGAATCACTTGACTTGTTGATTTGTAATGAAGAGAAAGAGGAGAGTAGTGATGGTACCGCAACATGTCTGATGCTATTTGAGTCTGTATAAGAAAAATGAATCAGCACACTTAATTTTACACATTTAAATAAATGTTATGCTAAGCTATGCTAACCCACTGTCTGCTGTTATACGAGGAATGAACTCACGTTAGTTTTGGCAAAGCAGCATTTCCCCAGTATATCAAACTTCCTCGTGTGGGAATAAAGTCAAAGTTAAATAAGCGAATGAGGCACAGTGACTGAGTTCAAGTGAGATTATCTCAGTGTTTTTCTCCCTGCAGCTAAGATTTATCTCCTCTGATTTGATCCTTGCCTGAAAGTGTGAAATATTTAAGTTTCGGCTCACGGAGACTCTTGGAATTATTTAAGCACGCTTTTTTTTTTTTTCTTTTTGGAGGTCGGCCCACTGTGAAACATCGAAATGTCTAATTGCTTCTCTAAACCTTGACTTAATAGAAATATTAGTAAATGTAATAACTCCCCACGGGTGTAATTATCACAGAATAAGTTGATCCTGGATCAGTCCAGTCGGAGAACGTGGCCTACAGTGGAGACGACGACGTCAGACTCCAGTTGAACTGTTTTACGTCTGTGTGGAGCAGTGAAGCAGACATTTCAGCAGGAAACTAAATAAATATAGAAAGGAGATTCAGAAGGAGGCTCATCATTTTTATTCAAGTGTGTTATGGCTTCACCCAGGCTGTGTAACCCAGTGAGTCATCCACACCAAATCATGCACACACACGCACCAAAAAAAGGAGAGAAGGAGAGAGAGAGAGGGAAGGAAGGAAGGAAGGAAGGAAGGAAGGAGAGGGAGAGAGAAAACATACAAATGTAAAATGTTCATTTCACTCTGAGCAATTCATAACAATCTTCTCCCTGCGAGTTGAGAAGAGAGGAGACTCAGCAGCAGAGTGCAACTGTACAGACATCAGCTTGAAAACTGTGACACAAACATGTCAGTGGGTTCAACTTCATGATGATGATGATGATGATGATGATGACGGCGACGCCAACGAGATGGGATACAATCTCCTGTAAGGAATACGGTACATGACATTATTTATTTGTTCATCAGACCTACAGAAGAAACTATTGCAAAGGATATTTCACAAGGTAATGGAACACAGCCTTTCTGTTCTATTGTATCACACGCAGGAGAGAGAGACAGAGAGAGAGACAGAGAGAGAGAGAGGGAGAGAGAGGGAGAGTAGTGCAATTTGTGTCTCTGCGTCTGTGTCGGAGGAGAACGTGGTCACAGGTCTGTGGCAGAACCCACCTGCTGTGAAGCACGGTGACACAACTTAAAAACCAGCCAGTGACCATCGCATGTGTGTGTGTGTGTGTGTGTGTGTGTGTCTGTGCTGTACAGTTAACATTCAGTCGAGGACCAGTGGAAATAATGGAGTACAACATGAGAGAGAGGGAAAAAAAGGACAAAACAAAGTCCAGTTTGTTTTGCTGCTTCCTTTCAACAGAAGATTATTATGGCTGATACATTCCCCAAAAATGTTTTCTTGGTAAAGTTTGAAAACTGTGAGGTGAAGAGAAGGCAGATGACTCGTCGCCATCAGGTAGATATTCACGTTACCCTGTCAGTACTGGAAGTGCTTAAAGGATAATTCTGGTTTATTGCAACGTGAGTCTTGTGTTTTTTACACATTTACAACAACCCTGGGTTGTGATATTGTCTTCACTGCTAACAGGTGAGACCTGGGAACAAAGCAACAAAGTCTGCTGAGGCCAAGCAACTCTTTACTCTCTTTTTAATGACATAATGTAAAAATGGATCAACATTTTCAGTCGCTTCTGAACTCACTTATCCTGTTGAATAAGTGAAGATATAAATCTTTAGAGTACTCTTAACCTCTGTCCTTGCATTAACATTGGTTTAGTGAGTGTAGGAACACTGAGAAATCTAACTGATATATAAGATACAATAATTTACTGCAGTCATATACATTAGACAGTTGTTGCTTTAAATTCCCAAATCTCAGCCGTTACAGCAGAGTTCCACCACTGTATGAATTTATACGACATTTAAAACTACAAAGAAAAGGTTGCTATAAACTGGAATTATCTGTGAAGTTGTTAAAACATGAAAAAAGTGAAGATTCTATCTGCTTTGGCACTGGGTGTGAACTTGTTCTAAAAAGGTAGATCACATGTTGATTTCTTTTATTTTCCCCTCATGATATAAACTCATTTCAAATCAGTCTCAAAAAGGGACGCACGATATTGGACTTTGACGATATATCGGGAATGCTTGGCCAATAACAAATGTCGATACAGATATATACTTCCTTCCTTTTGTCTCTTCTGTCATGAAATTAACATTATATTTTTATAGTCGTCTCGCAGCAGATGTAAAATATCTTTATTGTGCAAAATAAATAAGGGGAGCTAGCAAGTCAAGGAGGCAGCAGCTTTTTCAGCCTACTATCTAATGGCGTTTCCACCAGCTCGCCTCGGCTCGCCTCGGCACGGCTGAGTTGTGTTTCCACGAGCATAGAACTGAGGCGATACTGTGCATGACGTCGTCAGACTGCCGGCCACTGATTGGTCAGAGTGTCGTCACAGGAAGAGACGTCCGACACAAGAATCAAGCCAAACAATGCCGAACTGTAGATGAGTTAAAAAGATTGAACAATCCTAAAAAACGTGGGTTAATCTCCAACAATTACCAGGGAAATGTCTAAAATCTCCTTTCTTTAACAGAGGAGTCTGGTGTAATTCAGTGTCAGACGGAGTCTGTGCTCCGCTCATGGAGGAAGTACTGAACAAATAGGTTTAATGAACTGATTCTAATGATTCAGTTACACTGAAAACAACGTCACTCGTTTGTGTCACAGCAGTTTCATGCAGCCACGCAGTGATGACTCCGCCCACGTTGAGTAGGTATTATTTTGGAAAACCAACCTGAACGGTGCCGAGGCGAGGCGAGCAGGGACCATAGTGGAAAGTTAGTCAGTCTTATCGGCGGATTTTTGGCGTGTTTGCCAACATCCGATAATTCATTTTAATTCATTTTAAAGCCAATATCCGCCGATAACGATACCGTGCCGCTAATATCGTGCATCCTTAAGTCTCTCCCTTCACTACTCCTGCTCTCTCTCTCTCTCTCTCTTGCTCTCTTTCATCCATAAAACCAGACGTCCACACGGTTCTGACGTGTTCGCTGTAAATCACAAACCTGCGGCCCTGATATTTTAAAATGTGCCAACTCTAATAGAAACACTGACGACCGTTTCTTCAAGGCACATATGCTAATCTGTAAAAATACATATGTATCTCAGCCGCAAAAGGCCATTTTTTTTAATTATTCCAAAGGTTGTTATAAACATATGGTACAGGATTATTTTTCATAAACTGCTGGAGTTCCAGTAATGAAACAATGCTTTTCAGGGACAAGCCTGTGAGAGCCAGGTCATACTTCCCGTGTTAGTCGTGGTCTACGTTGGTCCACATGGACCCAACGCAGACCACGGCGCACTGACGCTCAACACTTTCCATTCCAGTTGGTGGCACATTTTTGTTTTGGTCAAAAGAGACAACAAAGAAGATGGTAACCATGGAAACCTGCTTGAGGTCATATATGAGGAAGTCCGCTGGTACCCACACATAAACAACTCAAAGAAGACAAGGGAACACAATTGAGGGGGATTTCCTGGTAAGAAATCGCTGCTACTTCAGTGGAAAAGTGTGTGTGTGTGTGTGTGTGTGAACGAGTATGAACAGAACCAAGAACATGTACGCATGATTATGCAGAAATATGTGGTAAGTATGGTCCGGCCCTTAAAGAGTACTGAAGGTAAAGCTTCTTGAAAAAAATCAAGGTCTAGAAATTGAACATTAGTGTTATTTTCCAGAAATATTGTTTGATTTTTAAGAAGAGAAGTGGCTGAGAGACCTGTGCCAACGTAGAAGCTCCAGTCTTTACAAACAACACTTCAATATTCATTTACAGCCAGTTTTACAATTCAGGTGAAATCAGCGAGAGCTAATGTTTCTGGGTCAGTGCTGACAGAAAAAGGCTGTTTGGCCTTTAAAAATAGGCCAAAAAATAAAACATAAATATCCAGAATTGCAATTTCCAGCGTCTGAAATCTGAAATGCCTATAATACAAACTGATGTTAATTCAGCCGCAGTGAGATGATGCATCTCAGTCACATTTCTCAGAAAAATTCCCACAATTTGGACACGAGGACACATGCACCTCAGGGATTGTGTTCATAGTAGAAAATAAAGAGAGGAAAATGGTAATATTTCAAACCTGAGAACAAATTATTGTAAATTTTCTTTGTCATGGAAAATTAGAACGTGGGCAACGAAGAACGTGGTGGATTTGGCAAAAAAAACAACCCAGACATAGACGTATGCTGTAAATCATTCTGTGAGACTATTTGCTTGTTAAAATACTTCTTAATAAAGTTATTTTAAAATCATTTCCTCATTCACCACACAAAGTTTCATGCACTTATTAGATCTTTCAAACGTAAACAAAAGAAAAAAGAATAACTTCCATTTCTCTCTCTTCTTCTGGTGTTTCATAGCCAGTGAAAGGACCATGCTGATGTCATGACGTTTATCTCATCTGCAGTTGGCTGCTGTCGCCCTCATAGAGACGCTTTGTATGTGGGTCCTTTTATCAGCTCAGATACAGGAACTGAGGAATGCATCGTTATTATCTAAAAGGACTTCTTGAAGTCTGAGATTGTGGAGAATTTGGATTCTGGTTCTGGTCAGGGGTTAGGCAAAAGATGTTTATGTTATCTGTGCGTAAGTTAACTTCCCTCAGTGTCAGCATATTCACTTAAAACGAGTACAAATCCAGTTTCAGATTCCCATGAATTCTATTCACAGTCTGGATTTGATTTAAAGGCTTAATTTGTTTTTATTGAACGCTTCATTTATCAATGGTAGCGGAGGTGGTTTTGGGCGGATGACAGTTTTTACATAGTGTCGCACAACGTGAGACCCGATCCAGGAGACTGTCTGGGTCAGATGTGGTTTTTGTGAAGCAAGAAGACCCGGGTTTGGAGGCCCGGTCGGAACGAGGGTCTTTCTGCATGGAGTTTGCGTGTTCTCCCCGTGTGTGCGTGGCTTTTCTCCGGGCTCTCCGGCTTCCTTCCACAGTCCAAATACATGCAGTACAGTGATTAGGTTAATTGGACGCTCTCGATTGACCATAGGTGTGAGAGTGAGAGGGAATGGTTGTTGTGTCCCTGTGATGGACAGGGAAACCGTCCAGGTTGTACCCCGCCTTTTCGCCCTATGTCAACGCGACCCTCCTGTGGAGCATGAAAATGGATGGACATCTGTGGTGAGCATGCAGGACACTGGTTCACACGCTACAGAGATGATCCCGAAAGGCTGACACGGGTCGGGCGAGCAGAACATGTTCCCGGAAATGTTAGACGTTACATGTGCGACAGTTACCTTCAGGGTCACGGTAATGTCCACTGTCATGGAACCACTGGATTCATGTGACATGACAGCATACTTGTATCTCTACCTCTTTTATGGAGGGATTCATTCTGCTATGATTCATGAATATTGGCACAAGCGCTTGAGGTAAAAGAAGAGCCAGGGCACCTTGAGTGAATGTCAACAAGAGAAAAACTAAACAAGGATTTCACCACTGGAATCATTTGAAGACTCGTCATGAGGGAAGACAGTGGGTGACAGATTAAAGATTCCCCATATGAAGGGAAAACGTCAATAACAGCAGCATGGTCCTTTATATCCAAGACAAACTGTTACCCATCATGCATCTGTTCTGCAAACAGACCTAAGAATGATGTCACAAAACCCATGGCACACTCGCTTCAATGACATCCAATGCACATGCTAATATTGGCAACAATAATTTTGGCTTGATGTGTGACAAAACCATCGGAATACATAATTGCTTATAGAAAACAATACCTGATGCTATATTCTCTATCTGCAGTGACGCAATGGAGGAGTATAGAAGGGGACAAGGTTCTTCAAGTTAAGGTGAAACGAGCATTTCCCCCTTTTGAAAAATAGCATTTGTCATGTGTGCATCATTTGGCATGTGACCAAAGTTCATATATTATCAATTCTGTACTGCAAATATATGAATAAGGAAGGTCTCATATATAGTCTGTGTGGTGTTTTTTAAATGGAGCAATCTCTTGAAAAAATAGACATCCATGCTTCATGCTTTGCATCCCGTTGTGTCCACACTTGCCGTCCTGCGCAGTGTTCGTCGTCATCTGTTCCCCAAGAATACTTTATACAGTATATTACATCAAAGGAAACAAAAGAAAGTGCTGAAATAAGATTTGGTAAAGGAGCAGCATTGGAACTGTGTGTGACCTTCTGTATAAAACATGGACCCTCGTTGTCCCATGTGTGTCGGGCTTTAGATGGATTTCCTTCTCCTCATGAGCTGGTGATTATCTGTGAAGCTGTGGAGGCCCGGAGACACCGAGCTGATGGGCGACGGGAAGAAGCTGTTTTTCAAGGTGCTGGGCGAAATCTCCTCGATCCTGTAAGATACTGAGTGAAAGTACTGATTGGGGTGCAGCTGTGAGCTGAAGGAGTTCTGATGGGAAAAGGCACAGCCGAGACCTCCCATCCCTCTCCCGGAACTGCCAAACTCGTGCGAGTGGTAGTGCATACAGGAGCAGACGGACTGCAGGTCGGTCACCTCCGCCCGGTACGGCTCGCGTCGCTGTCGCTCGCGCTGTAACGTCTCGTCCTGGATGTGGATGATCATGCTGTTCCTGTTGCCGGCGAGCGAGGCCCGCTCCTCCGCGTCCCGCCGCTCGTCCTCACTGTTCATAGTCAGAAAGCGGAGCACCACGAGGTTGAGGAAGGCCCCGATGACCGTCAGGCCCACCAGGATGTACATGAAGCTAAAGGCTACATACAGGGGCTTCTTCTGCAGGGCCCGGTTCTTTTGAAGGGCCACAAAGTCCCCGAAGCCTATAGTTGTTAACGTGATGAAGCAGTAATAGTAGGACTGAAAGAAACTCCAGTCCTCGTAGTGGGAAAAGGCCGCGGCGCCAATGCACAGCGTGCCAATGCAGGAGAAGAACCCCACAGTCACCATGTTCTCCATGGACACGTCAGTGATTCTCATGCCGCAGCACTTCTTAATGCGCTTCAGGAGGTACTTGACAAAAGTGTTCATCCTCTCGCCGAGACTTTGAAACATGACGAGGGTCAGAGGGATTCCCAGCACGGCATAAAACATGCAGAAGGCCTTCCCCGCGTCCGTCCCCGGCGCCGCGTGCCCATAGCCTGAGAAGAGAAGACAAAGACACGGTGATTAGTGACGCAGTGGCAGCCGTGTCACTGTCACTCATCAGCATTTGTTTACATGACCAAGCAAGAAATTTCCCCAAGAGTCAGTGTTAGCGCTGCCACAGAAACGGAGCTGCTCATTAATCTGATTTGGGCTCAAAGATTGTGGCGGGGGGGGGGAGGGGGGGGGGGGGATGTCCAATTAGTCAGAAGTTTCCGGTGAGGTAGAACGTTTCAGAGGGAGGAGGGAGGGAGGAGCGAGCGAGGGAGGGAGGGAGGAGGGAGGGAGTGGAAACAAGTCATGGAGGAGCCAGTGGAGCTTTTAGCTTAATTAAACTTTATCTTTAGGCCACAAGCTGCTGACTCACTCACAGACGGGCTTCTGAAAAACCAACCTGTGGGGCCAACAATTGGATTCATGCGCTACGTGAGGTTTAATTTTCTAAAGCAATATAAAAGTATTTCATGGGCTCTTTGCAGCGTATTTATAAAAGGACTTGAGAGGCTGCATAATGAATGAATGAAGCCGCGGCGCTGCTGAATATTCACCGTGCCTCTTATTGATCGTCTCTCCTCCACCACAGCCCATAAATGTGAGTATTAAACATTCAAATTGCAGCCAAGAAACACCCACCATCGGCTGGCATGGTCATCACTTCAACAACTGTCTTCTGGCTTTCTTTCTTTTATTTTACATGTCCTGAGCAAAGTGTTGTGTTGTGTTCTTAAATATTGATTCTGTATTTTCCCATTTGGTTTTTCCACCCACTCACACACACACACACACACACACACACACACACACGTACATCTCATTTACAAACCAGATAACCTGCAAGCTATTTACATGCAGCATGGTATAATGTGTACATATTCACATCAGTGCGAGTAATAATAATAACAACACGTTTAACATGAGGCTCAAAGGTTAGAATGAAATAGATTTATTGATTTTCATCAGTTTGATATTTATTTATTTCTGTTGAATAGTGATGAGGTGCCAGAGACACGTGGTGGAGTATGTTTCTCACATGCTTACAATGACTGTACTGTGTATAACAATGCATGCAGAGGTCCCTGCAACCTGTGTTCTACAGACCGGCCATCAGGGGGCGACTCAAATGCAATGGCTCAAACAGAGAGAGGCCTTCAGCGCTGGCTGATGCTCAGACGTCTGCACATTAAAAATATCTCTCACCAACTATTTCCTCAATGCTTTAAGTCGCCATGGAAAATGTCGTATTTCAGAGTTACTGATGAAGTCTGCTTATTATGGAGATGTGAAGACAGACGGTAAATGCTAATGCTAACACCACACTCATACTGTTTTGATTGAGGAGGCTTGTTGTCATGTATCGTATTCAAATAAACAAGCTCTGATGAACCTGCAGCGTGTGGTTTGTAAATAGTTACTGTTTACTGACGAGCGTCACCCTTCAACACCTAACCCTCAAAATGTCTGTCTGGACTTTTTTTAAATTCATTTAACCATAAAAAGGACCAGAGAATTATCCCGTAACTAGTGCTTTTGCCCATTTTTCCCAGAATAACTTCCAATATCTGGCAGTTATTTACAATTTACTGCATTATAGTGTATTAAATAATGTTTTAATCATTTAAAATGAATGCAAAAAATGCTGCAACAGAATTGTAATTGGAACAATATGAAACATATTTTTACAAATATTGACGTCTACTCAGCTTTCACAAACCGTTAGCACAAACCGTTGCGTAACTACGGTGACGCAGAGTGCGCTTGTGCAAACGTGTCGTCAGCACT
Source organism: Solea solea (assembly GCF_958295425.1). Classification (NCBI taxonomy): domain Eukaryota; kingdom Metazoa; phylum Chordata; class Actinopteri; order Pleuronectiformes; family Soleidae; genus Solea; species Solea solea. The sequence continues at coordinate 2,395,991 of NC_081153.1, read as the reverse complement.
TCGCTCGGTGTTCTCTAGACCAACACCCGCCCCCTTTGGCCAGGTTTAGTTGCTCATTGGCCACAAGGTCATTTGAGTGTGACACCCCTGCTGCAGCAACACCTATAAACTGAATTGATCTGTTTCAAAATGTGCAATGTCTTCATATACAGTGCTGAAATGAAGATAGATGCAGAATAAAAAGATTACACAACACTGGGATAATAAGATATGGTGGAGTCTGAAAAACATATCAGGACATGATGATGGGATACCTAAAACATGTAATCAGGAAACATATCACAAGACTATGCTACAAAAAGTCTCCTTTTAAAATACTACTAATGACAAGCAAAAAAAGCAATTAGGAGATTATGGTATAGAACAGAACCTCCGGCTGAAGGGAAGTGGCTGAGATATTTGTAATTGACACATACATTGAGATGACGAGAGATGCTATTTTATGAAAAACGGGAAAAGTGGACTGATTATAGAAGCCAAGAAGAACCCCCAACACTGTAAGTGTTCAAATAATCTCCTAATGAAGAATAAAACATACACAGCTACACAATCGCTTGTCTGTGGTCGTCGTCGTCGGCAGCCAACTGTGCTGATTTAAAAATGAGTTCTTTAAACAAAGGGCAGCAACGAGCTCCTTCATTTACGAGTAAATTAGAATGGCTTCCATCAAAAAATGAAAAAAATAAAAACCTCATTCAAAAATCCTGTAAAAACACCTGTGGGAATGAAGGGTGACGCGCTCTGTGCGGCTAACGCTTCATCACAGCAGCAGATGTGAGAAACCCTGCGTCTCCACATTACTTATTCTAATTCTTGCAGGAGGAAAGAAAATCTTGCTTGTGCAGATCAATTTGGTGCAAAGTAAACATGTGCAGGAAGCAGCAACATGCTTACGGCATCCCATCCCCACGCGTGCAATTACAGTTACCTCTCAGGACAGATTTGCGTTGGACTCAGGCATCTGTCAATTCATTAAAAATTCATTCATATTGATTTTTTTTTCTTCTTTTTTTTGTACTGCTTAAATTTGTTGATGTTGTGGAGTAATGAGGACAAAATGACTGAATCGCGGTGGAGGCTGTGGAGAAGTGACAGCTCACTGGATTTTTCCACATCACGTCGGTTCTTGTGCGACTGTTGCTTTTGTATCAACACGACAGCTAAATGTGAGGTTACAAACTCAATAATGTCTTTATTTCCCAGGCAATGAATACAGGAGTTTCAGGGATTTCGGGAGATGACCTGCACACACATGCAGACCAGATATTAACAAGTGACTAAACCCATCTGAAAGTATTTCCACAAACTTGTTGATGGCGATTGTTAAGCTCTGGTCATTGTTGTTGCTCTGCACCGTGCGATCCGCTTGTCCTCTCATAATGACTCTATTATCTGTCGTCGTCTTGGGAACGGACGTGTTTGCAGAGAACACCGACACGCACAGGTGCATGTGTGCTCATGTGTGCACAGGTGAGTGTGCCGCTGCAGCCACAGACTCTGTACTAACATGTGAAGGGCGTTATAGGCCCAGTTACTCAAATATTACATAACAAGAGACATTTTTTTTAAAATAGGAGGCTGTGTTTTTGGAGGGCAGAACACACGGGACACGTCATACGAGCCTCAAACGGGCGAGATGTGTTTGTACAAACTGCCAGAAGCACAATGTGTGTTTGTAACGCAGACACACACACACACACACGTCCACAATCCACCAACTCATAGGCTGTAAATATGCCCGAGCGCGTAGACGAGGAAGGCATCTTTGAAAACAAAAACCTCCAGTTAAAAAATCATCTACTCCATAAGCTTGGCATTCACACGTGGAACTGAACAGAATCTGCCGACCATCTGCTGAAATATTAGAGCATAAATAATAGAATGAAGTGCTGAATGTGTTCAGAGCAGCTTTTCTGTATCAGTGCACATCTGTGGAGTCACTCTTCAAATGTTTGAGCAAGTGTTCGGTGTGATAACATGTCTACACAAAAGGTGCCTCCTCAGAATACTTTCAGTGCCATTTGGAGTCTGACGTAACACAGAATGTGGCTGAGTTTAGTCATGTCAGCCACTATTTTCTGCCTGTTTTCATGATTCATGCACCAACAACCTCGACTGCATTTACAGACGTGCTCATCAGTGTGTTGGTGTTTCATAGCAGATGGAGGAGACCACGCCTAAGTAACACCTAAGCCTCAAAATGTCCGTCTGGACTTTTTTCTTTTGCTTATTTTAACCTTAAAAAGGAGCAGAAAATAATCCTGTGAGTAAGTAAGTTTACAATTGACTGCATGTTAAAATAGTGTTTTAATAATTCAAAATGAAGCTAAACACTGCACATTTGTGTACTAAATTAGAAGTTTGAAGCAGGATAAAGCATATTTTATTCACAGCTCGCTCCGCTCTGGTGACAAAGACACTGATTCTCTGGCTTCCTACAACAGCGCGAGTGACATTACCGCAACTTCTCAGCGACTTCTCAGCTCTCAGAAACCGATAGCACAAACTGTTAAGTCTGCGACATGCTGGGTGTTAAAGGGTTAAGAAAGGCAAATGATGTTTCTATACATTTATGGAGTTATTTCTGTCTGTTTACGTGTATTTATTGTGAACATTTGTTGCTCCATAACGAAACGTCACTACGAATATTGTTGATATCGTTGAAGGTAATTTCTCTCCATTTCAGGTCATAATTTAGTGAATCACAAAACTCAACGCTGGAACAATTTCTGAACGTTAGACGAGACTGAAGAGTGATTGACAGGTTACGGCACCGCGGAGCCAGGTGTTATTTTGAATCCTCCTGTGCAGTAGTTGGTGCTATGTACCACAAATACTTGTAATCCACCTTACTACAGGAGAAGAAGAATGAACAGCCTTGATGGACGAGTGAAACGGTTGCCTAATGACTCTAACCCCCTGAAATGCCCTTGGCCACCCCAAAGATAAAAGTCTAGCGCCGCCACTGGTGACTAAACACTGAGGGGCGAGGAGGTGAAATCAACATAGAGGGGAAACCTTCAATAACAGAAAATAAAGTTGTCTGAAGTGAGAGAGAATTGTAAGTGAAACCAGTTTAACATGAGTTTGAGACGTTGGTTTATAGTTTTATTGTATGACTTGTTTATTTGTGTTGTATTGACAGTATTTTAATGTATGTTTTATTGTTTGTTCTGAGGTCTTTTAGATCACACATTTTTATAATGTATTTGTTTTATTTATCTCTGATTTGTTTCAGCTGCTGTTGTTTTTTAAAGTGCTTGAAGTGGATTGAAAATAACCCAGTGTAGAGTCTGCAGGGAAAATAAAGGTGATGATAATCACTTCCTGAGCCACATAAAGCACCTGGTTAGTCAGAAAACAGTTAGTTTAGCATGTAAATAGAACATTCATTAAGACCATAATGATTCAAATGTAGGATTTACATGAAAGGACAAACGTGGAAGTGTGTGTTTTCCAAAATGTCATGACATCATCATGGAAAGAATCTGCCTCTATGAAGCATGAATGTCAGAGCTATAATACAACAGCAGTCCATCACATGCACAGAGCAGAGAACACAACATCAACATGAACGTCACGCCGTCCACACACTGATAAAGAAGATCCGCTCACAGGAAACATCTCACCCCACGTGTCTCCCGAAATATCCGCCATCTGACGACGCTTTCCACATTTATGAAAACACACCAAGACAGCGGCCGTGACTCAGACGTTTGTTTGGCTCTGATTCCACTTTACAATGACTTATTTTAAATGTCTGCCGACGCCCACAGAGTGAGCGAGTGAGTGAGTGAGTGAGTGAGTGAGTGAAGGTGAGTCACTGAAAAGTGACAAAGTCAAAGCAGACACAAATGTTATAATCATTATTAGGGGATGAATATTTTATTTGTCTTGAACTGGAAGAAAATGGAATATCTAATGATGAGATGATGTTTTAACCCTTAGAACACAGATGATATACAGAGACTATAAGAATGTGCAATATAGACTTCTTATAGCCTTTTTAAGGATATCCTACAGACAATCTATTTAAACTGTATAAACACACCTGAGCAACAAGTACTTCAAATGTTTAAGACCAGATTCAATTTGTTTTTATTTTTAAATTTTTATAATTTAAATTATAACGTTCATCAGGCAGTCGTATGATTCAAAATTTATTTTGGATTTAATAAAAATAAGAATTCAACAATCCACTCAGGTATTTTCTCCAGAAACATCACAAAAACCCAAAATATCAGCATCATCCGAGCAAAAAGTACGTCAAAGGTTTAAAATCGAATTGAATTTGTGAAATTTGGAAATATGTCAAAGTTTAAAGTTCACTTTATGAACAAAAAGAAAAATGCTCTAATATTGTGACTTCTGCACAATTATTAGAAGAATGCAAAACAAAGTGTACAAACGTTAGCAGAAATAGGTAATCTATATAAACACACCTGAGCAAAAAGTACTCAAAATGTTTTAAATTGGATTGTATGTTTATTGAAAGTTCACTTTATGAACAAAAAGAAAAGGAAAAACTGGCTAATTTTGTGACTACTGCGCAATTATTGCAACTTTATATCACGACTAAAGATGCGACAAATTGAATCATAACTTTGCCTCAACATTTTTTAAAGCCTGAATATGTGAACTATAAACACACACACACGCCCAGGACGTCCATATAAGGAGTTGCTTATTATTCTCACGGGTGCACCTGTGGCACAGATCACATCTGTTAACTAACAAGGACCCATCAATCCATCACTTTTATTTTATGAATTTAAAAAAACATTTCAGCACTGTAAAGACATCATTTAGTTGATAGAATATGTCTTTGTTTTCATTTCTTTATATAAATATATCTAAAAATAAAGACGTTTCATCCATTATTCATGGCACTATCAAGGTAGTTCCTGATTAGTGCCGACACACAGCTCTACAAGTGTCGAGCGGTTGCTTAAAGCGGCGCCTTTTGCCTGTTTGATCCTCGGGGTTAATCTGCCGTGTATGGCTTCAGGTGCTTCAGCTGCGGCATTAATAACTACAGGCTGTGGCATTTTAATGAAGGTCAAGAAGAGCAGGGAGCGGCGAGGTGAGAACACCTCATTCAAGGACTCTGCACCGTGTCTGCACCGTGTCTGCACCGAGTCTGCACCGTGTCTGCTGCGCGTCTGAGAGGTGAAAACACCATGGTTACCTTCTCATGGACAGGGAAACCTTTCACTTATACAGTGTTTGAATCACAATAAAACGTGAAACTCCACATGAAGAAAGAAGCAATTCCCCCGTTATTAGAGACGTGTGCTGTGCTCAGTGTCCTGCAGCTGAGAGAAGCACATTTACATTTTGAATGTTTTGTCCAATGTTGTTAGTCGGACGACTCAGCGCGGGAGAATCTCACCGAGTAAAAATCATCCAACAATTATATGAATGCATTTCTGTTGAGACAGACTCAAAAAAAGGACTCATCATTTCAGATTTTCTATTTATTTGGGGCAATAGGATGATCCTGAAAGTCTTAAAGTGTTAGCATCTATAACTCTGCACAGAATTCTGCTCGTCCACAAATGTAGAGTCATATTATTTATGTCTTTGATCAGATTCGTGTTTTTATCCTTAAGAGACGTTCACGTGAAGGGAATAATCCTCAACAGCTCAAGGTCCACTTTTATTCAACTCAATCGTTTTCATATTTGGAATAAAAATGATTCCTCTACAAAATGCTATAAAGAATGTTTCAAAGATTGTTTAATCTTGTTAACGTATATTTTAATTTCATTGTAATCTCTTACCCATAGAGAAATGTATTATAGTTATTTTTGTGTGTGTGTATTCTTCAAATAAGCTCATTGGAGGTTTGCTTCGTGTTCTTTAGTTTTGGGTCTTCTTCAACACAGCACCAGGTCTATTATGTAACGTGAATGACCAGGAAAATAAACAATAAACAAACAAAGCACAGCATGTATTGATGCTCCGGTGCAGCTGGATGTAAACGACACTGACACAGAGACGAGCGCGGCTGAAACCTCAGCTAACTGAACTCATATTTACACGTTTGACTCTCAGGATGAAGCTCTCAAAGTCACGGCGACGACCTGCACCGACAGTTCTGACTGAACAAACAGGAAGCGGTCACTGGGTTTGAAGACGAGTGGACCCCGGCACAGTCAGGTCCTGCCTGGAATTTCAAACCCCTCATGTGTTCCGTTTACTCTGGAGAGCACACGTTTTTTCCCTCTTCACAGCAGATGAAGTAGAAAGTGTGAGAGAGAAACTGAGCTGCCTGAACATAGAAGATGGTAATCCTCAGTATAGCCTGTGGAAGCTGGATGCTGAGGCTCCACAGAGAACACTGGAGAAATACAGTCTAATCCATCTCAGGAGGAAGTCCTACTTTATATTCTTATACTGTGATACAGGCTGCTCTTATTATTAGTGAGCTCACTCTCTCTGGTGAATCTGAGCAGCAAATAAAAAGCCCCGAAAGCCGAGAACAGAAGCTGGAACACTCGCACGTCCCTGAGATTTAGTGACAAACAGAATGCACAGCGCAGGGGAAGCAATCACCAAGTGTGGTAATGAGAGGAGAGAAGACGACGCTGGGATGGCACAGTGAATATCAGTCATCGCAGCTAAAGAGCAAAAAGTTACACCTGACGAGCATCGGCGCCACCGTGAGCACCACAAGTGACACAGGTGTAGACGTGGTCAGGATGATGAAGATGAAACTGAGCAACACAAGAGGAAAGAAGAGCGGGTTTCAGGGACTTTGTTTACAGAACACGGTCCAAAGAAAGAAAGAAAACACAGAATGAGAATGAGTTTCAAATGAATAGAGAGGCAACAGTAATTAAACTAAATGAGTATTACTTTTAAACAAAGTCTGCAGAAGACGATCACTGAATGCACAATTTGTCAAATCTTAAAGCACACGGGCAACAAAGGGCTGCCACTCCTGACACGTTACCCTGTGTCCTGTGTCTCTAATAAAGTGGCTGACACAAACAAAACCCGGTAAGAATATGCAGGCCTTCTCCAGTCACACAATCACCATTAGAACACAAAAAAACAGTCCTTTAAAAGCTGCAATAGAAAACGTCTTTATGATGTCACAACTGAGTGCACAGGGTAACGAGGATCGACAAACACACACACACACACACACACACACACACAGTGTCTGTTAAAGGTTGAAAACCTTGGAAATCTTGGTGTGAAAAGGCCAAGGGACAGAAACTGTTGCTGAGAGCGTGAACGTGAACATCAAGACCTCATTGACACAGGAACACGTTCATTATCAAAAAAACACACAAAGTCTGAAACTGCTTTAACAAAGAGGAAGTCACACATTAAGTTTGCACTGAAACCTAAAGACAGTCCAAGTTTTTGGAAAGAGACCGTCTAGACCAGGACTACCAGAAAATCTCCTGCAGCCAGTGAGGACACATTCAAAATATAATAAATATAATATAACAATTAAAATAGTGTGGTCATAGCTGTCCTTCGCACGCCTCAAAGTGCATAAAAAGCTGTGACTGTTCTCAGATGAACTGAAAGTGCATTAAAATCAGAAAGGTGCAAAATATTAGCATTTGTTCGTCTTTGAAATGAGATAAATGTGACGTCATAAATACGACCCACAAACATCTCACAGATGTAGGAGTCTGTGAGGGACCGTGGAAAGTGTTTCTCAGTGTTTTCTGGTGGAACCACAGGTTGGGCCACTGTGAAGTCGGTTCTGATCCGCCTGTGAGTAGTCTGGCTCTGGACTGTTCCACGACAGAGCCACAGTCTCCCGTCGAGATGACATGTTTCTTCTCACGGTGCTTTGAAGACACAGAGAGTGTAGGAGCAGTGGGCAGCGACTGAGCAGCGTCTGAGGGCGGGACACCAACCGGCAACCATCCGTTCACAAGCCAAGTTCCCGTTCCACTTGGCCACGGGCTGTGCTTCACTAACCTGTCTGCAGTCCAGATCTGGCTCCTTGTTTTTGTTTATATTGTTTTGACAGTAAGAATCTTACTGCAGTGAAGTCCCAGTTTATCAGTAAATACTGCATTAGTGTTTGTGACTGTGGTAGTGGAGAGATTTACTCACAACAACACAACAACACTGACGCAGGCTCCGCTCTCACACTGAAGTTCTCATTCTTGTTGTGATTGAAGGATGTGACCCCGCTGCTTCCCCCAAGTGAGTAATATCAAAAAAAAATATTTGCTCCAAACACAATTCAGTGGAGAACGCGGATGCAAAGCATTGACTGAATTATTTATAATTCTGCTCTTGTGTTGTGTAGTTTGCTGCTCTCCTCGCTCACAGTGACTCAGCCGAGCTGCTGCAAACGCCAAAAACACAGTGCTGTGCTTCAGGTCATTAAAACTGACTCAGCAACACACTCAGACACATGCCAAGGATCAGGTGAGATTAGAGGAGGGTCTCTGGGCAAAAGGGATTCCTTTTTCATCCTGAAACAGGCGGATTATTGTAACATCACTCCGTGTACGAGCTGCGATACGGATGGTTTCAGATTTTAAAAAGGTCCAGTGATCGATATAAAGTATCTGACATTTACATTTAAAAGCATTTAAGCGTTTAACAGACTAACTTCTGCTAGGACAGAAGATGCTCTTGGAAGACAGACCATGTTCTGGTCGTGCTCGGCAGCGTGGAACGTCACGCCCACACGACGAAGGGTAACATAAGCCTTTGGGAGGGCATTTAGGTGGGAGCCACTGACGTAATCTGATGTATTTTTCACATAATGAGTAGAGTAATGGATTACAATTGCAAAAACAGAAAGTAATTAGATTACAGTTACTTTCCCGCACGCAGACTGCGTTACTAAACCGTGATTCTGTTTGTTAGACTGTCTCATGGACGATCACGTGTGAACGACATCAGTGGTAAACAACAGACACGTCGTCTGTCCATCAACAGAAGATAACATGGACCGCGGGAGAGAGCGGGAGAGAGCGGGACCACGCAGCGTTTAACGTTTACCCAAGTACCGACGTTACTTGGAGTCTGACTCAAAGTAACGTCGGTTAAAATTAAAAGATTTCATATGATGAATATACAGAAAAAATAGAATTGGGCTGAAAGGTCTATTGCTATCGAGTATTCAGCTTGTGCATCATGTTTTTGAAAAGTAACTAATTATTTTTGAAAATAAGTCATCAGTAAAGTAACTGGATTACTTTCTTGGAGAAGTAATCAGTAACTAATTACTATTTCCAAGTAACTCAACCAACACTGGAGTGAGCAGAGCCATGAAGCACTTTGTGGGCTCTAGCATCAGTGATTTGAGTTTGATGCGGCGGCTAAAGGAAGCTAGTGGAGCTCAATGACCAGAGCATGTTTCACAGCACAGGTCAGGAGGCCTGTTCCCAGGGCGGGAGAAGACCAGAGCCTGCACGAGGACCTGGGTCGCCTGTTGAGTCAGGTACGGTCCTGATTCTTCTTATATTAAATAGTGTAAAGCAACAGAGGTCACATGATCTGTAAACGTCAACCGGTCTTGCTATGTTGGAAGGAGCCAGAGAGAGGGAGTGGATGTTCACGCAGATGTTCATGCAGATGTTCATGCAGATGTTATGATGTAGCGTTGGCTTGGCTGGGAAGACCTGCTCTGTCCTGAAGTCCTGCTCTGATTATTCCTCTGTTTAACTTTCACACTCTCACACACAAACACACACACACACAGTTGCACAAAGGAGATTTACCCTTCGCCTGAAAACTACTAATCAAGAGTGAGTCACCCACACCTTATCAGATAGTCATTGTAGCACCTCCTGTTAGCAGCACAAACCTGCAAGGGAGCAATTCCAGTGATAACATTTATAATAAAACACACACACACACACACACACACACACGAGGGATCTAAGCATTGACAAAGGTGACTCACGCTTCTGCAGCCTCCAAGGCAAAAAAATCATTATTTCTTATTTCATTTGAAAAGATGCTTTGCTAATTTTCACTACAGTTCTCTGCGGAGTGTCAGACGATCTACAGCGGACACGTGAGCATCACAGCGGGCCAACAATAGCAAAGAATCCGACTGGGGGAATTACTCAGAGAAGAAGAAGGAAAAAAAAAAAGCCATTTGTTTTGTGATGTATGAATTAATGAGTGAAACCTGAATTCACCCTCGGGGAGCTGAACCCACATGAGGCACACAGTGTGAGCTCTTTCCAACAATGACATTTTCTTGCGGCACTTTTGTGCTCTATATTAGTCCTCGTGACAATTAAAGCCTCACTGAGTGACGACAAAAGGCTGTGTCATCAGGCTCATTTAAATATATATATATAGATATATATATATATATATATATATATATTCATATATATATATATAATAAAAAGACAAATTACAAACAATCAAGTCTGGTAAAAGGTAAAAGATTAAAATGTTGCTACCGTGTGCTGCTGAGCATCCAAATGAAAATGAAGTCAAAAGTGTGGTCTAAACTCTGGTCTTCATTAACTTGGAGCATAAAGATATGAAGAACAGTATGATACAATTAACATTCTATTGTCACATCTAACAGTTTATTTCAAAGGTTCAGAAACGGCAAAACACCTTTATATTCACCAGATTAATGGTGGACCAGACAAAAATGTAAGGTTCAGGAAGAGTATTAGGGCCACATGTAACAAGAAATACAAATTCAGATTTGAATCTCAGAATTTTAACTTTAATCTCAGAATTCAGATTTTTTTCAAATTCGGACTTTAATCTCAGAATTCTAACTTTAATCTCAGTATTCAGATTGTTTTCAAGTTCGGACTTTAATCTTAGTATTCTGACCTTTTTCAAATTCAGATCTTAATCTCAAAATTTTGACTTTTTTCACAGAATTCTGACTTTTTTCACAGAATTCTGACTTTTTTCACAGAATTCTGCCTTTTTTTGTAATTTTTCCTCAGAATTTGAAATTAAATCTCCGAATTCTGACTTTACGAATTCTGACTTTAATCTCAGAATCCATGCGGTTTTATTATTTATTTATTTATTTCTTAGATGTGGCACTAACACTCTTCCGTACAATGCAACACTCACCTTAATAGATCTTGATCTTTATCTAGTTTCATGTTTCTTGACCAAAACGTTCCCAGATGTCAGTAACAAACACGATGTTAACATCATGATGTAAGAATGCGCTTCACTGACGATCAACATCCCTCAGTTTACAGCAAACACACATAGAGCAGCTTCTTAAATGAATAATTAGCAGAGATTAGTTGGACAGAAGCAATTAAAAAGAGACAGCTTCCCTCCAGAAATAGATACTCAAGACTTTGGGCTTATTTCACAAATAGGTAGTCAAGGAAATGTCGATGGGCTGTCAATAACCAAGAGGATAGTAATTAGTGCCGTGAAGGGAGGCTTACTCAGTCTTAGCTGACAATTATGAGACGGCTTCATCACAAGGAACGAGGTTCTTCTACACCACCCTGCTCCACACACAGTGTGCGCCTGATTGAACAGATTGTGAGTCCTTTTTGTGGTCACAGGGAAACAGGTGCATTAATAACCTCTAAATTGATGTAAATCAGAAAGAGATGTTTGTATCGTGTGTGTTTTCTGAATGAGTCTGTGAGGAGAGAATGAAGGCGGTCAAGGGATGAGGACGGTTACTGACATGTTCAAATATGTCAAACATGTTGTTTTCTCTGCTGTGGGTGAGACACACGCTCGTCGTTATTTTATGACTTAATGTTTGACGATTGTTCACGCTGGAGATGAATAATACTTCTTCTCCACAGCAGTGGGCTTGTTTCTCTCCCTCTCTCTCTCTCTTACTTCCGCTCTGCTAATTGAGACACAAAGCTCTCTCCATTTGCTCCAGGCAGCAGTTGTCGTGTCATGTTCTATCAGCTGTGTGTGTGTGTGTGTGTGGGGTGATAAGTGTCATTAACATCAAAGCTTCATCAACATGAAGAATTCTTCACAGTGAGGACATCTCAGTCCTCAGCAGTAGCTTCTTCATGTCCGCCCGGCACCGACAGAGCTCTAAACTGTCCCAGGTGTCACTCTGTACACCCCCCCGTCCCCCCCCCACGTCAAGCTTCATTTAATGAAGCTCATTGCCCGGCATAGGGGGAAAAAGAAATACTACCAGCGACTGCTGCTAAGCAACAGGCTCTCTCACACAGTTCCAACTGAAATCACCTCCCCAGAGAAAGTGACACCACTTGGCCTGGTGTGTCCTGCTCCTTCTCCACCAGCAGACACTGAGAGGGACACATTTCTGTCTCCAGTACGATCGTCTCACACCGATGGAGACGTTTGTGCTGCGGCAGGTTTCACTAACGGTCCGTGCTACAATATACAATTATACATTATCATTATAATCAGATCTACATGCAAACCTCTGCAGCATGTTTGCATGATGATAAATCTGCTGAACAATGAAAGGAAAGTATTTGCAGTTTGATTGTGTTATAAATCACCACAGAGCAACATGATTTCTGATGCCACGTTGAGATGTTTAAAGCTCCTTTTCCACCTCTGGTCCCAGCTCGCCTCGCCTCGCCTCGCCTCGCCTCGGCACGGCACGGCACGGTTGGGGTTGGTTTTCCACTACAAATAACACCTACTCAATGTGGGCGGAGTCATGACCACACGGCTGCATGAAACTGCTGTGTCTTTGTTTTAAACGCGACACTTGTAAAGCAGTTGTTTTCAGTGTCACTGAATCATTAGAATCAGAACTTCCTCCATGATTGTGATGAGCAGTGCTGTCACTAAATACACCAGACTCCTCTGTTAAATACTGAGATTTTAGACATTTGCCTGGTCATTGTTGGAGATTAACCCACGTTTTTTAGGATTGTTAAGTCTTTTTGACCCATCTGCAGTTCGGCATTGTTCGGCTTTGATTCTTGTGTCAGACGTCTCCACCTGTGACCTGGTACCTGGTACTATGCTAGTGGAAATGCAACTTAACCGTGCCGTGCTGAGGCGAGTTGAGCCAGTGGAAACGCACCATATGAGACACCTTGAATTCAGCATGTATGAATGTATTTTGTTTGAAGCATAGAACAATGTAGACGAGAACTGTCCAACTTAAATGACCCTAGCGGCTAATGAGTGTGTATTCTTAGTCAAGAGGAGGCCGATCCAGAGAAGAAAAGTGGGGAATATCCCAGTTAAGATATTCATGATGATGTTTTTATGTCGGTTTTTCCTAATTTCAAATATCAAATTTCAATTTAATTATTAATACACTATTTTAACACGCAGTAAATTGTAAATAACTACCAGATATTGAAAGTTATTCTGTAAAAATGGGCAAAAGCACTCACAGGACACTTCCTGGACCTTCCATGTTTTCCTTTTCCTCCACGTGTGGCCCACGGGCCACCAGTTTGACACCAGTGATCTAGACAGTAGTCACAATTACACAAATAATATAAAATAATAAGAATAATAATGAAATACTTGGACCTGGATGTAAAGCAAGTCGTTCTTGTCCTGCTGCTTTATTGTTTTAGTCTATTCTCCGGTCACCGTGTGCAGCGCCTCACTGGATTTTGTTTCCCAGCCTCCAGGAGTCCCCAATTTAGTATCAGAGACACAAACTCATGGATCAAAAAAAAAAGAAATCGCTGGCGGACCACACACTGTGCTCGAGCCGCCAACGCTGATTTCATGCTGCTGTTCTGTGGCAATAACTCATGCAGGAGACCACACACACACACACACACACACACACACACTCCCACTCCCACTCCCTTGTACAGATGGAACAGAGTGGTTGTGATAAGACCGTGTGGGTGTGCTTTACAGCGCCGCCATGATTGTAGCTGTGGTCATTTCTGTACCGTCTGATAAATCCCATTAAATAACACTAATAATACATTGATGTGACGGGAGTAAAGAGTCAAAATGAGCCCGACGTGTGATTCTATACGAACACGACGAGATGGAGTGTTCGTATAGAATCCGTCTTGTGCCTGAGCTGCAGGGTGGAACACGCAGCCTGGTACCAAATCATGCTGACTCACAGGCTCGGCCTGGATCAAAAGCATGCAGCCATGAGCCAGAAAAGCCTGTAGTGCCCACTCGATTCCCCGAGTGGGAACAGGGAAATATGTTATTTTACCTGCGTCTTGCGTTCCAGCTAATGCCACTTGGAGCTGAAGCCGGAAAAAAAATAAAAAAATAACCCACGTGGAGAGAGCAGAGTCATCTGACCGAGGACTTTGTTGCCCACTGCTTCCAAACATACTGTGATGCTGCACACATAGATCATGAAGAGGGCTGAGAGTCTTTGTATCGGACTGTGAGCTCATCACACAACCTGACAAACTCACAGAGGTGGAAAGTAATCAATTACTTTTACTCACGGTAATTACAATTACTCATGGTAATTGAGTAGGTTTTTGTTGTGTACTTTGTGTACTAAGGCCACACAGTGGTATAGTGGTTAGCACTCTCGCCTTGTAGCGAGAAGACCCGGGTTCGAGCCCCGGTTGGAACGAGGGCCTTTCTGCATGGAGTTTGCATGTTCTCCCGTGTGTGCGTGGGTTCTCTCCGGGTTCTCCGGCTTCCTCCCACAGTCCAAAAACATGCAATGTGGGGATAGGTAAATTGAACACTCTAAATTGACCATAGGAGTGAGTGTGAGAGTGAAAGGTTGTTTGTCTCTATCTGTGTGTGGCCCTGCGATGGACTGGCGAACTGTCCAGGGTGTACCCCGCCTATCGCCCGATGTAGCTGAGATTGGCACAGCACCCCCGTGACCCTCTGGTGGAGGATAAAGCGGTAGATGATGACTGACTGACTTTGTGTACTAATTTGTAATTTTACTTTTACTGAAGTATTTTTTTTGGAAGTTACTGTACTGAACTTTCAATCTGAAATCTGTCTCTGAGTCAGAAAATTTTTTGGCCTGAATTTAGAAAAATAAAAAGTTAAATTCACGCAGCGGAAACGTAAGCAGTGAACGATGAAGAATTGTTGCCCCCTATGACTGAATATAGTGATAATATAAAACAACAAGTGGCACAGAAATATAATAACAATCAGAATGAGAATACTTTATTAATCCTGGATAAACCTGCAGTGGTCTTGAAGTATTCTGTTGATTTGGTGTTTGCTTGCGTTCCATCACAGAACAGCATTTCATGCATATTCCTCAGATGTGATGCTAAGTTTGTGGTCTCTCCCAGATTACATTCATTTTCTTACGGCAAATCCAACACAGCCAAAATGCTCCCAAACAGCCGTCATAACGAGTTTCTGCTTACATTTTTAATGTTTCTAATTCTACTCAAGTACAAGTATCACTATTTAGTCTTTGTAAAAATAGGATTGATATAAAGAAATAGGTTTTTGCCTCCGTCTGCACCTCCTGCAACATTCTACCTTCATTTTCTTCAATCTCTGCCAGAAACAACGCCCGAGCCCCCCCCCCACCACCACCACCACCCTCACCTCCTACTACAAAGAGACTCCGGTTCATCAAGCAGCAGCTCACCAACAAAACTCTCCACTCACGCTGGCCCACTTGAGCCTGGATGAGCCTGGATGAGCCCACTGAGCGCCGGGCTTCGTCTGAGCTGGAGTGGAACAGACTCCGTCTCACTCCTCTGAGAAACTCCTGCTCGTGAGAACAAGCCTCAGACATTTATCTTTCTCTCTGCACTCAGATGAGGAGACACAAAAATACATACATACATAAAATACTGTCAAACAAAAAACAGGAAAACACAGTAAAAAGAATGGAATAAGAACCCTATTGTAACTAAAAGCCCGATTAAAAAGAAAGGTTTTTAAAAATGAGAACATGAGTGTGTAGGCAGCGAAGGTCTTCACATGTGACCTGAGATGTAAGGAGGAGTCTGACCGTGCAACACTCTCAACGTTAGGGTCAAGATTTTAAAATGAAAATGGTGAAGGGAGGATAAAACACAGCTTACCCTTAAAATCTAGAGCATCACTTTTAAACATAAATAAATGCAGATGAGAGAAAACGAGTGTTTCTCAGTATAGCAGCGGTGTTTGGATCTCGTGTTGCCCTTCCACGACGTGCACACAGGGGATTATTTTAGTTTTAAGCCACGACTGACATGCAGACACTGTGCTGGTAAATCACCATGTCAGTAAACAGGCTGGATAATGACGGAAATAAAACACAGAAAGTGCACTGAGAAAGTTTCAGAAGTGAATTCTTCTGCTCAGAGACGTCGGCAGTTTGACGGGAAAAATACAATCCTTGCTGCCGCCCGCCTCTGCACTGCTGCACTGCTGCACTGCTGACAGAGCCGAGTGTACAAATAATGCTCCATCCTTTCTGTTTCTGGAGCTGTTCAAATCAAAGCCCTACACTGTTAAATACTGTCTTATCTTAATGATGTCGCGTGAAAATGACGGTGTCTCATGCAGCATCTCCACATTTCTGTGACAGCCGAGACTGAGGATTGCTCCTTTCACAGACACTGGAGCTTCTTTATTTTTGGGGGCTAATAATATCTCCTGTCATTTGCTCTGCCAGGATAAAGCTACAGGCACCAACTGTGCCGTGTGTGTGTGTGTGTGCACAGTTTACCCTCTGAGCAGAGGAAACAGACTAGCCCTGACTCCCACTGAGCGCGTCAGCACCACAGGAACACACTCCCATCGATCTGTGTTGGAGACCTCCCATCAAACTCCCGGCACGACGCTCGGGCAAAGTGGAAAGAATCTAAAACGGCTACAAAGTGCGACTCGGGTCAACGACGCCTCAAATGGTTTGTCGATAGGTGGAAGCGACTGTTGTTGTTGTTGTTGTTTAAGAATCAAAAGGTGAGCATGCATTCATCAAACATCAGTGCAGATTACAGCACGCTGCCAAACACCCTCTTCCCTCTTTAACAGCAATTCTTCTACCGCTTTATACACACACACACACACACAACCATTCTCTCTCACACCTACAGTCAATTTAGTGTGTCCAGATTACCTAATCCCCTAATCTGCATCTGTCTCTGCATCGGGTTTTTGTTGCTGTGAAGGCCTGAGTGCTAACCGCTCCATGTAAAAGGAATTCCATTCCATTTATTTCTTGTTCAGCTGATGATAAAAACAAACATCCACTTTTCCACCTACAGCTGTAGCCGTGTATCTGACGTCGTGTCTGCAGTAAAAGAGCAGCGACAGTGTCAGCGTCAGCGTCAGCGTCAGCACTCAGACGAACATCAGGCATAAAACATGTTATTGTTGGGATTCAGTCGACTGCGACAGCTCATAAAAGTGTCTCTAAAAGAGTCAAACTTTTATTCCACATTAAAAAACATTTGCAGGGTTCACGAGAAAGCATGTGACGCACTGTAGCTGACTTAGATGAACACATGAACACATAAACACATGAACACAGGGTTGATTTTGGGATCACGAGCATCACTTTTACAGCATGTTTACAGCAGAAGCCTGTAGGCCAGTCCTGGACGAGGCTTGTTGAGGAAACACAGATCCTTCCTGTGTTGGACTAAGTAACATGTGTTTATCTCACATTTACATACAGGATGACCATGTTAGATAATCTGTCTGTGAGCGAGACACGTTCACTCTTCACTACGTCTGTGGTCCATCTCCATCTCTATGAGGGTTCAAATGGTCCACCTTCATCCCATTCAGTGTGTGCACCACAGCGCCACCCACTGGACCATTAGCAGTCAAAGCAACACACGCCACAGCATCAAACTCAAATAATATTTAAAGAGAAGTGTGTGAAAACCTGGAGAAGATCCTCCGTCTTCAGCAGGGAACACAACATCACCGTCATAATTCACTTCACTGATAAACTGTGGCTTTGAGAAAATAAATCACACCTCGTGTCGTTTTGTCAGGAATAAAAAGCCTGAAATTGACAGTTTGTTCTTGTGAGAATGAGATTTAGCAGAATAAGACGTATGATCACAGTTAATGGTGACTGTGATAATAATAATTAAAAACAATAAACATGAAACATGGAAGCAAATACAAGATCAATCACTGAAAACCACAATCATCACAGACAATCCAGAACCAACACAATGAAGGGTGACACTGACTAAAGGGCGGGGCATGTCACCTGAAAAGGCGGGAAAACAGACAACGACCGGGGAGTTGATGATCAAAACAGGAAGTGTCAAAATAAAACAGAAACAAAAATAAAACTCCAACCAAATCAGGAAAATAAATCAAAGTCGGACGATGAATAAAGTTCTTAGAACTTAGAAAAGTTTTTTTTCTTTTCTACGACAATAAAATAACTACTATTTTGATAAGATTTGACTGACAGTTTGAATTAGAGCTGGATCTTCTCCTGGACTTCATGACTTCGTTTATGATTCTTCACATTTTCTGTCCAGTCATGGTAGACGATGACCAATCTCTGGCCCGCTCACAAAGAGTCTCACAACTACACAACTGCACACACGTCACTTTTGTTGGACTCACTGCAACACAACCTAAACAAAGTCTAATGAAACCTGTGACAGCAGCAGCTGAGAGTGTGAGAGGTGAAGAGGTTCAGACAAGAATGTCCCACAACATGCAGGAAACACAACCATCAACTCCTTATTCAACACAACCACTTCACTACTTTTCACTTAAAACCACAAATGTCAACATCTGCTTGTCATCGTCACCAAAGTCTGTGAACTGTCCAAAAATCCTCATATTTCACATCCAGAATCTGCACTTTTCCCTTCAGAGACACTTTAGACACTTTTCAATAACACATCTCAGCTCTTAATAAACAAACTGCTCTGTTCTTATTGGTTTTAGGTTTCTACGTTATTTGTTATCTCGTTTATTTATTGTTTTGTTTTTTGTGAAATTCTGACGTTTTTATTGAAATTATTTATTGATTATAATCCTGAAATTTTAATACACTGTTGCAGCAATTGAGGACACATTTCCCTCTGGAACAATAAAGTTTATTTTTGAATCTTGAATGTTTGTTAGGGTTGAAAGAAGAGATGAGAATAAATGTTTGTCAAAGTAGCTCTCAGAAGAAAAAAGGTTGCAGAGAAATGGAAGATATGGAATATATGGAAAATGTATTGAAAGTAACGTTGTGTGGATGAGTGTGGATGGTGTGCATACAAATGCATTACAAGAAAGTTTGAGAATCAGTTTCTCTGAGTTACACACACACACACACACAAGGAGAACATGCAAACTTCATGCAGAGCGACCGTGTGGCGCCTAAAATGCCACATGTCCATATAAAAGTAAAGCAAAGTAAAAGTGAAACGTTTCCTGTGCTGCTGTTGCAGTAAAGTGAGGAACAACGTGTGTTTTTTGACATTTGAGGATGAACAGTGATTAGCGTAGCGATGACTCACAAACATCCACAGGGAAACCTCTGCTGCCGTCAGTGGTTTCCTGTCGTTGTAGTGAGTTTGTTGTTATTGACGTCCTGTGACGAGCTCAGGAGTGTGTTTTCTGTCTGTCCACGGCGTCTCCGTGATTCATTCGTCCCGTCTCGCAGCATCCGTGGACAAACACCTCGTTGGCATTTACAAATTGCTCCTTTAATGGGAGCGGCTTTAACCAGACCATTAAATAAAAAGGAAATGACACAAGCCATTCATCATTCTCTCTCTATATATATATATATATATATATATATATATAACAATACACACGCCTGTTACTCAACTCAGAGCCATGCATTATGAATGAGGAACTCACCTGCATTTAAAATATGCTCAATCATTTTCTTGACTGCTGCTCGAGGAAAATCCCGGGTCCTTGATGTATTAGAGATTTGCATAATCCATTTTTTTAGAGGTGGTTAACTCGGGGCTTTTACAGCACGTATGTGTGTAATTACCTCAGAATAAACCTCTTATTTGTACTTTTACCACCATGTGGTTTCAGATGCTCTAATGAGACAAACCAGACACATTTGACTTAAAAACCTCCTCTTTAGGACCTGGTTTTGGCTCCACTTATTTATGAAGTGTTAAGTGTTAATATTGCATCACGTCCTACAGTGAAGATGTTTGGACATGAAGAGTTCCATCTGTGGATCCACAGAGTTATGCCACAGCATGAACTCGATATAAGAGGTAAAAACAGTGATGAAATGTGAAAAGACTTTTCTTTTTCTTCTTTTTAGTTTCATAAACGGTGGCTCATCAGCGCCTCTACACTGGCTCCTTGCAGATTTAAAGTACAAGCAAAGTGTTTATTTTTATTTTATGTCCACGTTTATCACCTTTTTGTCGAGATGAAGGAGTAAATGAAAGTGTTTTGATATTTTGTGTCAAATGGGATATTAAAAATCTCCCCAATAAATGAAAGTAATGTGTTCATGAAGACGTTTGAACACTTTGGGAGACCTCGTCCGTCTTTGGATCTGCGCAGCATGAAGGACATAAAATCCAAAATATTGTTTTATTTCAGTTCAAAGTGGTTGTGTTTTTCTCCACTTTATAAGAGGCAACAGTTTTCTTTTGTAGCTCTTAAATTTCATAAATGCGACAAACTGTACTTCTTTCAATGTAGTATATGTATATAATATATTTATATTTGATATTCTCTTCATTTTAAGGGTCAAATAGGTTTTTTTGTGGCTCAGATGAATTTTATTTAGGTGGAGAATGAACAAAAATGTCTCCGTTCATACTAAAGCTTGACTTATTCAGATTAGCCTTAAACTCTTGAGTTGTTGTTTTTTTTAACCTCCGTCTACTGCGTTGATCGTGTCTGTTTTATTTCATCTTAACTTTTTTATTTACCTTTGTGCGTTTGATTTTTCTTCTTATTTGATATGTAAAGCGACCTCGAGTGTTAGAAAGATACTTACAAATAAAATGTATTATTAATATTAGTATTTTTAACTCAGTGCCTAACCTTAACCCTACCTCTGGACCTCACAAAGACACACACACACACACACGGTTCACAGAGTGTGTGTTATCAGGGAGACGATGACAGCTGAGTGTAGGCAGAGTGCAGCTTTTAGCAGCCTCTGGCCTGTGTGGAGTATCACACTAATCACAGAGCAGCACATATTGTATGCAAATGGAGCCTGAAAACATTTAAATACCCAAACCATCACAGGCACCGTGTTATTTCCTCGCTCCAGTCAAACATTCTTCTCCTACAACGCACACAAATGCTTCTCTCTGTGCTCTGGAAACAACTCGGAGGCTAAAAACACTCATAAAATATGAAATAATCACATGGAAACTGTTCAATAATTCCACTGAACTTCCATGTTTCATATTTGTAATATGATTTATGATCTACTCAGTCAGCATCAATACTTTACCATTTATATAAATATCACAACATTCATAATGCACTCACAGTGAGTGACCAGGAAACATGAGACAGTGGAAACATCAATAATTACAATTATTTTAGCTCATTTTCCAGCTTCTTTGCTCCATTTGACAAAGAAATCATTCAAACTCAATCATTTTGGATTGTGGACAAAATAAGACTTTCAAGAATATCATCATTTCAAGCTTTGGGAAACACAACACATTTCAAGATTTTCAAGGTTTTTTTAAGATTTTTTAAGATTTTTCAAGGTTTTTTTAAGATTTTTTTAAAAAAAATCAACATTTTTTCAAGATTATTCAACATTTTCTGGCATTGTACGAACCAAACAAGTACTCGATTAATCGTTAGTTGCAGCTCAAAACATCAGGTAAAATACTCTGACCTGTGAGCAAGGCACCATCACCTAATAACAATTCTGTCAACAGATGAAAATCTAAATCTTATACTTTATTAATCCCCTCAGGGAAATTATTTCTCTGTATTTGACCCATCCTAGAATTAGGAGCAGTGAGCTGTCACACTGAGTAGCACCTAGGGAGCAATGGGGGTTGCTCCCCAGCCCTTTTGACCTGGTGGGGACTTGAACCAGTGACCCTCCGGTTAAAAGCCAAGTTCCCTTTCCACTTGGCCACCGGCTGCCCCAAATACTGGTGCGTGTTTGTTTCCAGTGACACAAAAACCGCTGTGATTAAAACGAGAAGAATTAACAAGATAAAGTTGAATGTTTGACTCTGATTTGATGGAAATGAAGCGTGTGAGCAGATGAGAAAACACTGGGTTTGTACCGTTCTGTTGTTCTCCACACTGATTCAGTGACTTCTCTGATTCCTTTTTACTCAACCTGTGAGTCACATGATGATTATGTCCATCCTCATTCCAAAAATAAAAATGTTATTTCTTGTTGTGACAAACACAGATAGCTCCGCCTCCTCTAACCCTGAACTCCTCGAGCTCCACTGAGCCGAGACCATCACGTGCTTCTAAGTTTGTAAATATTAAAATTGCTAATTCAAAACACGAGCTGCAGAAGAAGAAGAAGAAGAAGAAGAAGAAGAAGAAGAAGAAGAAGAAGAAGGAGGATAAAGCAAGGCCCTTAAAAATACTGTAGATAAAATAATAACTCAAAGGCTTATTCTGAGGATACAGTGTTATTTGCAGATGACACAAAGAGTTTGTGCTCTGGTGTAGAACTGCAGAAGCTTTTTGGAGGAATAAATAAATAAAAAATAACTTTAATGTAGAAGTAAAAGTACATATTGATAATGTAAACATAGAAAGAGGAAATGAAATCAAACTGTTTGAGGGAAGTTGGAAAAGAGAGGAAAACAGAAAGCTCTATAAATATTATATTGTTCATTACTTTCACCACGCTGGAGTCACTGTGTGGATACTAAGATACAAGCGTGCAGAAAAAGAAAGAAATCACTCAGATACTGAGAGAACACACAAATGAAAATGAAAAAACAACAACTTATTAACTTCAAATAAATAACAAATAAAATAAGAGAAGAAGAAACTAAATTTAAACATTTCTAAGAATATACAAAATACAAAAAGCACAGGACGTTAATGTCAGCGTTTTAATCCACACAATGTTGTAGTGTTGTTGTATCATTGGTATATTGTGTAAATAGTTGTTAAATTGAGTCGAGCTGAAACAATGACTCGATTAATCGATGAATAAGAAATTAATCGTCAACTATTTTGAAGCTTTTTTCATAATCAAAACAAGATTTCTGATAGTTTTAGTTTCTTAAATGTGAATATTTTCTTCATTTCTTCGATAACAAAGAAAATCACAAACACTGATGAACGTTTTTTATGACTCGATTAATCGTGAAAACAATCGATCGATTATGAAAATCATCAGCATGTAATAGGACTGGGCTAGGTTTATAAGTTTATAAGTTTATAAGTGTATAAGTGTATAAGTGTATAAGTTTATAAGTTTATAAGTTTGTGCTCCTCTTCTGCACCTGTTTGTCGTTGCATCCATTGATTCCACATTTGTATTATTAAGTTTGCGACTCATAAACAAATCTTTTAAGAGTTCCACTCGTAAACAAAAACAGAAAAGAAAAAAAGCTCCTAATTAATTTGTTGAGTCTCACTGTTTGTCACAATATACTTGTGTGTGTGTGTGTGTGTGTGTTTGTGTGTGTGTGTGTGTGTGTGTGTGTGTGTGTGACCTATTCTTCATTAAAAAGCAATTATAGTTTTTGTTTTTTGTGTGTGTGTCTGCATTGTGCCCGACCTTTAAGTCTGAGCTCTCAGCAGCAGATTAAACTTCATTAGTCTGAGGAAATTTATTCTTCATTGTATTTCACACACAATGATTTTTACACACCGCTCGCTTTCAGTCCAAGTCTCCAAGAAATAAAAGACACATGTTGATATTTCCAGACCAGCGTTGTGTTGGACACATGACTCTCACCTATTAAGCTGTCTTTAGTCTCCCGGCAACACACACACACACACCCACAGACACACACACCCACAGACACACACACACCCACACAGACACACACAGATTGTCTCCGTGTCAGCAGTTTCTCTGAGAACACCTCGGCCTCGCCACACGCTGCCATCACTAAGTGTCGCCCTCGGTGTAATTAGCCACAGGAATAAACAGAGTCAAGTCTCAGGTCAGTCAGGGTGGAGCAGTGACGGAGCAGTGACGGAGCAGTGATGGGGCAGGTGCACAGATCAGTGCTCACGGCCTCGTCATGGCAACAGTGATGTGACCCCTCAAGAAAGAGCCGCTCTGACACACACACACACACACACACACAGACCTCCAGCACCTCCTTCTTCTTCTCAGGTTTTTCTGAGTGTAATGAAGGTGAGACGATGATGAGGACGACGAGCATGTGATCGTGGATTAGCAGACGACAACGTTCCTTATACGAGTGGAGATTAAGTCTGTTATCAGTGCGGCTCTCACATTAAGTGAGGCCCGCCCGGGGAAAATGAAATGAATGAGTGTTAGTTCTGATGTTGAGCTGCTGCTGCTGCTGCTGCTGCTGCTGCGGCTGCTGCTGCTGCTGCTGTTGCTGCTGTTGCTGCTGCTCTGCACTTACAACTGTGCCTGTTTACTATCACTAAGGACTGATGTTCATCCAAGAGATGAACAATTATTACAACTCAACTAAAAGACTCTTATTTATTTACCTAAACTCCCAGCTACATGTTTTTGTACTGTGGCAGGAAGCTGCAGAACCTGGACTCATGGAGAGAACATGCCAACTCCATGCAGAAAGGCCCTGGTTCTGACTGGCTCGCATCCCGGGTCTCAAACCTGGGTCGCATCCCGGGTCTCAAACCTGGGTCTTCTTGCTGCTGCAAAGGCAAGAGTTCTAACCGCTACACCGACCATGTGGCCCAAAGTGTAACCACATTTATTTAAAACATGATTTTAAATCTTCAGAGCTAACAGTGTCTCACTGAGGAGTCCACCAGAGACCTGCATGTCAGCTTCAGTCTTTGATGATGATGATGCTGAGATCACTGAGATCACTGAGATCACTGAGATCACTGAGATTCACCAAAGCCTTCAGTGAAGCTGGAGAATCCTCGTTCCTCGTCTCTTTCCTTTAGTATCAGTCTTGTCTGATCCACTGGGACGTCCAGATAATCACAGTGATAGAAAACACGATGGCTGTTGTTTGTGAGATGACCCTCAGTGTCGTGATTCATCTTTATAGCGACTCACTGACTAATGCATGAGCTCATTGTTGAGCTGCGTGTGTGTGTGTGTGTGTGTTTTCTTTCTTCTTGTGATTTACTCGGTTGTGAAATGTCCACACGCAGCAGCGAGGTCCACGTGATGACACTGAATTTCATTAGCAACAACAAAGCACTCACATGGTTAAGTCCACACAGTTATTATGTGTAAATAAGAGAAGTAAAAGTGGAGGTGACAGATCTCACTCTGTCAGCTGAACACTGTGTTTGAGTTGAGTCATAAGACCTCAGTGGTTTCTTCTGTATTTCTGAGGATGAAATGTGTCTGATTTAAATCACAGAGAACAATAATGACGTCACAGTCTTATATTTTCTCAGCTTTGCAAAGTGAAGCGTCAAGAAAATCATATTTCACTGAGTAACTGACCATTGTTGATACATTTGAACCTGACGACAACTCATGTTGGGCTTTATTTATGGAAGTATATCAATTATATTATATTATTATATTATAATATATATTATAATTATATTATATTAAAAGAAAAACAGACAAAACAGCTATAAACTCTACGTACAGCACATCAGATGCATTATTTGTATTGGAACTATGTTAACTGTGTTGTCCCTATTTATACAAAATTATATTCTGTAAAATGTTTGTTCACAGTAACAAAAAAAACTTAAATCCAGCCTTTAAGAGGATATTTTATGGATGTATATATATATACATATATATATATCTATATATATATACATATATCATAGAATATGTCGTATTTTCCCAGTTTAACCCATGTGCTGATGTCAAATAATAATAGAAGTGATATTGAAACATATCAGGTTTTGTTTTTGTGGAATCACAATCTGCTCGGAATCATTTATTCAGAGCAATTATTTCAAATGACAAATGAATAACTGGTGAAAATTGGTGGTTCTCTCTTTCTTTCTTTCTTTCTTTCTTCCTTTCTTTGTTTCTGTCCCACACACACACAGAAGTTTGACGTCATCAGTGTCTGGTGTGATGAACCTAAAGGCCTGAGAACACAGTCACTGCACTTTAACAGTTACAGAGCAGTCAGAGCTGCTGCTGCTGCTGATGATGATGATGCTGTTGCTGCTGCTGCTGCTGTTGCTGCTGTTGCTGCTGCTGCTGCTGCTGCTGCAGAGCGTGTGATAACACCAGAGGAGAGACAGAGACACAGTCCTCACAGCCCTCACACTTCACACAACATGAATATTATATTGTGCTCTTGTCGCTGTAGCCTGGAAACAACAGTGGAGCCGCTGCTTCTGCTGCCCTGCATGTGAACAGTTGTGCCTTTAAAGTGTTGCCCGGCAAACGAGAGACCAGGTCTGGTGCATTAGTAACCAAACACCTCCTCCATCCCCTCCTCTCCTCTCTCTCCTCTCTCTCCTCTTCCTCCTCTCTAAGTATCTGGAGAAAAGCGAGTCTCCAGACCTCTACGCGAGGAAGAGTTCAAAGCACATAAATCTAACTGTGATTGACAGATTAAATTCCAGCCTGTGTTTTGCTCTCCTCTCCCTCCTCTCCCTCCTCTCCCTCACACACACGGTCACATTAGAAAGCAATTCAATTAAACTCATCCAACTCCATTCAGCGGGCGCGGTAATTAACATGCAAGCGAGCACCGCGCTTTGATTGTGGCGCGTAAACAAAGAGGAGAGTAATCCAGTTTATCCCACACACACACACGCACACGCACATACACACGCACACGCACACACGCACACACCTCCACCTCCTCGCAGCTTGAAATACATTTCTGTGACGCAAACGCATCATCGTCACAAACGTCAAACAGATGTTACTGTTACTGAATTTATATATGGTATGAAAAGTGGATTAGATTAGTCCTGGATTAGGGGGATTATTATTATGATTATTGATCCATAAATGTCACATCCATTTAAACTGTGTGATAAACACGACATGACTTATATGAAGTGCAAACACTAAAGAGCACGTGCGGTTCAAGTGCTGTTTGAGACGCTGAACTGCGCCTGACCTCAGTCAGAGGAGCTGTCCTTTCAGCACCACCAACCACTCTGCTCCCACTCTGCTGCGCGTCCAGGCCCAACCCTGTCTGCGTGGCTCCACGAGTGTTCTTTACAGCATTTAAATCACGAGGAAGAAAAACAAACAAACAAACCTCGTGACACTGAGTCACGCTCCACAAACACCAGAGGAAACCACACAGCTGTGAGCGCACAGGCCACGCCACGCCACGCCAAGTCACTTCTCTGTTTATAAAGCTGATTTAAAGATCAATGAAATCATATTTAAAGTGTAATTCCTCGTGTTTGGCTCGCAGTGAAGCTCCCTCCTCATCACAGAGAGTGCTGTGCTGCAACATGTTGCGTAAAAACTTTATCTAAACACTCGTGGCAGAGCGCGCGAGTGTGTGGTGACGTTTTATTGCTTTGATAATGCGATCGTGCTCATGATAAACCATCAAGCCCCTGTTCCGCAAACACAGATCAGATATGAGCCCAGAGTGAGAGACTCAAACTTACCGATGGTTGTTATAACCGTGATGGCAAAGTAAAACGAGCCTGCAAATTTCCACTGCACCCCTGCTCTGTGGGGCTCTGCCTCCATGATGATGGACTCCAGTTTGCGGTAATCATCCTCGCTGATGTTATATTTCCCCTGGAGACGCTTCTCCTCCGCCTCCAGCTGCTCCTTCTCCCGCATCTCGAAGTCGGACTCCAGGGCGTCAAAGACCGCGGCCCCGACGAGCAGGTACGTAAACGTGCAAATGATGAGGGACAAGGTCCGCACGTTTTGCCGCTTCATGGCCAACAGGAACCGGCGGCCGAGGGGTTCATGTCCCCTCGGGTTCCCCGGGATGGCGCAACAAGCGTTGGGAAAGCCGTGTGGACAGCGCCTGGAGACGGAGGCGCAGACAGGTGCGCTCCGGTGAATATGGCCGCGGCGGACGCCGGAGTCGGAGCAGTAATCCCCCGCCTTGTACTGATCCCGGCGACAGAACCCCAAGTCCTGCTCCTGGTTCGCGGAGAGACACAAGAGACTACTGGATCGCCTGGACCAGGAGCCCTGCAGCCGAGAGACCCTGCGCAAGACCTGCCCAAACCAAGTCCTGCTGGTGCGCAGTGCCATCAACAAGCTGCTCCCAGGATCGCCTGTTGGTCTCCGTTCTCCTCCCCAGTGAAGTACACTGATGTGAATCAATACTTCCAACAGAAATAACAAAAGGGAAACGTTCTTTCTCTCAATGCTGCGCTCTTACTTTCTCCGTGCTGTGAATTCAAATGTCCTACAAGTGAGCATCTCTCCACATGCCTCCTCTAAGTTTCAGCTCACCGCCGACCTGTTCGTTGTAACCCCATCAGCACTCGGGCTATTTTTAGCAGCCCTTCTCCACACAGCAGTCAAGAAAAGGAAAATCACTTCACTGTCCGTGAAATCCTCAAACCCTCCTGGCAACCTGCGGACATCCTCGTCACAAATGTGCTGAGTCGTCGATCAGACGGCGAGTAACGGACAGAGGGAACAACAAGTTGGGAGCTGTTCGCCGCACAATAGCGCAGATCATTACATCAAGCACACGCACGCACGCACGCACGCACTCATCCACTCTTTCTGCTGCTTTATTCCTGCACGAGCTCACTTGTTGTGGAAGAAATAAATATTCCATGCGCGCAAGAAGAAGAAGAATCAGCGTCGACAACAGGTTCCATCGCAGTCAAAGGTTCTTCTCTGATTATTATTCGTCTTCTTCTGGTTGAAGTTGAATCGGAGAAGAATTCACAAGCATGATTTTAAAACTGGAACCAACACATTCGTGAAAGAGAGCAGCGCGTCCGTGCCCGCACTGGCACTCATGCTCCGTTGCGCACATGAAAAGCGCAACCCAAAGCTCCTGCGCTGCGTCTGCTGCTCAGTCTGAGCTGATTCTGAGGACGGAAACAGGGGAAAAGATGAGAATAGACGTGTTTTTTCCTCGCCGTGCGTGAGTAAACCATGCGTGTCACGAGCTGCTCGTATGCTGAAGTCTCTGCATCTGATGAGTCCACGCACTCCACACTCTGACCGGTGGGCGTTGCTCCTTTTGTTTCTGCGCTTTTCTCGCTCTCCAAGTGTCACGATTCATCCCAGCGCTGGCCTGCGCGCGCGTGTGCACAAAATGCCGCCGGGAAGAAACCCGCTGCGGGGCGCAGTGAGCGCGTCGCTCCCACTGCTCCCCGTCATCACGCGACCCCTCCCACGCTGACCACTCCTGCTCACTTACACGGAGGACACAGATAGGGTCCACTCAGAGTCAGATGGTCACCATCATGTTCTCGCAGCCCCGGCAGCAGCAGCAGCTCGTGGCAACCGGGACTGAGGCGCACATGTCGGCGCGCTGTCCATGGTGCTGCGCGTCACAGAGGCCAAGTTCTGATCGTGGACACGCATCACACGTGACAGGCAGGAATCAGAGGAGACACATTAATGGAAGTGGTTCGACATGAAGAGCAGAGAAGTGTGTGAGGGGTCAGAGTATGAGCTGCAGGATGAGACCTTCATTAGGACCCGGAGGAATCAGAGAGAGGCAAAGAGAGTTGACATGTCATTTGAAGGCCTCTCATCTTACACTGAAAAATGCATGAGTCTCCTCTTCTCCAGTCTATGTACACTTTGCAATCTCAACATGTCTGGAATGATTTATTTCCTCCGGTGATATAAGAGTTTAGATTTGACTCGTGGATGATGTTACAGATTACAGAGGCGGAGGAGGAAGAAAAAACTCATGATATTATAAAAGTTATAGCCTGAAATATACAGCAGAGGTAAACTTTCCAATATACTATCATTTATTTGTCTTTTTTCTCTGAGTTTCTGTGCACATCATATTTCACTGAGTGCTCTTGAGCAAGGCAGTTAATCCCTGACAGCTGGAGGGAGGGAGGGAGGGAGGGGTGTTATGACACCTGATGTTGACAGCTGAGTGTCTCCAGGCTCCGGCAGAGGAAGGACAGACAGACAGACAGACAGACAGACAGACAGACAGACACGAGCGTGACCACAGTTTCTCATCTGCAGAAACCTATAAAGATGAGATAACACTGTACACACTGTGTTTGTATAAGCTCAGACAAACATGATACACGTGTCTCATGATACAAAACACGTATCATGAGACATGATCATTACATGTCATGATACATGTTGTGTCTCTGTAGATTGTGTGCATCAGTGTGTGTGTGTGTGTGTGTTCTCCGTGGTTACACACGTGTCTGTTTTCTCTGAGGTTGTAAAAGC
Organism: Solea solea; assembly: GCF_958295425.1. Classification (NCBI taxonomy): domain Eukaryota; kingdom Metazoa; phylum Chordata; class Actinopteri; order Pleuronectiformes; family Soleidae; genus Solea; species Solea solea. Next base: position 2,365,747 of record NC_081153.1, on the reverse strand, counting down.
ATGTTGATAAAGATCATGTGACATGACATGTCCAGATCATAGCTTATATCCAAAATGAAGGGATTATATCAGAGGATGAAACATTTCTTCTGCTTTTATAATCTTCTGAATTGTCTTGGCCTTTATTTATGTCACTTCCTGTTCCTTTAATGGCTTTTAAAGGTTTGTCTGCAAAGGTTCTTGAGCCATTTCTTTCTTTTTTCTTCTGGCTGACTAATTTTAGGGTTTGAGATGAAACACTGACAGCTGCACGATGACACACGCACACGCGCACACACGCACACACACACGCACACGCGCACACACGCACACACACACGCAGACACACACACACACACACACAGAGAGAGAGAGAGCAGAATACAGTAACAGTAAACGCAGCCGTTTCAGAGTCTGAACAGTTCCACTAATCAGCGGCGTCTGGATCACAGTCTCTGTCTATATTTAGCTCCACAGTTCTTTACATGTCAAACCTTCACCACCTCTGCCCACCTACACACAACTGTTACATTGAAACGCTTCAAAATTTAAAAAGTTTAATACTTTCAGAGATGAACCAACACAGTGACGACTCTGAACGCACACTATCATCACAAACACACTGGTTTCCATGACTTCAGACTCACAATCATTTCCTGGAGACTTTACTCTAAATTTAACCATAACTACTGCTGACCTAATCCTAATCCTAACTTTAGCCTAACTTTAAAACATGTCTTCACCTTAAAATGTAGTCATTTACATTATGGGGATTTGATTTTTGTCCCCATAAGGAAGACAAACCCCCATAATGGGACTGTATCAACAGATGTAGGTCCCCACAACACGAGGAAATCCAGGTAAACACACACACAGGGATCTTTGCATGATGCCCATAGACCATATACTCATATACCCTGGGAGGTAACTGCACCAGAACCAGGACCAGGATTTAGAAACCCCTGCTTTAGGGAGTCACCACACAAAACACTTAAAAAATAAAAGTCCAGGACTGACAAAAAAACAAACATTTGTACATCTGTAAAATAGTTCAAAGTTCAAATTGTGAATGTGAAACTGTTTGTTTATGTCATTTTAGAGTTCCTATTTTGTCATAAACTTGAAAAATCCTAATGTTTTTGTCTTTTATTCCTTTAAATTGTGTAAACAGATGTAGGTCCCCACAACACAAGGACATCCAGGTAAACACACACACACACTCACAGGGATCCTTGCATGATGCCCATAGACCATATACTGTATATCCTGGGAAAGTCTGTTTTGTACATATGTAAAATAGTAACTTGTTCCTAATGTTATTGCAGCACAGTTAAAACACACAGTGATAATGAATAACTGCCAGGTATTGAAAGTCAAAATTATCTTCTAACACTCACTCACTCATTGAACTCTTCTTTTTGACAATTCTACAGCGTAGATCCCTGATTATCACGATGCTCACGGTCGTTCCAGAGAAATAAATTCTCCATACATGGTTTGACTTCATCAATAAGTATAAATGAATGTATTTTTTGGTATTTAATACACCTGCACTATCAGGAGACAGCACAGTATTGTTTATGGTCTGTTTGGTTTACTCAAACTGTTCAAACACAGTGAGCACACTGTGTTTACTTACTCCACTTGCACTTGCTTCTTCTTTTTTTTCCACGGTGGGCTGGAGTTTGCTCAGTCACCATGGAAACGGCTGTGTTGTCATCATGTGACCAAAGTATATGGGATGACATTCACTTGGTAACGGGCGTTTTTATAAGCGTCGCCGGCGTGGGTCACGTGACGACCACGCAGCTGAAAAACATCACAAACTGAACTTTGATTTGAATTTAAATATTCATTTCATCCTCATGTGTGTTTTCTCACCGCAGTCCACCGTCCGTCTCCGTCGGTGAGTGGGTGGAGCTCATTTGTCCACCTGCCATCACATAATGACAACCGAGCCATTTAATCTCCATGGCAACAAACCTGACTCTCTGTCATGAAAATGAAGCCCACAACAAAGGCTCTTATATCCAGCACAGGCCAACATGAGCTGCACAGCACTCTGCAGTTTGTCAGCTCAGTAATAAAGTCAGTAAGTCACAGTGTCACACATCCCATAATATGATACCAACTCAGATCTGTTTCACATTTCACTTTTTCTCCAACAGTGCTGATCTTGCTGTTTTTTGCCACGTTCTTCACCACCTGCTGTGGACTGTTTTCTTGGTAAATCACATGATCGTAAGATTTCAGTGACTCAGCACGACTTTAACATATATTATTATGAATACTAACCCTTAGGTTGGTAAGTAATAATACTAAAACAATATATGACTGAAGGACATCAGGAGCAACGCTCGTGTGAGGACATGAACATGAAACAGAGGAATCTGAAAACATGGGTTTACAGAGGCGTTTCCTGCATGAATTTATCATAACATGCATGTGCTTTTCATGTCATGGGAACATTTAATGTTTGTATTAAACATTCACAGCGTCTACAGCAGTGTGTTTGATCATAGCTGGCGTCATCTTGTGCTTTAGAGCTTCTCTGCCTCGCTATAAAGAGCTCACTGAAGATCCACAATCCACACAGTTGCTGATTTGTTAAAAAAGCTGGAAAGAGTTGCAAAGTCACCTGAAAGACTTTCAGATATCCATCATTCTACTCAGAGACAACTTGTCTATCAGTGGAGACAATTTAGAACGGTGACTCCACAGAGCGGACGACCAGTCAAGATGACTTCAAGGACCAATGCCGAATCTTCAGTGAGATAAAAAGAATCAGAGAAAAACAGCAGACAACATGACGGAAGGAATCCGTGGAACAAGGACCAGCCGTCCTCATGGAGACCAAGACCTGCTCTTAATGAGACCAGAACCTTATTTCTGTGGATTTGTGCGACGTTTAGCTCCAAAAACTCACTGAGGAGACACTTTTGGACTCACACACAGAGACAAACTGCATGGTTGTCCAATCCACGGACGACACTGCAGAGACGAGAGGGAACACGGGGGAGACGGCGGTCAGTGAACGCCTCATGACGCTCGGATGTCAGCTCCGAGGCTCTGGACTGTTTGTTTACGCCGCCATGTTGGCAGGAAAAATAATCTCTCATCGGCAAGAGTTTACCGTCACAGAGACGAGAAATGCTGCCCCCTGGTGACAGGCTGAACATATCTGACCGTCATGCTGCCCCCTGGTGACAGACTGAACATATCTGCCCCCTAAGTTTAACGCTAAGATTAGAGGAGTTGCAGTTAGGTTAAAACTTGGGTGAACTGGTTATGGTTAAGTTTGTTTACGCTTGGATAGATAAGTCTGTGTGTGTGTGTGTGTGTGTGTGTGTGTGTGTGTGTGTGTGTGTGTGTGTGTGTGTGTGTGTGTGTGTGTGTGTGTGTGCGTGCGTGTGCGTGCGTGTGTGTGCGTGTGTATGTGTGTGTGTGTGTTCTTTGCCTCTTCATCTCCTCTCACAGCTCACGGTTGAAACTATCTCGTGGAGGGAGGAAGTGCATCAGCAGCACAGACTGATGGATGATGATTGAGCCGATTACAATCACAGGTACAGGAACAATATGCTGCGAGGTAACGAGGGCTGGTGGCTAATAATCAAGTGTCAAGAGTTTCAGATAAGAAAACTCATCTGAACAGTTGTGGACGAGGTCGGCTGACGGGGAACATTTCTGGAGACATTTCAAAGCAGCCGAACGCATAATTCACAGCAGTGGACGTGTGAATATAATGGGATAATATTTGATATTAGAGGGGAAACGCCACAGGTTTCATTCCACAGATTGGCCCACAGAGTAATGTCACTGGCTCCAGATGAGTTTAATCAAGTTTGAGAACATTTACACCGTCTTGGTGTTACCACTGGGAGGATTACAACGGCGGGTGTGAAATCCAAAAGCCAGCACTCCACACGGGCCCTGAGGCCACAGCCAACACACACTCCATCACACTGAGCAAAAACACCTGAATACAATGATTAAAAAACTTCTCTGTCTCACAAATCTTCAACAGATAAAAAAACCAAAAAACTCTATAAACTTAAAACAATATTTTGTTCTTTGAGGTTTCACGAGTCTGACCAGCGGTCAGTGAACGCCTCACAGCACAAAGGCTCTGGACGTCACATGACACGTTTGTTTACGCCGCCATGTTGGCAGAAGTCTGTCAGAGTCTTACATGTTGGTCTGTGGGGAAATCTTTATGAATACATCATTATCATCATTAACACAGAAGTCTTTAAAAAACATAAATGACGTTCTTAGTTTAAAGATGTCTGTGCTTAATAAACGTCAAACTCTGAAACAACATAAACAACACGTAAGAACTCCATCCACAGCAGCTCTAACACAAATGTTTGTCGTGGCTGTTGACCGAGGACAGAGAGCGTGGAGGACAGAGAGCGAGGACAGAGAGCGAGGACAGAGAGCGAGGACAGAGAGAGCGGGGACAGAGAGCGTGGACAGAGAGCGAGGACAGAGAGCGAGGACAGAGAGCGAGGACAGAGAGCGGGGACAGAGAGCGAGGACAGAGAGCGGGGACAGAGAGCGAGGACAAAGGGAGAGCGGGGACAGAGAGCGAGGACAGAGAGCGAGGACAGAGAGCGTGGACAGAGAGCGAGGACAGAGAGCGTGGACAGAGAGCGAGGACAAAGGGAGAGCGGGGACAGAGAGCGAGGAGGACAGAGAGCGAGGAGGACAGAGAGCGAGGACAGAGAGCGAGGACAGAGAGCGAGGACAGAGAGCGTGGACAGAGAGCGAGGACAAAGGGAGAGCGGGGACAGAGAGCGAGGAGGACAGAGAGCGAGGAGGACAGAGAGCGAGGACAGAGAGCGTGGACAGAGAGCGAGGAGGACAGAGAGCGAGGAGGACAGAGAGCGGGGACAGAGAGCGAGGACAGAGAGCGAGGACAGAGAGCGGGGACAGAGAGCGAGGACAAAGAGAGAGCGGGGACAGAGAGCGAGGAGGACAGAGAGCGAGGACAGAGAGCGTGGACAGAGAGCGAGGAGGACAGAGAGCGAGGAGGACAGAGAGCGGGGACAGAGAGCGAGGACAGAGAGCGAGGACAGAGAGAGCGAGGACAGAGAGCGAGGACAGAGAGAGCGAGGACAGAGAGCGGGGACAGAGAGCGTGGACAGAGAGCGAGGACAGAGAGCGAGGACAGAGAGCGTGGACAGAGAGCGAGGAGGACAGAGAGCGAGGAGGACAGAGAGCGGGGACAGAGAGCGAGGACAGAGAGCGAGGACAGAGAGCGGGGACAGAGAGCGGGGACAGAGAGCGAGGACAAAGAGAGAGCGGGGACAGAGAGCGAGGAGGACAGAGAGCGAGGACAGAGAGCGTGGACAGAGAGCGAGGAGGACAGAGAGCGAGGAGGACAGAGAGCGGGGACAGAGAGCGAGGACAGAGAGAGCGGGGACAGAGAGCGAGGACAGAGAGAGCGAGGACAGAGAGCGAGGACAGAGAGCGAGGACAGAGAGAGCGAGGACAGAGAGCGAGGACAGAGAGAGCGAGGACAGAGAGCGAGGACAGAGAGAGCGAGGACAGAGAGCGAGGACAGAGAGCGAGGACAGAGAGAGCGAGGACAGAGAGCGAGGACAGAGAGAGCGGGGACAGAGAGCGAGGACAGAGAGCGAGGACAGAGAGAGCGAGGACAGAGAGAGCGAGGACAGAGAGCGAGGACAGAGAGAGCGAGGACAGAGAGCGAGGACAGAGAGAGCGGGGACAGAGAGCGAGGACAGAGAGCGAGGACAGAGAGAGCGAGGACAGAGAGCGAGGACAGAGAGCGAGGACAGAGAGAGCGAGGACAGAGAGCGAGGACAGAGAGAGCGAGGACAGAGAGCGAGGACAGAGAGAGCGAGGACAGAGAGCGAGGACAGAGAGAGCGAGGACAGAGAGAGCGGGGACAGAGAGAGCGAGGACAGAGAGCGAGGACAGAGAGCGGGGACAGAGAGCGAGGACAGAGAGCTTAACCTTTCTTTGATTTGCTCTGAAGTTTAGATTCTTCTCTTCCTCTGCACTCTCTGAGAGGGCGATCACGGCAAACCGCACAATTTAATTAGAGCAGAATAAAGTCAGCGAGGATAGGACACTCTTTAATTGCAGCCCCACTTTGTAATTTAGTCCGATAAGACGGGAGATAGCCTCGCTGAAGGAGGAGGAGGAGGAGGAGGTGGGTGAGAGTGAGAGGAAACGAGCGGCAGAAGACGAGGATTTGCATTTGAAAAGTGAGGTCGCAGACACACTCACACACTCACACACTCTCACACTCTCACGTCGACACATAATCACATTTGTTGTCGATCCACGTAAAGGTGAAGCTTTCAAAGCTGCTGGATGAAGACTGACTCTCACACACACACACACACACACACACACACACACACACACACACACACACACACAGACACACACACACACACAGACACACACAGACACACACACACACACACACACACACCTTCCTGTTGATTTCATCTAAATCTCCTGCTCTAAGTTGAACTAATTGTGCCACTGTGTTGTTGTCACAGCATTCTTAGACACTGGAACCATAACAAGAAGATACCTCAGCCTAACCGTTAACCGAGACCCATTTCTAACCCTAAAACCAAGTCTTAACCCTTCACATTTGTGAAAGCCAATCAAAATGTCCTCACAAAGGGAGGATTGAAACTATAATGTTGGCAAAGCAAACTTCACCAATAAAGTTCTGCCGTGTTGGGACCAGGTTTTTGTCTCCATGAGGACTTAGTGGTCCTGACAAAGTCAGTGTTTATCCACGTTTACCTTCTCTGTTTAGTACTTGTGTTAGGATTCTAGTGTCAGTGATGCAGCAGTGGACTTCATCATTGTTTTTAAATGTGTCTTTGTGTGTGTGTGTGTGTGTGTGTGTGTGTGTGTGTTCTGTTTTCTTTCTGTGTTTGTTTCCTGTAACTTGTCATATACAAAATTCTAAATAAAAACAAGTCAGTGTTTATACCAGTAAAGATACAGGTAATAATACACAGGCAACAGCATAATCAGCTGCTGAACATATTATTATATATATATATATATATATATGGAGAAGCTGAGATAAAATAGATGTTTTAGTGTTTGTGTTTTTTCTGTCAAACACCATGTGAGCTCTCACTTGACACGGACACACAGTCTCTCTCTCTCTCTTCACGGTGGACCGGTGTGAAAAGGAAGCAATCTGCCATTGATCCGGCCTTTATCACACACTGGAGCACTCATTTCACACAAAGGCCCGGCATAATGGGCGAGGTGAGGAAGAGCGACACGCGCCCGTCTCACTGACAGTGGAGTGTTTTCTCTCCACACTCAAACTTCACCTTCATTAACATAAATAACTCACAGCTGTTCAACAACAGGGCAAATATCTTCATGAGTGTGTGAGCCACAGCTTTGGGCCAATGGGGAACTCTTCCTGGAGGATTCGCTAATTCAGGTTCAGATTATTAATCTTGGCAACAACACGGCCTCTCTGGGGAAAAGTCCAATATTTTGGGGCTCCTCCTTCTCCTCCTCCTCCTCCCACCTTCTTTGAGGAAGATGGATTCTCGCCGTTCCTGATGAAAAGATGTAGCCAGTGTCTCGTGAGTGTGTTGTATTCGTGCGGCGAGGACCTTATCGTGACGCCACCGACGACTCAGCGTGAGACAAGAACGCTGAAAACATGGCTGCTCTAACCACTGAGATAGCACTGCTAACTCTCCTGCACCAAAGTCCAGAGAGATAAATCTCGTTTTTTTTACCTTGCAGGAGGAAATGAGCTGCTGCTGCTGCTCTAACTGCTGTGAAATCACAAAATAACTTACTGACTTACAACAACGCCACGTGCTGTGGTGCAGAGAGTCAGCAGTTAACAAAGTAACATCAGGAGATTCTGAAAATTAAAGATATTATCAAAGACTTGCGATGTTGTAGAATTAAACAGGCACACGTTTTATTAAATGAGCCTTTGGTCTCAATAGTGTGAATATGTGAATATGTGCTGTGGATGCTCTGGTATGAACAACACAAAGGTCAACAGAGTCCAGGTTTCTTGTGCTGTGACATTATATTGTATGCACTCGTGTTTTCATCATGCCACAGACTGTAAATATACCACTGATGATCCGTATGTTAAATATTTAAACTGTAGCAGTGTGTGTGTGTGTGTGTGTGTGTGTGACGAACAGACTGAAAGAAAATGTAACGTTTTTTTTAACATTTATTTACAAGCATCTCATGTCACATGTAACGACGGACTCATCTACAGTAAGAGACGCAAATTCATTCAGGAAAGATCCAGTGATCCTGTGTCTGTTTGTCCTAGAATCTGGAGTGATGTGGTGTCGTCGTCGTGTTCTGACAAACACTCTATACCTTTAAAACCGGAGCCCAGCCCAGGCCTGGTCTTAACTTTAGCTCTCCACAGTCTGTGGACGTGACTTTACACCCAGAACACATGCTGTGACCTTCAACGTGATATTTCCACCCATAAGACTTTAGTATTTACAGACGCACACATCACCAACAAAGTCCTCCGTCCTCCGTCCACACCTACAGTACAAATTGAGATCCATGGAATACTGCGCTCATGCTCCGGCCTGCAGTGGAGCGTCCAGAGACTTGATGTGGACGCTGGGCAGAGTGAACCAAGCCAGCGGCAGCTCTCGCCCGGCACTGTCGTCCTGGAACTTGATATTAAGGTAGAAATCTCCAGTGTAGAGGAAGAGCAGAGCGCCCACACACACCACGCTCTCTCTGGGTTTCACCTGGTGAAGGAAGAGAAAACACGTCAGGAACCACCTTCAGGAGCAGCTTTGAAAGACACTGCCTTTGATAAAGGAGCAACTTTTCATTATAAACGCTTTTCTTCTACATTTTACACCATCAGCTCTTCTTCTTCTTCTTCTTTTTTAAGATTGTTCAACATTGTACATGAAAGAGGCTCCTGTCTGGGATCCTTTCTTTTGTCACCGCAGCAGCTGTAAAAGGACCAGGCGTGTGAATTGAAAGATTACCGACTTCTCTGTTCCATCAAAGCATAATTCCCTGTTTTGTTCCCAGTCATGTGGTTTTCCTGCTCCTTCACAGCCTCCATGTGCACAACTGCTGCTCATAGTAAACGTGTCATAGAATAATCAGCGGTAGGAATGTAAATACACATGTTTTCTTCTGATGGTGTTTCTTCACGACTGCTCCACTCACCGTGTCGATGTAGAAGGTGTTGGAGCCGATGAAGGTCACGGCTTCGTCCAGCTCGTAGTTCTGGACTCCGTTCTGGTAGTCCTGATAGGGGACCACAGTCAGAGCCAGGGGTCCCACTGCGTTCTTGCTCCGATTGGTCAGTTTGACCTCCAGCGCCACGGCGTCGCCCACCTTACAGTCAGCGACGACGTCGCAGTCGCACGGCTTCCCGTTCACCAGCACATCTGGTGAGGGAGGAAAAAGAATGAAGACCTTTGACAGCGACGTTCAAAAATGGCTCACAGCGAGAGCTCAAACAATTCCTCCGTTAATGCTTCATTAATGGGTTTGAAGCTTTTCTTCATGAATGTTTCTTAAATGCTTCTTAAATGTGAGTGTTTTCTGGTTCCTTTGCTCCAGATAACAAAGAAATCCTTCAAAACAGAATCATTTTGGTTTGTGGACAAAAACAAAGACATTTGAGAACTTCATCATTTCCTGGTTTGACAAACACTCACCGACATTTTTTAAAGTTTTCTGACATTTCATTTTACGATTAATGGAGAAAATAATGGTTAGTTGCAGGTCTACAGGATTCATCTGTGTCCTCTCATGGTCTATCATACTGCTCCTGCTGCAGGATCAATAGGCTTCGTTTGTCCTCAAATTCATTTTATTGACATCATCAGTGAGCGCCAGAGCTGTGGATGTTTAACAGAATTGCCTGCTTTTAATTTTTTGCATGACTTATTTCTGTAAAGAAGGGAAACATCCTATTGTAACCTCCTCCCCCTCCTCCTCCCGCTACCCCTCCTCCTCCCCCTCCAACACACACTATTCTGAGAGTCCACGCTGCTCACATCACAGCGCTTCTGCCACAATCAACAACAACAACAACAAAAAAAACAATTGCATGAGTTCAATTCAATTCTGCTAATGTGCAGCCAGTCACTCCTGAAGTGGCACCTGTCTGACGGAGGTGCAGGCGACACCATGATTCAAGCTCAGTGAACCGGGCCAGAGAGAACACAGGGGAATCAGGGGGAACACAGGAGATCACCCAAATAAAGTCCTCTCACAGACACACACATGTTCGACATTCATGACTTGAGGGGACATTGCATTGACTTACATTCATTTCTTGGAGACTTACTCTAACCTTAACCACAATTACTACTGGCCTAATCCTAATCCTAATCCTAACCCTAACCTCAACCTAACCATGAAACATATCTTCACCTTAAAATGTAGTAATTTACGTGATGGGGACTTGCTTTTTGTCCCCACAAGGAGGACAAGTCCCCATAATGTGACTGTGTAAACAGGTTTTGGTCCCCACAACATTAGTAATACCTGGTACACACATATACACACACACACAGACACACACACAGACACACACACACACACACACACACACACACACACACACACACACACACACACACAGACCAATGGTCATACACTTCGGAGTGTCACGCTCAGTGAGTCACAGCGGCTGAGTGTGTGCGACAGCCTGATGTGGACGTGGGTGACTGAGAGTCTTCTGAAAAAACCCTGGGGAGGCTGCAGCCACAGGGGCTGACATTCAGTATTAAAGGACTAGTTTGGAGGATTTACATAATTATAATTATAGTCTTCTTTGGTGTATGACCACTTAAAGAAGAAGTCTCTCTGTCTCCAGGCCTCCACATATACTGCCATGGTTCTACGATTAAGTCCAGAGAGGACGATCAACACCAACACTGGTGTTTGTTAGTGTTTCCCATCATGTAGGTTCTTTAAATCTGGGTGTTGGAATTACACACAGTTCCAGTTTAGTTTTATGGGTATCAAACTTCAATACACTTTTCAGGACTGACTAAAATATAACAATTTAACTTCTGTGCTGCTGACTCCATCTCTGCAGGGGTAATCAGACTAGGAATCACATTATCCAGGTACGTTAGTCTGACTAAGACTAGCCCGATTTTAGCCGGACTAACGTGTTTACTGTACATGACATTAAGAAAACCTGAGTTATTGGACATGATCAGGTTATAAACTGTAGCTACACAAGCTCCTGATGGAGCACTGTGACATCTTATAAAACCACGTTCTTATTCTGAACCCACACGCTCCACACAGATTATTGTAGATTTGCTGGATTATTATTCGATGTGATAATCACATATCGAGCTGTTAATAATTTCATTCCCTTTATCATCGCAGATGACACGTTTGCACAAGTGCACTTTGCATTGCCGTAATTATTGCAATTATGCAACGGTTTGTGTAAAAGCTGAGAAGTTGCATGTGAAAGCCAACGTTGTAGTTATTACGGTCATTTCACCTGCGCTGTTGCAGGAAACTGCAGAATCTGTGTCTTTGTTGCCAGAAAGAAGAGAGCTGGAAAAATGCCAGAAATATTTATCGTAAATATGTTTTATACTGTTCAAAATGATGATATATATGTGTATATATATATATATATATATATATATATATATATACATATACATATATGTATATATATACACATGTATATAAAAACAGAAAAATAATGGTTGTGGATTAAAAAAAAGAACAATACCTACAAAATACCTATGTTTAATGTTTAGAAATGTAAAGCATATTTAGCAGAGTTATTATTGCGTGTACATCTGCTTTTAAACGCAGTCACAATGTCAATCTCATCATCTCCAGATTATCTCCTCACCAATCTGACAGCGTGTTGATGAAAATGTGCTGACACCAGTGGATTTTTGAGGTTTTCGCCTAAGTGGACACAGGGTACGCTTGAATAAATAATGTGTCTGCAGACGACAGATATAACCTCATTTTACCCCGACATCACTTACCAGACACTTGAAATAATTGGTGTTTTATTTTTAACTGAAAACCCTCTGTAGACACAAACACATGCATAGATATTTATACATATACATATACATATACATATATGTATATATATATACATATATGTATATGTATATATATACATATACATATATGTATACATGTATATATATATACATATACATATATTATCTCATCACCACTGGGCTGCTAGAGCCTATAGTGACACCTAAGCAACTGGTTATATTTAGTTTAGTTCAAAGTCTTGTTGCTAGGAGATGTATAAATTATAGGTAGCCTACATTAGTTCCAGAACAGGAAATAAATAACTTCACATTAAAAGTGAACAAAAGAGGGGACGGTTATAACGTCTGTACTCCCACACACACACACACACACACACACACACACACACACACGTTTGACATTCATCACTTGAGGGGACATTGCATTGACTTCCATTCATTTCCTGGAGACTTACTCTAACCTTAACCACCATTACTACTGGCCTAATCCTAACCTTAAAATGAAGTCATTTACGTTATGGGGACTTGATTTTTGTCCCCACAAGGGAGACTAGTCCCCATAATGTGACTGTGTAAACAGGTTTAGGTCCCCACAACATTAGTAATACCTGGAGACACACACACACACACACATCCACTCCCACACTCTGCAATCCTGGATTGTGTGTCAGCACAAAGACAATCAACAGATTTAGATAACACACACATGCACACAGAGAAAAACAAGCTGTGGGAAGAAAGAGAGAGAGACAGAGAGAGAGACAGACAGAGAGAGAGAGAGAGAGACAGGCCTCCTCTAATGAGTGTCCACACATGACATTTTATTACGGTTTTATGAGGGAAAAATAAGATTTTATCACAATGAAGGATTAAACAACTCGTCCAACACTTAACCTTCACACCAAACAAACCCGACAGGAATGATAAGATAAAGTCCCTCGTGCTTCTCGAGGGGATCTCGACAAACGTTGGCCATCTCTCTCCAGAGAGGACTTCAAAGGTCAAGACAAAGCAGCGCTTTAAAAAGCGTCTGCTGTGCGTTTCCTGTTGTGCGGCGCAGCGTGCGGCGGCAGCGTGGCGTGCAGCGTGCCGCGGTGTCTCTGTGCCCGTGCTCTTTACTTTTTACCTCCACAGCCGTCAGTGCAGTCGCTGTGTGCGAGAATGCAGCATGTCATCCACCAGGATTAAAAAGGCTAAATAAACCTGTTTTCATGCTATTTGAAATCATTTATTTCACTAATTCAACTGAACAACTGTCGCCTACTTACAGTTTACTGCAGATCACGATTAATCTGTCCATTTTCTCAATTATTCGAGTAATCGTTGGTTCATAAAATGTCAGAAAATGTTGGTCATTCTTTCTCAAACCTGGAAATGATGGTGTTTAAAGAAACCAGAAAATATTCACATTTAAGAAGCTGAAACAATCAGTAAACTTGTTCCAATTGTTTTAAAATCACACAGGCCGATTAAAAAATAGTTGACGATTGATTGAATCATTTCATTGATTAATCGAGTAATTGTTTCAGCCTTAGTTTATAATTTGCAAGATACCTTAAAACATCGAGTTTAATGCAAATACGCTCGACTAAATAGTTCTCAGAAAGAAAATAACAATAATGTTCAAACATTCAGAAGCTACATTTCGTCACTAAAGAGGTTGTAAAGACAATCTTAAAAAACAACTGTAATATAGTTTTATTTTTTGAACATTGAGACAAAAACTCAAACAAATGCTACTTTAAATCTGTGTAATATTGTTTAAATTTCAAATTACAGTGTTTGATTGTTTTTCTTCATTTTCATTTGTTAATACAGTATTTTAACGTGCAATAAATTGTAAATTTTGAAAGTTATTCTGGAAAAAAATGGAGCAAAAGCACAATTATCTGGCCCTTTGTTAATTGTTAACCCTTCAGTGCTCATCTGCAGCCTGGGTAATTTACCGTGGGAATAATACACAACTCCTTATATGGACATTTCATCTTCTTATGTGTTGTTGAGTCAAAGTTATGATTCGTTTTATATCCCATTTTTAGTTGTGATATAAAGTAGAAATAATTGTGCAGAAGTCTTGTTTTTGTTCATAAAAACAAGCTTTGAAAAAGTGAACTCTGAACTGTGACTGTATTTCCAATCTGATTTTAAACATTCATAGTACTTTTTGCTCAGATGTTCATAGAAAATGATTCTTTTATTCATTAGACTGAAAAAACAGCCTATACCCTGTGTATGTACTGTATGTTCAAACATAGTGTGTTCTAAGGGTTAAAATAAGCAAATACTTAGGTGTTAAAGGGTTAATGATGCAAATCACACAATTAAAACTGCAATTTGAAAATGCTGAAATGGGAGCCGAGAGTGCACAGTTTTCAGAGGATTTAACAAAGACATGGATGTCAGGTTTTCTCTTCAGCCTGATGATTTCATTAGCTACAGGGAGGGAGGGAGGGAGGGAGGGAGGGAGAGAGAAGGGGAAGAGCTGGAGGAGAAAATGAAGAGGCACGTGAGGATCTGTCCTAATAAAACTGGCCACAAACCACACAATGGGGAAATGTCAGCAGGGAGGTGGAGAACGAGGAGTTTAAGGGAGAAATATTGCTCCAACAACAAGTGCTGCGCCAGCAACAGGTTCATCCCAGTGTGAGTGCAAGTGTGCGTGAAGTGGAGAGACTTAGACACTAAGTCGTTCCCAACAAAAAGGATATTGTGGAAAATTGACTTTGAAGGCCGCTGGTTTAGCTGAGCTCGTCTTTAATAAACCCACAGACAGGAAATGAGACGCAGCACTGTGTCTGTGTGTGTGTGTCTATGTGTGTGTGTGTCTGTGTGTGTGTCTGTGTGTGGACTACATTTTTGCTGACTGTTTTAAGCTGCATGTTACGTAACACATGTGCACACACACACACACACACACACCCCTGCCCAGATGCTGCTGAGACAGAGTCACTGAGGCAGGCGTCGCCACAGCAACCAGGAGAGAAACACACATATATATGAGAGAGAGAGAGAGAGACGGAGAGAGGGAGAGAGAGAGAGAGAGAGATGAGTACGAGAGCCACAGATCAAACTACGACTCAGAGATTAAACAAGCATGCTCCGCCCCTCATGGTGACTCTGTCACCTGTGGAGTGTGAGCGCAGGTGAAGATAAAGACGACGGCCGACGCTGCGACACAAGATCCCGCCGTGCGTCGACTCATCTACGTACGTCCACTTACACGTGAAAGACAAACTAAAATAAGAGCAGGGTCATTGATGAATGCTCTGATGGAGCCTGAGAACGTGCTTTAGGTGAGTGGTTGTTCCATCCATCCATCAATCAAAAGGTTGAGGAGTGCTGCGGCTAAGTCTAAAAATAACCCTGAGAGCCTCCAATATACCCCCCAAAGCCATCTGCCCCCTTTTATAATTATCCCCATAACAACCACTCAGGGCCACACGGGTGGTGTAGTGGTTAGCACTCTTGCTTCTGCAGCAAGAAGACGTGGGTTCGAGCCCCGGTTGGAACAAGGGCCTGTATGTGTATGTGTATGTGTGTCCCTGCGATGGACTGGCCAACTGTCCAGGGTGTGACTCCGCCTATCGCCCTATGTCAGCTGAGATTAGCACAGCACCCCTGTGACCCTCTGGTGGAGGATAAAGCTTCAGTGAAGCTGAGAGAACTCACAGTTAATGTCTAGTTCGTTTAAAGTGGACATTAAAAATTGCGATATATATAAAACCAGATTATGGAATGTGAATGTAATGGTTTTCTTTTATAAACGAATGCTTAATTTGCAGCACTGTGGTGAAAGTGATGAGAAACACAAACTGATGCTCAGGCTCTCTCCAGGTCCTGTTTTCCAGCGAAACTCGCCTCATAATAAGATGCAGCCATTGCTTTGAAGATGTTTGTGTGATATACAGTGTGTAAGTGTGCGTCTCTGTTAACTCCAGCACAGTGCGTCACTAACTATGTCCTAGTGAGTAAAAAAGCTTCACCCCCGAACAAACAGAAGTGCACGGCCGCTGGGTTCTGTTGCAGTAACAGTTTATTTAAGCTCAACAGACTAATATTGGCTCGTGTCCACGCCGGATACCTGACTGAGCTTCAGCAGCTTCACAGCCTGCACACAGATTCATCCCCGCTCTGGAACAGCATCGGCGTTACTCATCAAAAACATCACAACAACACTTTCACTCCCCAGCGGCGACTTCTGAGTCGTCTCTCGCTCTGTTTCTGTTCTCCTCTGTAACGATAGTTTACTGTGCTCGCTCAGTGTTTGCATGGTCGTGCAACACGAGCTCACGATCTGCCTGCAACAATAACACACACACACACACACACACACACACACACACACACACACACACACACACATACACACACACACACACACACACACTGAATGAGACGTGTAACAATGAAACTTCCAGTGACACATCAGACGACTTAAGTGCACTCTGCGGTTCTACATTTGATGAGAGTCTCTTTTATAACAGTGGACATACAAATAATGAATGAATACAAGCTGACACAAGGATTTATGAGAGCGCAGAACTTAGTCTTCATGATATGGAGGGACATAAATATCTACCTTATAATATATTCGGTCAGTACTAATTGGTGACTCATTTGTTTGAATGTTTTCCTGACAATTTAAATCTAAATATATTCCACATCACATGCAAAGAATATATATAATAATACCCTGAAATGGTGATGGACGGTGTGTCTGCACGCTTCTGACAAAGATCCTCAAACCCACACTGAGCCAACTCCTGGGCTAATAACCGGTTTCAAGGAATACAACAGTATTAACCCTCTTATGACCATCATGATATTCAGGAGAATGGGCTGCATTTATTTAGGTTTATTTAGGTTCTGTGCCAGTCTCAGCTGACATAGGGTCAGGGTTACCATCCTGCACGCCAAATCCTGCAGGATGGTAACAGAGGGGTTAAAAAGTCAAGGCATCAAAACCAACAATCATTTCCTTCATACTGTTCTTAAAATATGAGGTGTTTTTAAATAACTTGTCAGAAATCTCTCTGTTCAGTCTGCTGCGTCTTCTATGGTACGATGCACACTGCGTCTCAGCTATAATCACAATATCATGATACTGTGGGGATATTATTGCTTGGGGTTACCATAGCATCAGAATCTCATACTGTCCACACCTGACACAGTGGGTAGAGAGGTGAACTTTGACCTGTGTCTGACAGACAGTGAGCCAGCATTATTAACGTGTGTGTAAAGGAAGTTAAATAAACTGGTTTACCCACCTGTTAATTGTGCTGTAAAACGGTATCAGTGTTCTGAAATGTAATGTGGGCTGCAGGCACCATTTTCACTAACATTTTGGATGATCCATTTTGCACATTTTAATGTTTCTTGAAACACCAAATGGCTCCCTTAATCATGTCTACAGGCTTTTAAAATGCCGTCAACATAACTCAGCGTTTCATGCTGTTTAATGAGCGTGCATATGTAATAAAGTGGCCAATTAGTCGAGATTCCCTCAAGCCTTTCTGCCTCTAAACTGGAGGAATTGAATGTGACCTGGATTAGACTTTTATCCACATATAGAATTATATTTGATATATAGATTTTTTTTAATATACTACATATTATTTTGAAGAAAGACAGGATGTCTTTGCAATAAAGTGACCTGATGAGGGAAAAGAAATAGTAATATTGAAGGTCCAGCATGTTGAGATGAAGTATTAAATCCATAATAACATAGATATTTGGAGCAGTCACTGTGTGATTTTACTGGTACAAACTCAAATGTAGCTTCACAACAAAGAAGACCGTGATCGTGAACGCAGATAACCACGTGCTGAACTCGTGTCTGGGCTGAAGATGTGCATTTTCGTCTCATTATAATTCCAATTCTCACTCACTTTCTACCTTTTCACAGGATGACACCTCATCGTCTTACAGGCGGCTGAGTCACCCTCTGATCTAATCCATTGGTATGCCAGTGCCTTTCTTTCTCGACGCCTTTCTTTCACTTTTGTGTAAAAAACACAATGTCCCAAAGTTCTTGTCTTGCTGCCAGATATAACTGCGACAAAGGCCGAGTGTAAGAAAAGTCACATCTGTGTGCTGTGACCTTCACATCACATTTAAAATAAAGTTACATTATGAGTTAGACTTCAGGCAGCCCCAGGAATCTTCTGAGAGGAATCAGGCTGAGTCTTCAACCAACCACACAGTTTCAAAAAGTGTTATAAAAGCACTGAATTCCTCTTGTACTTAGGCAGATGTCTTAATTTGCACAACTCCCTCAATTGTACAAACTTGTAAATACTCAAAATCTAGCGTGTTTCCATTCATATTGTTCATGCACAAAACTCTGAAATCTCATAGTAGGAAAGGAAGTCCTGTCTTTATACAAGTGTACTGAGGTTGTGTGCAGATTTATTGCCTCAACTTTGTGAATATTTACTCTGTCTCCCTCCCTCACTTATCATCTTAGTAAACATTACACATCAGCAGAATATGAGCTATGGGGGTTCTCAGACCCTCCCCTGTAACCACCTGTAACCAAATAGCAATAAAACTGCAATGATCCCATTTTTCTTCTTTCCAAATGTCAAATTACCTGCCTCGGTAAGAAAACACACACACACTCCAGCTCTTAAACCAAATGAACTGGGACTGCACACAGTCATTATAGGTCCTTCACATCCCCGCACAACTTCAGTTTTATTCAATCGATCAAATTTTTGTATGTCTGCGATTTGTGTAAGTTTTCAAATCATAAAAATGGACGACAAAATTTAAAATGGCCGACTTCCTGTTGAGTTGAGGCCATGGTTACGGTTGACTTTTTTGTTCATCTTGGGCTTTAACATCTTCGCACCAAGTTTCGAGAAATTCAGTGGAACTCAATTTTGCCTCTGTTTTCACCTGAGGGGGCCCTATAGAGCCCTTGAGCAACACACAGGTCCGGGAACTATGTCAATATCGCATTTTCGCCAGACCTGACCTCCATGCAAAGTTTCAAGTATTTTTATGCACGCTAACCCGCTCAAAAATGACCACAAAGACACAGATATAATAATAATCTGAAGGATAAACAATAGGTTCCTCACATGGATATGTGCCAGGAGCCGTTTCGGCCTCTGTCATTCGTGACTCGGGCCCTAATTAAACCCATGGGCCCATGGGTATAAATGTCTACTTGAGGGACAACAATTATACCTTAACACCTTTGTGTAGTTGTCGGTGGAACACCGTCATTCCCCCTGAGTTCCAAACAAGGAACCCTAGAACACATGCTCAGCTGCTGCACTAGGGCTCTCGGAGATGGTCAGTACAGATGGAAGCATGATCAAGTCCTCAAGACCATTGCTGAAGCCATCAGTGCTGGACTTGTGTGGGCCAAGCAGTTCCGACCCCCCAAGAAATCAATCCCCTTCGTCAAAGCTGGGGAACAGGCCACCCCTGCCAGAAGTACTCTGATGACTCTGCAGTAGTTGGATGCATCAGAGGGGGTGATGAGACGTAGTACCGGGCTGCGGTGGACTCCTTCGTCACGTGGTGCATGCAGAACCATCTGCAGCTTAACGTGACGAAGACCTAAGAACTGATCGTGGACTTTAGGAGGTCCAAGACACCAGTGACCCCTCTTTTCATCCAAGGGGTCGATGTGGATGTGGCCAAGGACTACAAATACCTGGGAGTCCACACTGACAGCAAACAGGACTGGACAGATACACAAACCATCTACATGAAGGGCCTGAGACGTCTCTATTTCCTGAGGAGGCTTAGGTCATTCAACATCTGCCGGACCACGCTCAGGATTTTTTATGAGTCTGTTGTGGCCAGTGCGATCCTCTATGCTGTTGCATGCTGGGGCAGCAGGCCGAGGGTCGCTGATGACGCTGAGACTGAACAATCTGATCCGCAAAGCCAGTAACGTTGTGGGAGTGGAGTTGGACTCTCTGGCGGTGGTCTCAGAGAGGAGAATGTTGTCCAAGTTAAGGACAATACTGGACAACAACCTCCATCCACTCCATGACGTGCTGGTCGACACAGGAGCTCGTTCAGTGAGAGACTGATTCCACCAAGATGCACCACTGAACGGCACAGGAAATCATTCCTGCCTGTGGCCCCTCAGACTTTACAACTCCCATCTGTAGAAGTATCCGGTTCATTTATTAATTATTACATTGATAATGTTTATCCTGTACACGTTGTATATTTTTGTCATTCTTGTTTAAATAAGGGCTTTGTGCTATTTTTATTTTATTTTAATCTTAATTCTTTTCTTTTTTTTTTTATTTTTAACTTGTGTGCTCTTTTTTTCTGGTACTTACTGAGTCTGATATGGAGCAACTGTAACAAAACAATTTCCTTTGGGAAATCACAAAGGTCACTACCCTGTGACCACACACTGTCCTCGTGTCTGAGCTGACTGTTCCATGAGAGGACGAGAACAAGCCTTTGAAAGGAAGCTCTTCCAAGTATGCAGGACTGGTCAGCAACTGCCAGCAGCCTGGATGGAGAGCGAGATGCCTCTCAGTGGAGGTTGGATGTAGAAGCTTCGCAGCCCGTTCTTTGGTCAGAGCCTTCGGCATTTTAGGCATCAAGGGAGTGAGTAAGGGGAAAGCCATCCGCAATACCACCGAAGCGGCAGAGAGGGCCTCAAGATGGCTGTGGCTCAGAAGAGGAGAAGCCATCCGAACACAAGCTGGGTCACCTATGGAGGGTGTATGATGTTGAAAGACCCGAAACACCCAATGATTCCAGGAACATCACTGACGATGTGTCCAGAGGCATCAGTAGATGTATGTAAACCACCAAAGTTCTCTCGTCTTGAAGCTTCTCATTACAAAACATGGACTTATTTTCATGCTTTTAACGGAGCTCAGCACTGAGCTGCTGGAGTGAGACTGAAGACACTGACGTGTCAGCGCTGAGAGAAGAGTGCTCATCAAAGCCCATGCTGAGCATTTAAAGGCAAATCTCTCTTAATCATATATAGAATGGAGAATAATTAGGGCAATCTTCCCCCCAGCAGACGACTTTGATAGTCTGAGTGTTGGCGCAGAAAAGAAAAGAAGCTGCTGCAATAAATCTCGCCAGATAATCCAGTCTGCTTGATTTCAACAGAGTGAATCTGTCAAACCATTTATTCTAACTGATTCAAACTAAAAAAGCAAGCAGAAGTTGTGTTTTTTATTGACTGCAGCCACTGCCACAGTCCATAAAGTCACTCGCGCATGGATAGTAAACAAAGTGTCTACTGATGAAGCCTAAGCGACAAAGATAATTGATTTGCTGGATTGAAGTCGATACTGTCGCTTGTATTAGATATTAAATAAAAATGTGTAGAGACGAGCTTTTACTACAGCAGTTTGACATGAGTTCACTCTCTGGCTGAGGATTGTTTGATAAAAGGCTGATAAAGGCGACCCCTCATACGTCTATTAAACACGGTTAGCTTAGCGTTAAATTGGAGACAATTTGCACAAAGTCACAACAACAAACTTGTGTTATATTTAATACTGACAAGTACTCAAGCTTTCAGTTTAACTAGGTTGTTAAGGCTGGCTGTGATACACAAGGATATATACTTTTTAACCGTCCGCCTTTTTTAATTGCTGGTGGACGTATTCTTTATCATTTGGAGAAGCAATGTGCAGATTTAATAATGGATTCATTGGATAACTTGAGCATGGAAAAACCCGCTCAAACAAGTGGACAAAGATAATAAAGGGCACTTGAGTGCGTCGGCCACGTAACAAACGACACAAGAGAAGCAGCGTGACGAAATAAAATTCAGCACACATGAGGGGCGTGTTGTTTAAATGGAGCACAATTCTTCCTCTGTCACCGTCAAATATTGACTCACTGGGATGTTCGCTCATCAGCTGTGTAACGTATCTACCCTCATCTGACATAATCTCAGGAGAATGGAAAAGCAAACACAGTCCTGTACAATCGCCGGCCGTATCAATTCCATACTGAACACGACGACAACAACATCCACGTGCTGCACAGCACAGCGGTGACTGTTTGGACTCATCTCCAGTAAAAAAGTCATTAGTCATTAGTCAGCCTCCCCTGAGAGATCCACTGTAGTGAGGTCTAAACATGTCTGTTGTCATATGCCACGCTACACACTTACTCCCATTTCCCTGCC
Organism: Solea solea; assembly: GCF_958295425.1. Taxonomy (NCBI): domain Eukaryota; kingdom Metazoa; phylum Chordata; class Actinopteri; order Pleuronectiformes; family Soleidae; genus Solea; species Solea solea. Next base: position 2,343,580 of record NC_081153.1, on the reverse strand, counting down.
TCATTACACTGCTCTGCCTCCCTGCCTGTTCTTATAATACGTTCCAAGTCTAATTATGCAAATGAATGCACTTTACCTTCAGTGAAGTGAACATTGTAATATGTGTAGATACCTTCAGGCGGTGGAATCCCTGAATCCCAGTGTTGTTCTGCCCGACACTGACATCGATCTTTGTTAAATGAGGTAAAAAAACTTCCACTGGCAGGATTAGTTTTCATGAGATTGATCTCTGAAAAAAACCTTTCTCCTTGTTACCGTTTGCATGTCACGTGTAGACGTATCTGGCCAAATACTTGACAAATGCAAAGGCAAGTTGAGAAAATGTAATTTTTATAACCAGGGGTTTGCAACCTGTGGCTCTTCAGCCCCTCTGCAGTGGCCCCTTGTAGCTTTTATTTCAAAGTGAACGCCTCTTATTTAGGGATCAAGACGATAAACAAATGTGAATATTTAGTGCGTCGCATCAAACATGACATTTGAAAACCACCCCAAACCTTGTGTTTGAAATATGGGAGGGTCTACATGATTCTGTTTTATTTCAAAGTATAAATAGCAATGAAATGTCAACTGTTTTCTTTTTGTAGTCCTTAAATTTCATAAATGCAAGAAACTACCATTGTTTTATATAAAGTATACCTGTACAGAAATCTTTATATGTGATATTATCTTAATATTATGAGTGAAATGGGTTTTTGTGTCTCTTTTCATACTGAAGGTTGCAGACGGCTGGTTTAACTGAAAAGTTGAACCTTTTAATGCTTTAAAAAAAGCACTAAATATGAAAATGACTCTGTGTTTACATGCCGTCTCAAAGACATCGGGAGCACCTCTTGTTTCCTATTCCGCCTCCTCTCTGCTTTTCATTTTGCAAGCGTGCCATCATGTGGGAGGTTGAAAGGTGGATGACGTAGATGCAGCAGTGACTCCACGAGGATTTCCCAGGCATGAACCAAAGACATGCTGCTTAAAGGGAACATTGTTTTCTTCTGTAAAAGGAGGAGAGAACAGCAACCAAGTGCTGCCTGACTACACACACACACACACACACAATCTGCCACTGCACAACGTTCCTGTTGCTGCCTTTTTTTTGTTGTTGTTGCTTGAATAGAGAATATGACACACAGAGACACAGTGGGGGGGACAGCACTTTGATGTGGCAATTATGACAGACTCTCTCCGGGGTGCTTATAAAGTCTATAATTATCTAATTATACAATGCTAAACTGCCTTAAAAGGACGAACAACACCGATGTTCAGGCAACAAAGAGAACAGAATATATTATGAGATATGAAGGAATGGCCACGGGAAGACGCGTGTTTCTAATATCATCACACGCTCAAAGAACATGCGAGAAAACAGTTACACGGTTGCCATGACAGGGCAGAGTGGGGTTGTGACCGGAGGGTTGCCAGTTTGAATGCCTGCCAGGTGAAGGGCTGGGGTACCTTTGAGCAAGTTACCCAAACCCCACTGCTGGTTACATCCAGATAAATGGGAAGGTTGTATCAGGGAGGGCGTCTGGCGTAAAAACCTCTGTTGACATCTGAAGGATGCACATGTTTTACACACAGGCTAATTATTACAGGGTCCTTGGCCAATCAACCCTTTGCCTCCATCGTCTACTGACCCTCCAACAGGATAAAGAAATGCAGCGACATTCCAAACGCCTTTAACCCTTCTGGGATCATCCTGTCATCACATTGGCATGTGTGCTTCTCATTTTACCGTAAACTCCTACACGGAAAATTTAAAACAACTATGGACTGGCGACCTGTGACCCCACCTTTCGCCCTCTGTGAGCCGAGTTTGGCACAGCGACCCCCACGTGACTCTCTAGTGGTGATAGAAGATGGATGGATGGATACCAGAGAAACAGAGCTTGAGAAATACGGTACAACCTCAGGACTTCCACGGGACGAGCTTCTCAGCACCATAATCCCTTAACGGTTGAATAACTGACAGACATGGATGGAAAGTGAAAGTTATCTTGGAAAAAAGGGGGCAGAAGCACTCACTCATTGAAGAATTTTTGGACAATTCTACAGCCATGAAATCAAAATAATGATGATTATCATGATGCTCATAAGAGGGTTAACTGATGGGGAAAGTGTAGGATACAGTTTTGCATCATTACTTATAATAATGATGTATAACTTTGTACGTATTCACTTATGTAAAGAGTGTAACTTTAGTGTGAATTTGCATTTATTTCTTTGTTTACTCTCCTAACAATGTTTTTAATCTCAACCATTTCCCTGCTTAAATAAAGCAGTATTAATTGCTGGTGTCACACAGGGTATTTGTGTTTAGCAGAAATCAAGATAAGTCCTTATCACTATTATTCCAGCTAAACATTTCAAACAAAACTGAGTCTTTGGGGAGAAGCACATTGAACCCGGGGCGACTGTAGCACAATTCTCATGGTGGAAACAAGAGTGGCATGACATACACCACTTTCTGTGTGAATTATCAGTGTGAAGCAGGAACTCTAAGGTAATGAGCTGTCAGTACTGCAGGGGCATCACCACAGACAGCACATATACACCTGCAAGGTTATTATTTCCTCCAGCGAATGAATGCAAATCAATGTCTTGGGGAAAGTAGCTTTAGTCAGCTGCTGCAGCAGCGGGCATCGAGGATTCAGCCAGGATCGATGTATTAAAAAGCATCGTCATCTCGTTAAATCCTGCTCAACCGTTCCCCCCGAACTCACGCTCCCATCCACAGAGATTCTTTATCTTATTTACCTAAACAAAACTTTCATTACCAGGAGAAATACTACTTAAGGGTTTAGTGCCGTTTGCGTGAGAATAAATACTGAGGTTTGACAAGGCTGGACTCCTCACTTTGAATGATTATTTGTGTTCACGTGTTATCCCGTGTAAAAACCCAGAGGTAAATCCCAGAAACCAGGCTCAGCCAGAGCTCCTGTCTTCACTGCGGCTCCTGTAATGACTGCACTGTTGCATTTGAACACATTTTAATTAGCACCCTTTCCCAACCACAGCGGAGACCAATGCACTTCCTTTGTAGACGCGAGACTGTGAGCCAGCACCATGTGAGGGTAAAGAGAACGTATGTACATTTAAATCCATCCTTTTGTACAACAATCAAACCTCAGTCTGGAAAACAAACAAACAAACATGCAAACTAAGAAAGGAACAAGCAGCCGGGCCCACAAAACACTGTAGCTACTGAAAGGTACAGAGGGAGGATTATCACTTATTCCATAATAATCTTTCAGTGCAAATCGGGTAATCTGAGAGATTACAGCACTTCTGTTTACAACATTACAATTATAACTCTGTAGTGTCATTACTGATTGTTGTGTCAAACTGTCCTGGGTGTACCCGCTCTATCAGCTGAGATTGGCACAGCGCCCCTCCCGACCCTCATCGAGGATAAAAGCGGTAGAAAATGGATGGATGGACGGATGGATGGACGGATGGACGGATGACTGTTGTGTGAAAACTGGTCTACAGTATTGTAGCTGCTGAACTACTCTTAGCTGCAGTAATGGATTGGACTGATGTGACTTTTACAGCTTGTGTCTGTGATGCTCGAGCATATCTTGAATAAACCTCGTCTCATAGACCTTTTTCCACAGCGTGTTTTTTTTGACATGAAATAGTCGACAAACCAATAACATTAAATTGTGTTCCACTCCAGTTTTAGGAGAGCCAGGGTCAAGTGTCAGAGTAGCTCACACTAAATACTTGACTCTTTAACCTGTAGTTCTTTTAAACTGCAAACATGTTCCATCACCGTGTATCACTTCACTGTCTGGTTATTATAGGTGTGGTCACTCTGAACGTCTTAGTAACCACAGCATGAAGTGACTGCTCACCATAAGTAGATTTTTTAGTTTACTCAGCATTCTGATATAAATCTGTGCGACAGCCTGGAGAGAGAGTTGAACACAGTTAGACTAAACCCAGCGAGTCCAGCGCCTCTACATTCAAAGCACCCTGAACTCCATTACACGCCCAACATGGCCCTCCATCAATCACGCAGCTAATGCCTGAACCCAAACGCCATCACTCCTCTCGTGGATCCCCATACCTGTCCACTGTCTGCACACTCCATCTCTATTCCTCACCCTGTCACCTCTGAACTCATTAAGCACCGTGGTACCTGCTCACGAGTCCCCGCCCATATTTATCCCTGGTCCGGCGTGCGTTTGTCTCTGCATTTCTAAACTAACTTATTCCTTCAGTTAAATCTGTCCCAAACTGCAAGCTTTATTTCTTTGAACTGAGACTTTAATAAATAATAATAATAATAAAGAGCAGAAACAATTTGCAAACATTAGTATCTTTGAAGACATGAAATAAAAGTCAATTATATACATGAAATAATATGAAATAAAGAATGCTGCGTGACATCAATCATCATCCCCGTGGCAGATGAGTCAAGTCAAAATTATCTTATACTTGCATGGGATAATGACATTTTCAGTGTAAAAATCAAACAGCAGCAGCAGCAGCAGCAGCAGCAGCAGCAGCAGCAGCAGCAGCAGAGGCAGCAGTCTCACACTAGCTTCTTCTTTTCTTGACACATCAGATCACAGATACAACTGATTTCTTCAGTTAAAAAAGTTCTAGTTTGGTTTTGAAAGCAAGTTGGAAAATATAGGTCAACCTTTCAAAGGTTTTTGATTGAAGTTTAAAGTTTTTTGTAAAAATAAATCATCTTATCCTCACATTTGACCACAGTCTAACATGACTGTGTACCACACAGACCTGCACCAACAAACAACTCAAGCATTTCCAACGACTAAAGAACACTCACTAACACATGTTTCACAGATGTTGTCAAATTACCCAAAACTAAAAGTAACTAGAATAGAGCGGCAACGAACAATTATTTTCATAATAATAATGAACAAGAAAACTCGATGTCTTCTTTATCTACTGAGATTTTCATTGTTTTCATTCATTCGTCTACAAAACATGCTGCGGGATAAGGGAGGGAGACGTCATGTATCAGGGAACCTAAAGCTCTCAACACGCGGACATATGGCGCACAATATGAAATGAAAGTTCTCCTTATAGATCATGACTCTTTCTAATTATACATTAGTCGCAAACGGCTCCAGGCGACAGTGAGTTTCTGAGGGACAGGCTGTGACCATCTGCTCCATCTGCAGACATGCAGTCTGAATAAAAGCAAAACCTTCACACGTTCACGTTCCTGATCAAAAGAAGAGCCAGACAGATATTAATCTCTCTCTCTCTATGTATGTAAGACATGTAGCCGCTGCACTTATCAAAGAAGCCCACTCCCAGTCCCTGACGATTCCTGGCATCGATAACACGACTGTTGAATAAACACAAAAGAGTCATTGATACTTCGGTGAGGACAGGACAATACCTGCAGCTGCTCCAGCTGGAGCAGGTTTCAACTCACCGGCATCAGAATCTTATTTTCCAAAGGACAATAGAAGGTTAGCGAGATCTTGTTAGGGAGTGAATATCACGTGTGCTTGTATAGGAAGCATGAGAAGGACCTGTGGGCCTAATTACACAGAGGAGGTTTGCTGTTTGATATAATTATGAGGCGCTGATGAGGATCAGGAGCACAGAATCAACCTGTTGATGAAGTATCCATCATCACAAGCACTTGAGTGCTTTATTTGATGTAATCTGACGCAGAGGATGATGTTTACCTCTAAATATTTAGTGTGTATGTAGGTGCAGGCTTGTGTCATGAGCACCAGGCTGCATTTAAGATTCTGCTCTTTTAAACCGGTGCCAGCAGACTGTGAATGTATTTCTATTTGGACACAACATTCTGCTTTGAAAAGTGAAGCCCAGCGAGTAAAGATGGAGGGAGCAGTGTGCCAAGAGATCCATCTATGGAAGATGAGCGTTAGTGATGTGAGGGGCGGGGTTAGGGTGGACTTAAAATACAGTGGGTTCGGTGAGTCGGTCAAAAGACAGTAAAGAAGGCACATAGATAATAGATAATAAACGATGAACTCGTGGTCTCAAAAATGAAGTTTGTAAGCGAGATTAAGATGTTTTTCTCTATTTATTTAACGTCTCCCTCGACACCACATTATAACCATGTATAATAACCATGTCACTGAGCCTGACTCCAGACAAAACACACTCTGTGTTGACATAAGAAGACATTTCACTTTTATTAACAGCACACGTTGAACTGGTTTGCAGTGATCAGCCTCTACACGACACCAAGATATTGACTGTATATATCCATGAGTATTTGTTTGCACAGCCTCAACACCAGCGCTGAAGGAGAAGCCCACTCTCACTTCATCTGTGTTTGTGGACGATGAAAAGCAGCTCATGTTATATTCACATATTACAGTTTAGATGTGCAGTGATGTTTTGTATTATTTTGAGTGTTGGCGGGAAAGCCTCCGTCTGGACCACTTTAAGAACTGTTTTTCCTGTCTCTCCTTCTGGACCCTCAGAAATAAATCAGCCCTGTTTATTAATACAGACGTCCATGAATGATTCAACGGGGTTTTGGTAACTTGGCGACCCCAACTGACTGTTTTTAGAAGTCGGAGCTATTTCAGAGCCAGCACTTAACACAGCTTGTGTTTAGATTAAATCATTCAAAGGGGAAGGAGGGATTAGTGAAAAACAATCGGGAGAAGTAACTCATTTGTGTGGATCTCTTGTTTCTAGGACACAGCGTTGATGATCGAACTACGTTTTAAGCAGATATTTATGCTCTGCTTGTGTGTGATAAAGGGGTTTTTGGAATTTTTGGAATTTTTTGGAAAGATTATGGTAATTATCCTTTTTTATGTAAGTTAACCCTTAGTGCTCAGGTGCATCCATGGTCATTTGCTGTGGGAATAATACACAACTCCTCATATAGACATCCTGGGGTGTGTGTTTTTTTACATCTTATGTGTTGTTGAGTCAAAGTTATGATTCATTTTATATCAAATTTTTAGTAGTGATATAAAGTAGCAATAAATGTGCAGAAGTTACAAAATAGAGCGTTTTTTTCTTTTTGTTCATAAAAACGAGCCAAGTGAACTTTGAACTGTGACTGTATTTCCAAATAATAAATATTTTGAGTACTTTTTGCTCAGGTGTGTTTATATAGTTGGTGAAAATTCAATATTTTTAGTCAGATTGTCAAGGTAAGTCAAGGTTGTGCTGAAAAAAAACAACACAAGACCCTTTATGTTGTTATGTATTGTGGTTTATGTTATTCTTATACCCTCTGTATGTACTGTACGTTTAAACAGCAGCCCAAGAGTTAACTAAAACTAAAATAGTAAGAAAACCTTTCATAAACTTCCAATAACTATCTCCATGTGTCACGCCCTGTTGTTAAAGTAGAATGTGTCGTGTAAAGCTGAGTGGGCTTCCACAGACAAAACTCCACAACTGAGTCGGAGTCTGTGGATTCAAGTGGAATGCACTTTGCATTACCGCAATTTTACGACGTTTGTGTTATTGGAAAAATTCCAACGGTTTTTGAAAGCTGAGAAGTTGCACATTAATTACAGTAATTTCCCTCACGCTGTTGCAGGAAGCCGGCGAATAAGCGTCTGTGTTTATTGTCTTTTAAATGTTTTGTGCTGTTCAAATTTCAAATTGAACACGCAAAATCTCTTAACATGCGGTAAATTGTAAATAACTGCCAGATATTTAAAGTTATTCTGGAAAAATGGGGCAAAAAGCAGTTACTCACAGGACATTTTCTGGTTCCCAGAAGGACATTTTACATTACATTACATGTCATTTAGCAGACGCTTTTATCCAAAGCGACTTACAATAAGTAACATTTTGAGGCTTAGGTGTTAAAGGAGAAGCAGAATCGTCTGATTTAATCATCAGCAGTCACTTCAGATCAGCTGGTCTCTCATGTCACATGTGAGTGGGAGTGGGAGTAAACATGGTTGCTGCTTCCTTCATATAACTTGCTATCGTGCCGTTCACTCCGCTGACTTCAGTGATGAGTGGACGGCATCTGCATGAACACAGCATCACACAGAGAGACGTGGCTGCAGACGGTCAGACACAATTGTCCCTGACATCGTGTCAGCCAAGTCTTCAGAGGGCTGACAGCAAAGGCCTCATCTCATCTGTCAACGTGGCCTTAAGGATTTCTTAAGATGTTTGGTGTCTCTCTTTCTCTCTTTCTCTCTTTCTCTCCCCGGTTTGGCTCAGGAAATGATTTGAAAGTTTGAGTTCAGTCGATGTCAGGACTGAGATGACTGACACTTGTACGACTCATAATAGCAGCACTCATGAGCAGCTCATCAGCTTCTGTGCCGAGGAGTCGGACTTACAAAGAGCATCAGTGTCAAAAATGTCTTCGTCAAGACGAGTTTGGTGTGTCGAGCAGTCTCTCTTTTGTCCATGTCATAAAAAAGGAAGCTTTTCTTTCGAGCAGGTGTCGTGTGGAGTCATAATTAGAACCTGTGTGTGAAACACAAGTAAACGGCGTTCTGTGAACACCACAGTTCCTCTGAGCCGTTAATCAAATGAAAACCTGGTCCCAGTGGACAAGACAAATAACATCATGAAAGAAAGGTTCTAAAACGGACGCTGTTGTATTTCTGCACCTTCACATGAACAACAGTTGTGTTCAGTTCATGTCAGTTCATGTCCAACTGTAACGCGTCAAAAAAAAGTTGCCTATGTCATGTTTTAACATCTAAGCCCTCAAAATATCCTGCTTAACTTAACCATAAAAGTGCCAGAAGCATGGTAACTTTGAATATCTGGCAATTATTTACAACTTACTGCATTTTACAATTAAAATTTTACATTTTCTGGCCCTTTTATAGTTAAAATAAGCAACAAAAAAAAGTCCAGACGGACGTTTTGAGGCTTAAGCCTAAAAGCGACTAAAATGCAACAGTGTAATTGTACAGAAACAGTCAAGTTAATGTACAAAACAGGCATAGTTGTCTTTATTTGTGATGGATTATCCGCCTGCTCCCCTTCACTCAGATGTGTATCATTGTAAGAATTAAAGTTAATTAAACTTGTTTGCTGTTCAAAATAAATTGGAGGGGGGAAAACAATCTCCAGAAAAGATAATTACCAGAATGTACTGTATTTTTTTTTATTGTAAATATGTTTTATACTGTTCAAAATTTGAGTTTCTAAATAAAACTTTTTGTTTCTCTTCATTTTAAATTGTTAATAGACTATTTTAACATGCATGTAAATTGTAAATAACTGCTAGATACTGAAGTTATTCTGATGAACACCTTTTTCTGCAAAAACAAGTCCCCACAGAGACAGTTTCTTCCCCCAGGCTGTCTCTCAAATCAACAATTAATGGTCATGTCTGCACTACACTCACTCGCACATTGCAGTTTTTCACAATAACTTGTACTTTTTATATTTATATTTGTATATTTATATCTTCTGCTCTAAAAAACACACTTCTGTTTATAAACAGTATGTATTGTTTGTTGTATCAAAGAGAAAAAGTGGAACCAAGTCAAATTCCTTGTTTATAACATTGATTCAGATTCTTTTTTTCTGTGGCTTTTATGGTTAAAATGAGCACATTTTGAGGGTTAGGTGTGAAAGGGTTAACAGCATAATAATGTAATCTGCTTAAAAATTCTAATTAAACTTGGTAAATGACAAGAGATATCACCTCCCCCCCCACACACGCACACACACACACGCACACACACACAGTGTGTATTAGTGTGTAAAACTATTTTGGTATTTCAACATGACAACATGAGTCACTTTCTGTGCCAAGATTCTTGTCTCAGATTGGTTGGGTCTGCAGAGATGAGAGCTGAAAATAAACACATGGCAAAGTAAGCGGCAGATTCTCTGCTGCTGGTTGGAGCACATTGGCAAATAAATAAATAAATAAATAAATAAATAAATAAATAAAGCATGTGACTCATGTGGTAAAAAGACACATTCTGAGAGGAGATAAACTGACAGACTGATGGACTGTGTTATCCTGTCCCATCATTTATTTGGTGACTGATGTCGGGGCGAGGGAGACACAGGGAGAAAACGCAGGGAGGGGAGAGAGAGAGAGAGAGAGAGGCGCCCGATGTGATGAATGAGTGAGACAGGGATGATATTAGGAGTAGTCCACTGAATAAATTACCCGATTAATGAAGTGAGAAAGAAGAACAGAAGGCTCGGCGCTGCCAAAAGACGACAAGCTCCTCTCCTTTTCTAAATCGAGAGCGCTGTGTCTAAGAATAGCTGCACTTGCCTCTGGTTACGGGCTGTGATCGCCATCATCATTAGCGCCCTTGTAATGTGATTCTCGACATAACACGAGGAGCCGCAGTGTGACTGTGGGAGACGACGCTAGGTTGCTAACGTGTCCTGTTCACAGGATTCCGAGGCGCCTGCAGTGGAATTAACAGCTGCTGCTGCTGCTGCTGCTGCTGCTGCTGCTGCTGCTGCTGCTGCTGCTGCTGGTGCACCAGCGACCACCAGTCATTCATGACACGTGCATGTTTCTATGATGCACATGAATGCATGAATGTACATTTGTGTTCATCACATTTACACTGATTACTGTGTGAATATAACAACTTTCTGATGCGGTAAATAAAGACAAACTAGCCCAAACTGTCTAAGAGTTAAAGGGCGGCAGCATTGTGCAACATTTTCTGTTGCTATATGGATGTTTGTATGTTTCTTTCTAGATTAAAATATGATACTCCTTTGATTTGAATGGAACGAGCAGTGGTTAGAGGGCGAGGAAACACATGACAGAATGAAACATGTATGCCAGATTATAGAGCCACACCTAGAATTGCCCTGCAGTAAACAGTCTTGTTGACTTCGTGCAGGTCTTTACTTTGCTGGAGTTGTGACGGATGGATTGGATAGTTTGGCGACAGACGGCCCATCACGTGGAAAATCTGGCTGAAAATGTTGTCGTGTGAATGGGGAAGCTGAAGTTGCAGAGGCTAATAAACACGTCTGTGAGTGGACTGAAGATAAAAGTGGGAATCAACATCGGACCGACGTCATCTGAGAAGAGGAAGTGCAGTAGATCGCGATATAATATTATCCACCTGCACGATTCGCCTCGACTCGGCACCATCAGCTGAGCCGATACTAAAATGTGACGTGGTCAGACTGCCGGCCACTGATTGGTCACAGAGTGTCGTCACTGGAAGAGTCACGAGTGCAATGTCCGACACAAGAATCAAACCGAACAATGGCGAACTGTAGATCTGTTAAAAAGACTTTAAAAATATCTGTTAATCTTCAACATTTAACAAAGGAAATGTCTAAAATCTGGTCATGCAGGAAGCACTGAACCATTCTGTGAACAAACCTTTTTAATCAACTGACTCTAATGATTCAGTTACACTGAAAACAACTGTTTGTGTGTGTCGCGTGTAAAACAAACTCACGGCTGTATGAAACTGCTGTGACTCCGCCCACAATGACGAGGAACTATATTGTAATGGAAAACCAACTAAACTGTGCAGAAGCGAGGCGAGGTGGGGCGGGGCGGGGCAAGGCGAGGCGGGGCGGGACTATACAGTGGAAAAACGGCAATAGTTTAGAGCTGACAGAAAGTAGGTGAACATTCTAATTAGAATGTGGTCGCAGTGACTGTGGGACAGCTGGTGTGTACTGTATGTTAAACTGTACATACAGTATCTCCACATGACCCAGATGTTTTGTCCGTCTGTGTGGTCGACAGAGAGGATAATGGACGGTGATGAAGTGATTCATCCGACCGCACGCCATCGCCCGTCATGTGTACATTACTCACAGCAATTAACAGCAGGCAAAGGCCAGAGTACAACGTTTAAAATGGGTCAGGGTTCGGATGAGAGGAAAAATAAACACAGTTACTTGCCTTTCTCTCCGTGTCCTTTTCATTATCGTCGTACTCTGTGTAATATGGAGTCAAGGAATGTATTTGTCCTGTTCTCAGAGATAATCCACCTTCACCCAGCCTCTTAAATGCCACGCACTTCATCACCACAGTGGCTGGTGCTGTATCTTACAAAAAAGCTCCTTTAAGTTGTCTTACAAGACTAATATGTTTACTGCTCTGCAATGTCCCCACAGGCGATGCTACTTATGTCAGAATGACACTTTCTGTAAACAGCACACACTGTGCCACTGGCCATTTCCACTTCTCAGCCCGAAAACCCTCACACTTCCAGTTCCAACACTCGTGTCCAGTGTATCCTGTGAGCAGGAGTTTTCCTGCATACATGATTCTGCACACACACACACACACACACACACACACTGGCAGGAACCTCTTCTAAGATCGCCAAAGGCAAAGCTGTCAATAGCTGTACCAATGTTAGTAAAGCTGGGTGTTCTCAGGGTAAACATGACATTAAAACAAAAGCAGAAGCTGCTGCAAAGAAGAATAAGAGAGCAGCGGCCAAATGCCATGGCACAACATGTATATACATATATATATATATATATATGCATATTTAAACACACAAAAAACAGCCTCTCTGGGGGATAAATGATAAAGCCGCTTGCTGTGGACAAATAATACAGATGTCACTTCACACGTGCATGTGCAGCAGTTTCAGGTTACTGCTAAGTACTTGGGATTTCCATTATTCTTTCTATTCCACAAAAGGCCAAAGAACATTTTGTCCAGTGTGACATCGCTGTAAACTAGAGCATGATGGAGGCTAACGACACGACGGACACGACGGACACCTCTGCGAGGTTTTCAGTTTTCAGTGGTATTTGTATTATTATTATTATTATGATTATTTATTTAAAATCCAGCACATGAAAGCCATTGAAAGTAATGCAGGGTTCACAAGATGTTGAGTTTAGAGCTCTAGATTATAAAAAGATACAGATACCATCAAAAAAAACACTGGAACGTACAATATGTACAGCTTCACCAACTTATTCAGCCCAAGAATGCAAAAGCAAGCATTTGGAGAGTGTAAAGCTGATGTTACAATCATTGTCAAAGTGTCTGTGAATCGAGAAGATTACCATGAAAGTTCAAGTTGATGGAAATGAAATTAAAAGGCAAAAAGGGGACGAAGCTATGGTGCACCCACATGAGTTTGTTCTGCAACAAAGCTCATCATGAGCTACTTTCTAAAAAAAGAAAGAAGGTAAATTACATATTTTTTTGTGCATAATTATGTTTAACAACAATATCAATAGAACATTTATAGAAAATATGAAAACAGTAGTAAGGACATATCTGCTTAAATTGACTGAATCTAAAAGATTGAAGACAAAATGCCCCTAAAAAACACAACACTCGATATTTTCTACAGTACGAATGAATGGATGCATGAATGAATGAATGAACAATCGTGTCACAGAAAGCCGTCAGTTACCAAAGAAGCTTTTTTTGGGTGTAATAGTGCAGTAAAGATTAAGTCAGCCGAGGTCTGTTTACATTTGACTTAAAGAATTAAGAACTATTGACAGAGCGTCAGCCGACGTCAGTGAGCTGAGGCTTCAGATGTCCCGACATCATCCCGACGTGCTATCAGCAGAGAGCACGATCATTCATACAAGAATACAGCCCTGAATGTAAATGCCATATTATTAAGTCACTCAGAAAACACTTGGACTTCCAACATGTTCAAAAGACTGGATCAAATATCCTGTTTACTAATACAGAGCTCTGCAGTTTTTAACACGTATAGAAAACTGTGACAGAAACCCTGCTGCTTTCATCTCATGTAACTGCCAACAAATAATAAAGTGTCAAATGACCAGTGTTGACACCTTCTGCTGCCTGACAGCTCCAAACCAAATCAGGCCGTGTTAGTTCTGCTGGAATTATTTCCAATATGTTATTTATTTTTCAATGAAAATACAAACTGAACTAAAGAAAAGGGAGAATGCAAACAACAACGTCAATCCACGCCCTCATCTCACTGCGTTCACAACTGGTTTGAATAAAATCTTGATTCTCACCATCCACAAACACTCTCCACTAATATATGATAATGGATTCCACCTAATTGCAGCCATGTGGGGAAAAATAAATACTAAATAAATAAATAAAAGTGCACACGAGGCACTTAACTGCACTTTGCTCCCTGTGTCTTTATTTATCTCTCTCACACTGATGATGATTTCACTGTCTGTGAACTGTAACGTCTGAGGAGAGAAAAGAGGAACTTTAAACTCTGTCTTTTTATAACAAACAGAAACTATTATCACTGACATGTTTATGTCTAGTGGTTAATAATCTATATGTCAGGGCACATAAAGATGTTTTCATTTAACAAATGAAGTCCCTGCCAGTTTCACTGGCCAAAATGGGGTTATTACGGTAATGTCACTTACACTGTTGCAGGAAGCTGAAGAATCAGTGTCTTTGTCACCAGAGAGCAGAGTTGGAAAAACACCTGTACATAGTTTCCATTTTTTGTGTTTTTTTCTCACTAAAACTTTTGACTTTATATTGTTAATATACTCCTTTAACATGCAGTAAACTGTAAATAACTGCCAATAATGCCAGATATTAAGGAAAACTGGTCAAAAGCACTTACTCACAGGATCATTCTCTGGCCCTTTTGTCCAGACATACATTTGGAGGCTTTGGTGTTAAAAGGGTTTAATGTTACTGTACAAAAAGGCATTGTACTCGCATAAATGTACCCAGTTGTCTTTATTTGGGTTAATTTATGTGTGATGGATTATCCGCCCGCTCCTCTTCACTTTTAGAATGTGAATCATTGTAAGAATTAAAGTGCATAACTCGTTTGCAGTTCAAAATAAATTGGAGGGGGAAAAACAATCTCCAAAAAAGATAATTACCAGAATAGATGTCCTCACAGGCTTTTTGCGAGGAGGTATGGGCACGCTCTCAAATACTAATTTAGTACTTGGTCTCTGCAGCAGTGTTGTAGTTCACTTCAGTGCAGGAATCTAAACCCAACAAAAACCCTCCATAACCTCTGCTCTGGAACACACACCTGCTCTGCAGTTTACATACACGACAGAGTTACTGCACAAACGCAACGCGGTGCAATGAGGGAACAATAGCAGCCTCCACCTCGTGTTGGCAGGCGGCCTCTTGATGTGAAAGAGAAGAAGAAAAGTGAGTTTGTGTATTTCTGCAGGCAGCCGTGAGTCACTCTGTCAGCGCTGAACAGACAGAGCAGTCCTGCTGCACTCATTATTCCCTGATTACATCACGCAGCGCTCTCGAGTGACGAGGTCTGGGTTGAACCTGTGGAAGAGTTTGACGGCGTTCAGCAGCCGAGCAGCAGGTCGCGGCGGGGCCGTGGTCTGACTTAGACTGGAGGTATAATAACACACTTTACCCGTTTATTGCTGTAATTTGCATAGTATTTTGGCTATTTCTATGACATAATATATGATTTACAGCAGCTGACAGTATGTGGCAGTGCTGTACAGTCATTTTCTGCTTATACCAACCAAATACCAACCAGAGGGGGTTAAAAAAAAGTGCATCTGAATGAAAGTCTATGGGATTGTGAGCCTATTTCTCACGTGATTTAAAATGTCAGTTTGCATTTTTCTGAGGAACGAATGGTCTCAAATCCCCATGCTTCAAAACAGGAGTTCAGATTATGTGCTCATCTTGCAGGTTGCAGGATCCACATCCAGTTTTGAGGCTATTATTAGTATCATTATCATTCATATCATATCAAATCATCACCATTATTAATATTATGCTATAATTAAAGTTGATATCAGTATATTTTTTATCAACAATCTTTGCTGCTGCTTGGAAAATGACATTGTAGTTGTATAAACATGTAAAACATTTATAAACAATTGTATTCTCTTTCTTCCGTCGCTACCTCACCTCCCTCTTGTCCTTTCTGTCCCCCACCTCTCCTTTGTCCCCCATGTTTTCCTTTCACCACAACCTGTCTGGGCAGATGCTGCACATCTTTGAGTCTGGTTCTGTCAGAGATTTCTTCTTCTGTTTTTTCTCTCTACTCATTGTGTAAACTGTTGGATTTCTCTGTATAATGTATGTTGTGATTCGGCGCTGTGATTATGGTGACATCAACGCCATCAAAATCTGAAAAGTTTCAGTTGGTTAGATAATTAACAAACCCTCCGTCTGTACGAAGGCAACTGTGGACACATGGACCCCAAACAATGACGTGAAGAGGACAGAACGATCTTCACGTGGATGAAGAGCAGCACAGACTCCACACGTAAACCTCAGTGAATAAACTGATGGTGAAATCCAAACAAATTTCTGCACCAATATTGCAACAGAGTCTATTTACAACAGCTACATTTGCATTTTCCAGCACCTCGGGGCTGTTTGGCTGCTGAATAAGTCAAGAGTTTCGCTTAAATTTTAAACCAAAAAAATCTCTATGTATTTATTTTTAGAAACCTTAATTTTAAAAAAGTGAGACACTGAGTTATGTAAATTTAAACAAACCAACACTTTTTTTTGTTACTTTTCCAGCGTGAAAACTTTTTAATATTCACAACGTGTCTAGATTTAGTTTTGTAGTGTGGAGCTGCAACTTGGACTGTAATTTCACTAACTTGCTCATAACAGAGATCTTAATTCCCCGTGGTTCTGCTTCTGCAGCGCCAGCCAAGACTCATTGTTGAATTTAAAGTCAGTCGAATGTTTTCTTCTTTGGAAACAAAGACACAGATTGTTATATAAACCTATAATACTGCAACATATTCTACCTTTAACATGGGATAAAGTATATTAATTCTGGAGGCAGCAGCTGCTCCAATTGTGAATCAGAGGAGTTCAGTGACTACTAAGAGTCTCAGTCTCGTCTTCTATATAGGACATAAGGCAAGTTTTCTGCTTATTTGACACTCAAATTACATTTAGCACCTGTCGTGACTCTATTCTGATGGAGAGAAATGCACCAGATGCCTTTTTCTCTTGCTCACCTTCATGCTTTTTTTGTCTCCTCTTGCCCAGAATGACTCAGTGGGCACAATCTTCCCCAAAATCTCATTAAGGCCCCACCACAGCCACTGAGTGCCGTTGCATTATTCATGTGTTTTTCTCAAGAACTCTCTCTCTCTCTCAAAAAAAAATATAAAAAAATGGGTGAATAAATCCATCTGATGTTTAAAATGCACAGCAGGCAAATCAGCTAAGGCTGCGTCTAAACACGACGTCAGAGCAACAACGCTGCGGCGGGAGCTGCACACGCACACACGCACACACACACACACACACACACACACACACACACACACACCATCAGGTTTATATCACACATGAGTAATCAGGCTGGGACATTTCAGGGAGACTAATAAGCTTGTGAGCGTTTTATTTATTTACTTGTGCAAAGACATGATTTTAAATTAAGAATATAGTACATCTACGAAGACAGAGAGCTATATACGTTATTGTTTACAGAAATATATAATTATATATATAAGTATATAGTGTATATGTAAGAGAGGCAAGGTTTAGGTGGTTTGGTGACGTGCAGAGGACGGAGAGTGATTATATTGGACAAAGATGAAGCTGCAGAGCAGCAGGAAACAGAGGTGTAACACAAGAGGACGCAAGGGATAGGAGGGCGAGATGGAGGAAGATGATCCACTGTGGCAGCCCCTAAAGGGAGAAGCCCGAAGAAGAAGATGCTAATTCGCAGTGTGTGTGTTCTTTACGACCCCCTGCAGAACTGTTCACTGTAACCACCAGGACAGATCAAGAAAAGACATCTGCATAATTCTTCAACTGATGTGAGAGCAGCTGTCAAATGTCACAGTCCAGGAGATTTTTCTCCTGACAAGTAAAGAGTTCTGTGCTCTCCGGCTCATCATGGCTTCATGTTGCCCCAAAGAGCTGACTCATGTTAGCTTTGTGGAGAACATTGAGCTGTACATAGATAGCTGAGTCAGCACAACATATAAAACTGCAAAGTGTTAACCCAAATAAGTCAGTAATAAGTATTTAAAAAAATTGAAGCAATCCATAATCATAGTCGACCATTTCTGATCTCTAGAAAATTCAAAAACTATGGACTGACGATCTGTCCAGGGTGTGACCACGCCTTTCACCCGATGTCAGCTGAGATTGGCACAGCTCTCTGTGTGGCCCTTCATGTGAAGGATAAAGTGGTAGAAGATGGATGGATGGATGGATGGATGATGGATGGGTACTGGAAAGCAGAGAAATGGAGCTTTGCACCCATATACTTGACGTTTGTGACGTCAGCTTCTCAGTATGGTCATTCCCAAATGGTTTAACAACTGCCAGATATGGAAAGTGAAAGTCATCTTGGAAAAGATGGGGGCAGAAGAACTCACTCATTGAACATTTTAGATCTCGTGTTGCCTGGCGACATTATTAAAGCCCTACTCACAGAATTGTTTTGTGACAGATGGAGGCAACAGCAACAACATCGCACCAGTTAAAGTAAGATGGCTGCAAACAGGTTGTAGTAGGATGGAGACACAAAGAAGCGGCATCTAGGCGTCCATTATGAACCTGGTTTCAGTTTATTGTGAACTCCACTGGACCAAATGGAAGCTTTAAAATGGGAGTTCACATTCCTGTGGGTGACCTCACGAGCAGTTGCCACTTGGCCTCTGCTCATCCTCTGTGCTGCTGGTGTACACGCGCAGATATTACCTCTGTTTGCTCCAGGGCTGCAACTAATGATTATTTTCATAATCCATCAATCTGTCGATTATTTTTTTTATCAGTGTTTCCCAAAACTTAAATGACGACGTTCTCAAATGTCTTGTTTTTGCCCTTAAACCAAAAACCAAAGGTTTAATGATTTCTTTGTGAAAATAGTACTGGATGTAAAGTGTAGAATGGTATCCTCTGATGATGTCACAGATTGCAGAGGTCAGAGGGGAACATCACCTCGGGTGTAACCCTCACTCAACATTCATTCACTCATCTTTCTACACGAGCTCACAGTGATGCGTGATGTCCTCACTTCAACAACCACTGCACCATTCTTATGCAAGCCATAGGACGATTGAGTGAGGCTGCAGTATCATTCCCTGAACTCCATTTTCACCTTCACATGAGACATATGCTGCAGGCAAGCCCCAAGGAACGGCGGGAGATTCCACAGCTGTTGCTGCTAAAATATGCAAATTGGTAAAATATGGTCCCAACTAAATTTAACTCGTCATTAAAATTTTACCGATGCATTAAGCAAGAGAGTAATGCTGTAATGACCCCCACTGAGTCACAACCCTGGGAAGATTTCCACAAACCCGTGAGTGCGATGGCTGAAGACGCGGAAAAAGGAGAGAAATGTATGAATAAATATGCATGTATTCATCAACGGTGATGTCACGGAGGTTTTGTAGCAGAGCTGCGTGCCGGTACTAGCTCATCTGAATACAGTGTCACGCAGAGCAGGGAACTGTGAGTGTACAACATCTGAGCGGAGACAGGTGAGACACGGGTTCAGCTCCACTCTTTTGCATACGGTGCGGCATTTCTGAGTCAACTGACCGTAAACGTGACCTTTGTGTGGCACAGTTTCCACAGCTTCTGACTTCTTCTAAATAACACCAGGAACGTGTGCACGCAGAGCGGAGGCTAACGCAAACTGGCAGCCGGTGGAGACACCACATTAAAATGTCTTTTACTGACCGGGTCATCACGCACATGCACAGGCAACACTGTCCAGCTGTCAATCACATGCATTATCATCTGTTTCCCCAATAAATGGGAACATCATTTACATGTTCTACGAGCGAGTGAGACCATTAAATCCTCAGGAGAATGTTTTACTGATTCTCTAATTCAAGTTTGAAACCAACCAACTGCTACTTCTGCCTGACTTCCTGCACTTGTGGACTTCTATGTCCATTTTCATACACAATCCACATTAAAAAACACACCCACACACAACTACAGAGTCTGCAACATGTTCTTTTAAGGTATTTGGTATTTTAAAATGTCCACACCTCATAAAATAGGGTTATGTAGTTCCATTGACATAGTTATTTCCTGTTGTACTAACAGTAATCAGACTGAGTTATTACTTGCATATTAGTGGGAGTTGTGCGGAGAGTCCCCCGACATACAGTCGTACATGTGCACGAGCAGCCTGTCAGGGCAGGGATAGGGTTCACTTGGCATGAAGTGAAGACAGCATGTCGTCTACATCACGTTCACACTGACCAGTGAAACACAGCGGATCAGGGCATCCTGCAGTCTGCTGACCACAGAGCGTCTGGACGTGGTTTTTATCAGAGAGTCATTTTTAGTAGAGGATGAGTAGAGGATGGAATAAACACTGAGCGAGAAATCACTGCCAACGGGAGAAAGCTCCAGCAGCTTTGAACTAAAATGTTAAATAGGTTCCATGTTAAAACATAGAATTAGTAGTCAACTTCATTTCTAATATCGTTTGCCAGAAACACAAGTCACTGTCAACTTTGATTAATTGGGATCAAGTGTGGACGCAGGCTCAGGACACACACAGATAAAGATGAAGAGCTAGCTTACAGAGAGCTGCGATTACGAAAGCTTTGGCTCACTGTCTGCAGAGAGAAGACTTTCCTCATGAACACTTTTGCATCTCCAAGCTGCTGTCACTGCTGCGGGCCTCCGCGGGATCCTACAGGTTACCACTTCAAAAGGTCTATGAGACTGCAGCGTGAATTTCAGCTTAAAAGTGAACTTAACACTCTCATTACATTACATTACGTCTTGAAGATTGAAAAAAGGTACGGCATAATAAAATAATTATGGCCTCTGTAGCACCTGTCACTGAGGTTTCCAATATTAATTTAAAAAAAAAAAAAAAATGACTTTACACAGGAAACATTTTCCATCCATTGCAACATTCACTGTTGTTGCAGGAAGCGAAGCAGCCTGGTACAAATAATGGTATAATTCTGTATTTTATTCTACTTCAAGATTAATTTCAGTATCCCTGTAAATGCATGGCTGCCGTGAGAAAAGTGGATTTTCTCTCCTGGTTAAATCAATAAAATAATGATAATAATGATAATAGTACAGAGTTTTTGTTGTAGCACAGATCTCCAATTAACGTTTTAGCAACATCAGCCAAGTGCTATAGCTGCCTTATCCTCACATTAACACTGCCCTTTAAAGACTGATGTAAAGATGTTAAAATGCAACTGTGGGACTGTGTGTGTGTGTGTGTGTGCGTCCACCTGCTCTGCTACTGTGTATACTGATACTGCTCACACCAGACTGTCTAAATCACGCACGGGCAGGGAGGCAGAACTAAGGCCCTTCTGCTTTCATTTATAATTCAGACCAGTGCCATAAACCATTTGTCTCCAGCAGAATGACAATTTCATATCTCCCATTTCAGGGAATTGCTTTTTGAAACAGAAAAAAAAAAAGCTCAGCTATTCAAGGTTTCAGGTGTTTTTCTGTAAGGACTCTTCAGGGAATAAAGGAGAAACATGTTAGGAAACTTCACAGCGGAAAAAAATGAAAAGAAAAAAAGATATGAAAGCCGTGAGAGATTTGTCTTCATATCTATGAAAAAGATCAATAAATCCACTTTGCTGCGGTGCAATCTCACTTTCAATCATCCCTTCATATACAAGTGTGTACATACTTAACTACCTGTACTTTACTATGAATGTTGCTGGTTTAATAAGAGTAAAAAGGCTTCAGGTCAATGTTTCACAACAGGAACAATGCAGTTCTTCACCTAAGTTACAATTTCACAATAAGTCATTTTCATTTTAAGTTGCATGTTCTTTCCAGTATTGTCAAGCCCAACTCTGAAAGATACATGTGAAGGATAGAAAAACAAAAGTTCAATGGCTGAAACAGCGCAGAGGGTAATTCTCCTACAGTCATCAGGTATTTTTCAAGTTTCCACAATGAGACAATTAAACGTGGGTCTGGTTTACTATATTACTATTACATTAAACACAGTTTTTAAAAAGGAAACACTGCATGTGACTCATTTCCTGCAACAGAAAGTCACCAGATTTTCAGGACAGAACTATTTCCAAAAATGAAATTGTAACAATTGGACACTGCAGGCAAAGCCACAAACGAAAGCAAAAGGGCAACATTAAAATCTAGGGCTGCAACTAACCATAATGATCTGATGATTATTCTCTCGATGAATCGATACTCTGGTCGTTTGGTCCAGAAAATGTTTTTTTTTTTTAAATATGTGAATGATCACTTTCTTAAATGTGTTGTTTTTGTCCACAAACCAAAATGATTCAGTTTTAATGATTTCTTGGTCAAATGGAGCAAAGACACAAAGAGAATATTTAACATTTCACATTTAAGAAAAATCATAAAACTTAATAATGAAAAGAAAAAAAATCAAACCGATTCATCGATTACCAAAATAGTTTTAAAAATTGATTGATCATGTAATCGTTTCAGCTCTATTTAAATCCTTAATTTATAATAGTGAACATTTTAGTTCAAAGCTCCTTTTCCTACTTAAGTTAAATATAAATGACTCAGCAAAAAGTGAAGAAAATGTATCATGAGGTGTAGAGAGTTTAACTTCAGCGCTGTGACCAACAATAGTGGGTTTTTTAATACAAAAAACATTTGTATACATAGGAAATATTTATAGTTCACCGTGTGTGTGTGTGTGTGTGTCATCTGTTGCACAGTGCTCCATGGCAGCCCCGGCTGAGTCTCAGTGGTCAGCTTGTCATCTCTGGTTCTGACTCATTGCTTAACCTTTTGCGAGCAGACGCCATTATTTAGTACAACAGTGGCCCCGTTGGGAGAGAGAGAAGCAGATAAATGGATGAGGCTACAGCAGGCGCGCACACACACACACACACACACACACACACACACTGTACTCTCTTATCTCTCACACTCAGCGACTCGATTCAAAAGTTGGAGAAGAGTTGAACCAGAAGTTCAGTGTAAACAAACGGGGGAAATCTATTAATCCTTATATTTTTATGTTTTTTTTGTTTGCCTAATGTCACCAGGGTTAACCCTAACCCTTGTAATTATTGCTTTATTAAATGTATTACACTCAACATTAAATTACATATATTTAAGCTAGAGATGCATGGAAAATTTGAGACATTTATGATATTATAACAGGATGTTTGTATGATGACGCATGCGAAATGATTCCCTTAATTGCAGCGCTGCAGCATCTTCTACACAAAGAGGTGGAGACGGACCACGGAGTGAAAACAATGCTCTTAAGAGTCTGTCAACACACGTTTAACCAAGATCTACTGGGATTCCCTGCACTTCATCGCGACTGCACTCGAGCCTCGTCATAAAGATCGTTATTTGGATGTGGGGATAAAGCAGCACATAGAGAAATGATCCAGGCTGCGTTGGATACAGAGAGCCGAGCCCGCGAGGAGACAGAGGAGCGCAGCGGTGTGTGCTGTGCTGTGTCTGTCAGTCAGCAAAGAAACAATGGCACAGAATTGCCATAACAATTTCTTTCGGTGTTTCCTGGTTTTCGGCATCCCTAATTTAAGCTGTTTTAATTACAAGTCACCCTCGTCATTATTTGCTAAATTTTCCATTTATTTCTCCATTTTTTTGCATCATAAATGTGTTTTTATTGTTAAGTATACGTCGTTTTATATCAAAACAAGCACTTTTATTTACCTTATATTATTGCCCACCACCTGCTACTGAACACTTGTTTTTCTCAAGACAGGGGGTCTCTTGACTCATTGGCACTTTGACACCCTTGATATAACCTCGCCACCATAACAATCTGTTAGTATTCAAACCGTAGGCTGCTTCATATCAGCCAGAGGCAGCTAAGAAAAAACAAGTGTAGTTGATGCAGGTATCTGTGAAGTCTTTGGGTTTGGAGGTACTGTGTTAAGATATATATTTAAAATTGGGAAAGCCGCCAAAAGGCCCAGGGGGAATTGGCAGCGATGCGAGCAGTCTTGCTGGATACCGCTGCCAAAATTGTAAAGCAGTGAAAACAATTGTGTGTGTGATTCAGCAGAACAAACAGAGGCCGTCCCCCAGCTATCTCATCTGTGTAACATTAAAAAGCCCGGCCACCTGTGGTAAGTAGATGTTGCTGCCTCTCTTGTGATGGCTGCTGCTCGTGAGGACCATGGTATTATGTTTGCAGACAAAGCATAGATTGAAAATAGACCCGCAAAGTGGCATCCCTGCAGCTAATTACTAACCACGCCATGATTGTCTTTAAATACCAGGTGGGCAGAACAATGGCAGAACCCAGACAAAGGAGGAGAACAGAAGGCCAGCCCTGTTTGATAAAAGTGGGACATAAAGTGAATCATTTTCATGTGTGTTTGTGTGTTTGTGTGCTCAGACTGTACTAAAAGGTCACTGACAAAGTAATGAAATTCTCTATTGTGCCCCAACCTAAACATATCAGAGCAGTTATGTAGTATCTGCTTCTGGATTCACACTATTTGAACTCATTATTCACTGCTAATGATTTAATCTTCCTTAAAATATACAACAAAAGAACTGAAATGTTCAATTGATCAAGTAAATCAACATCTCGTTCGATAATAACGACAACATCTGTGTGTCCAGTGTTGTTGTTGCTATAACTGTGTGTTCAGTTGCACATTTGTCTTCTCCCTCTCTCTGGGCCTATTCCACAATAACAGAAAACCTGTATTTGCAGACACATGTCACCATTATTATCCACACAGCATCTTTGTGACCCAATATTGTGGTGGCAACTGGAAGGGAAAATGTGCACAAACCTGTCAATACACTGCAGCCCTTCAGTTCAAATGCAACTACATAATGAGGCAGAAAGAGGATAGATGCTCCCACGAGTGAGGATACAGCAAACAATACATACAGGTCTCCACTGATTCATCCAGGCCTACAAAGCAATTATTCATTCCCGGCTCTACGACTGTCCACAAACTTCACTTTAATGACCTTTTCCCAGTCACTGCTTCTTCATATTCAGAGTGAGGGACTGTAATGGGTCAGTGTATCATTTGCTGCTTTGGAGCGATCAAATTCAGATTCATATTAAGTACAACCTGTCGTTTGTTGTAAACGATTGTAAACTTTGATGAACCTCACGTTGACAGCAGGCTTCCACGTCTATAACCCTGTGGAACAAGTATTGACATGTTTCAGAAACTGGACGACACTTTGCGTGAGCCAGTTTAGTTTGAAGCGTTATTATTATTAGTAGTCGTATTATTATTATAACCTTATCCTCCTCTAATTTCAAGCCAAGAGTTTTATTGACATGGACCAGAGCCCATATTGGAAATACATAATCTAGACGGATGGCACTTTACTGGCAGCCATTGGTAAATAACAGTCCTTCTGCAACATTTGTGTGAAAAACCTTCCACAATGGCCAAACGCCAGTGAATCTGTGACCATGATGTAGCAGAGAATATAACTTTTCTGTGATGAACTTACCTAAAACTGCTACTTACCTTTACATCTCCTATATTTACACAGCTATCTGTCAAGATTTCTCATCAAATCAAAGACAATCCACCTTTAAACTTGTACTGAATTAACAGGAGCAAGAGCCAAGTTGTCAGCTATATCACCGACTGGCTAACTTCCTGTCTGTTGCTGCCATTAGCAATCCACTCTGCCTCCCATACATCACTAATGAACAAACGTCTTATTCACAGACAAAGTGCCAAACCTCACACGCAGAGAGGATGACCTCCCCGAGAAGTGGCAGAAGATGGATGGAAGTTCAGAATATACAGCCTAGAAGCGCTTCAGCCTGTGTGAAGCTCTCCAGCAGACAGTCCATGGAGTGATGTAATGTTGGGGTTGCAGTGGATGACAAGAACACACTTAATTGTCCTCCTGAGAAGACGACCACAACACTAAAGCATGAGAAAGTGAGAAAGTGTGTGGAAGAGTTTCTGGTTCCAAAGTAAAAATCTCTTTCCTCAACTGTGAGCTCACCTTTGAGCACAAGTGTGGCTCACAGCTGATGGAGTCAGCCGGAGAATGCATCACACACACACACACACACACACAAGCATCTGTTGTCACAGTGGAGTGACAGCCCGAGTGAGATCCTGGTAAATGACGAGCTGGATCGTGTGCAGCGTTACCTGCAACACTTTACGACGACTAAAATCACTTTAGCCTCATTCTAGTGGGACATTTAGAGTTTTTTATTAATATCTAATTGCAAACACAGCGATGTGTCTCCACAGTTGTGTGGAGCAGTAAGGTTCATGCTAAACGTCCAGAGCGATTAATGACGTTGTCTGTCAGCATCATTTCAACTGATCTCCTGTGCTGCAAAGCTTTTATCTCGTGATAATACCCGTGCTACTTAGCATTTACCTTCTCTGGCTCCAGTCAATCCCACAACCACCACGAGAGACACTGCAGCGATACTCCATGACCCTCACAGAGCCACACGCTCATCCATTTTATATTCCAGGGCATGTGGGGGGGGGGGGGGCTCAGTGACTCTCTGTGGGTGTCCTGACGCAGTGACGGTCACAGACCTGTCAGAGTGAGCAGGATCAGTCCATTCAATGCAAAATAAAGAAAAAAGAAAGTGTCAGTTTCCCACAGGGTTGACACAGACCTGACAGCAGGCTGCTGTTCCTGTGAATCCATAGTACGACGACAGCCGATGGACCGAAGTCAAACATGATGGATCACCTGCTACATCCGTGCAGCAGACACGTGGAAAAAAAGATGGATAGCGTGTCAGAGGGAGTAGAGACGGGCAGCAATGGAACTTCTGGAGCACGTAATAATGTAATAATGCAACCCTTTAGGGAATAAGGGATTCCTTATTTTTAACCCTTTAACAGTGAGTTTGTCGCAGACGACACATTTGCACAATCTGCATTACCGTAATTTAGCAACAGTTTGGGCTATTTAAAGAAAATCCAGCGGTTTCTGAAAGCTGAGAAGTTGCACATCAAAGCCAACGTGTGGTTATTACGGTACTTTCACTCGCGCTGTCGCAGGAAGCCGACAAATCTGGAAAAAAACGCCTGTGCTTAAGTTAATTCAAACAAATGTTATTATAAATATGTTTTACACTGTTCAAATTTCAAATTTTTATATTTCAAATTGTTAATACACTATTTCAACATGCAGTAAATTGTCAATATCTGCCAGATATGGAAAAAAGGGTCAAAAGCACTTAATCACAGGACATTTATAGGGACAAAATAAGTCTAAAATTAAAAAGTGTTAACAAACAACACACAGATCACTGGCCATAACGATGCAATTCCAATACTGTCAGAATGCCACACGTTTATCCAAGTTTATCCACAGTCAACTGTGCCAACTGAAGACTCATTCACATAAACGTACACAATGGCATCCACGTGCATAACTAAAAAACAACCCCAGTGACATCACAGCTCACACGAGCAGCTCCACTCATGCGGGAGAAAACGTGAGCATCGCTGAGGAGGATCAGCTGCGACAGATGAGCAGAGTGGAGTGACTTCTCGCTCTGTGAGGCCGTGCCATGTTCCAGCATCGTCAAAAAGACTGACAGACTGCGCACACGTCAAAAGAGTTAGACTCAAATGCTTAGTGGACTGTTCCCCACACTGAGTGGCAGATCATGAGTCCAGCCAGATCACCATTTCACCAATTCTTGTTTGTTCCTTTATTTCTGATACATTTCTGTGGTAAACGCCACGCAAAAGGCAAACTGAGCTACAAATATAATTAATTGAGTTGAGAGACCTGAACTTTTGGATTTTATATGAACTTATCCAACTGTTTCTGTCCATTACATCACTATCTACTGATAACAGCTCTTGGTTTATCATGAAATGAAGACACAGGAGAAAATCCAAATTTTTAGTCAGTAGTCGGTTGTTAGTTACAGGTGCTTGGCTGTTTTTGTGCTTAATTGCACTTTAAACAAGTCCTTTCCTCTCAGCCTGGTAAAGCAGACCTACATCAAGATGTTTGGTCTGGGCACACACACACACACACACAAACAATTGGCAGGGCTCAAACTGAGGGGCGAGATAAACGGTGTCTTTCAACGCTACAACCAATCAGAGCAGCGGAGAAGGCGACGGAGTCAGAGCGACGGAGTCCATGGGCAAGTGTTTTCCACGCATGGTGTGTTGTGGAAAAGTTTGATGGAGAGATTCCTGTAAGCCAACAAATAAATGGTCACGGAGCCCGACGACTGTTGCCGTTTTTGCACAAAGTACATGAGAACAGTGGGCGTGCTTGTATGTTCAGCAGGCATCTTCAAAAACAGAAGGAACCCCAAAGTACTGCAGAGCGATTACTGCATGTTGGACGAAAAGAACGAGGAAGCCTTCGCAGTAGAAACCACAACTGACCGCGAGACAATGACACGTGGTCGCAACTCTGTCGTCATTACGTTAAGCCGGAGTTTCTAGACGGAACCCCGGCTGCAAATGAAATGAGATTTCTAGGCTACTTTCTTCATAACATAATAATGGACTGGGATATGTTGGGCATCTGCTGTGACAGATCCAGGAAACCAGAAGTAACTTAACAGCAATATGTTCACTCCTGATCCATTTGTCCTTCTCCATTGAGGATGGATCGCACAGAGCCACATGTAATGACAACGGCATTGTTCATTTCCAGCAGGTGAAACAGCTGCGTCTCAGTCTCTCCTTCTTTTAGTAAAAAAATAATGTGACAAAGCGCTCAAAACCAAAGGAAAATGTCAGGTAATCTGTCTCTCAGAGATGAAAAGGCAGCCGACGGGGATACTCTTGTTTCCTCTGAAGAAATCAATGAAGCGGGCAATTCTATTTGATATAAAAAAAAAACACACAGTGAAGGAGAAGAAACATGCTTATGCTGAAACACATGAAGAAGTGGAAATGCGGGTAACGAGAGCTCCAGTGACAACTGTCAAAATGAAACCTGGCAAATTAAGCGTATGAGAAGTTATAGAAGTGCGTGAAAACAGTGGCACTGAAAACAAAAAACGGTCACAAATGTTTCTTTGCACATTTATCACTCTGACATAAAAACACTCTAACCTCCTCTACTTTATTTGGTGCATTTGCTCTAAACTCCGTCTTAGCTCAGCTTTCCTTTCGTCCTCAGATCCCGCCCGTCTAAATGAACCGGTGCGAGTGTGTGGTATGGCAGGCCGGAGGAGTTTTGATTTATTTCCTCAGCTCACGCAAACTGATGCGCCGACAGCATGGATTGTTCTGTAGCCATGATAAATGCCCCATAAACAGACGCTCTGAGCCCGTTAAATGTGCCAACTCTAGATCCACACAGGGCCAGGGAGGAAAATAAAGGCTCGGTGGGAAATCACAGAGTGCGGCTGCGGCTCTCTTTGCTCCCAGTTCCACAATAAAGCTACCAGGCAAGGTGGGACAAGATCGCTGATGGAAAGCACATAGTTTTGTGTGCTGATAATCCCACATGGCACCTGCAGAAACTCATACTAACCATGTCTTAATGAAGTGCTTAAAGAGCAAAGGACAGTCATTAAAGATAATCTTTTGAAGCAACCTAAGAGGAAGGGGCCATTTTAAGACTCTGGGGGGGGGGGCAAAGCTGCCCTATGATTATGTGTTTATTACCCTTTTGAGTATCTCCCATCTGAGTCAGCACAGGGTGTGTAAATCACGCACACACCGGCCCAGGAGACAGATCAAGCTTCCAGAGAAGGTGCGTGTGTGTCATCCTGTTGAATCACTCTGGCTTTCTGTGGGCCTTCAACAGGAGACCTTTAGGACGGCTGACTGGCAGCGCCTGAGCAACAGAGTTGAAAAACAAGCAGATAAATCAGCTTCTAGCCCACACTGCTCCTCCCAGCGCACATCATTCAACTAAATGGACGGCATCCGCTGCACATTTAGGCCCATTTGAACTCTAGTGAGTGGGTGGTGAGGTAAGGTGTGGGACAGTAATGTGTGTGTTTGTATTTATGGACCAAAAGGAAATGGAGACATAAAAGCCTAAAGGCCAGAATTTGTATTTACAGTTTTCTGGCTCCCTGCGGCCCTGACAGGCCTGCACTGAACAACACAACCAGCAAGCACAGCGTTTGACCTGAGGAGATATTTTCACATCATAATTAATAACGTACATCCTGTTACCCAATAATGGAGCACTAACACACAGTTTATCAACCGCTAACTGCTATCCATGTGCCTGAATATCTGTGACGTTTAATCATTTCTATTATTTTATTGACGACTGCTGGAAAGGAGAATTTAAGATTTACCTGACCCCTCCCTAAGGCCAACTCTAACGTCAAATCAGTCCTGAGAACAACAGCAGCAGCAGCGGCGGCGGCAGCAGCAGCAGCAGCAGCAGCAGAGGACACAAACCTTCACTAACACAAGACAAGACCAGCAATCATGACCTGTGGGACAGAGCACGACCAAATCCAGTTGGGAGCCAGATCCTTGAGGGGAAATGGAATACCATCGCTGGCCTACGCTCCAACAGGGGCAAAGGGCCAAAGTAACTAAGTACCTAAGGCCAGGGACACATTGTGATTGTTTTCAATTGTCTGTGGCTAAGGTTAGGTGGTTGAGGAGATCGAGGAAATGGGTCCTGAAAAATCACACGACACACTGTACAGGCCTAAAAAACACCTACAGAGACAAACACAAACATCCTCCATTTGGCTCTTGATGGGTGTTAATTTTGAGGGCCCTTGCTTACAGATGATGGCGTATCACCAGCCACAGATGCAGTCAGAACACTTCTCTTTCTTTACAGCCTCTGCATGCATTCATCCCCCCATCCTCTCGCTCTCTCTCTCTCTCTCTCAGGTCAGTGGTTATAATCATCATCATCACCACAACAGGACTTCAGTGTTGGTGGATCTGCGCTGTCTGGCAGCTCCATTTGTCAAACCTGCCCCCCCAACCGCACCCCCCACCCCCCGCCCTCCCATTGCAATTGGCCACCTGACAAAAGCTTAAAGTCATATTATTCCACGAGGCGTCCCCTGTGAGAGCTGAAGGAGCCACCGCCTGTGACTGCTCCAAACATCCATCTGTGCACACGGCGGTGTGAGCCTGTTCAGAAGCGCTGTCTTATTAAATTATCTCTCCGCCTTTTACAGCACGCCCCCCGCCCCCCACCACCACCATCACCACCACCACCACCACCACCTTTCTCTTTCCATCTCTGTCTTCTAGGCTAAACATTTGTCTTTCCATTCATGGGTGAATTTGTATTCCATTGAGATGAGTTCCTGGTGCTGGACGGTGAATGGGTGCAAAGTCCACACTTAGCCGAGCCATTTTTCCACCCAACTGCTCGGACACAGAACTGAGCAAAGGCAAACAAGACTGAGGAATCAAAGCCGGGGTTTGCTTCACCTTCTAATTAATGCAGTTTTATTACAAGTATCTTATTGATCACGACAGCATTTGCATTTACGCATATTTTGAGACGTGACGTGTTAACATCTCTGCATCGAAAAATTAGCCAAATTGTTTCCAAATCTCTTGATTAATAATTATACTGAAGGCAAGAGATGGTATCATTAGTTTCTGCTGCTATGTTTTACATAGAGACAAAGAGAAAATAAAGGTTACACTTTTAAATCATCTCAATAGAATGTCAGGACCTTTCTTTTGTTATTGTTAAACTTAAGAGCAGCGGCCTCAAACGGCCAGTGAACTTCTAGTCTGCACACAAGGGGGACGGGGGTCAGTCAAATCCAATCTAATCCAGGTTTACTTTAAGTGCTTTATAACAGCTGAAACAAGCTACGTACATCAGAGATAAATAAAATACAGAAACAAGACTCAATAGACCTAAAAAATGAACTGTTTTGTAATTAAAAATTCAAACTATATCTTGATAACTCATCATGGTGTTGCAATAAAATGTTATGGATGATATTTCAAAGTAAAACTGTAATTGTGATGCAAAATTAATCTGTAAATAACAGGTAGCGGCGCACGACAGAGACCCTGACACTCGGAGGATGAGATTATTTACATCATGTCAGGCTGTGACACAGCTCACGTTAACACCAATGTGGAGGTAAACCAGGAAGTAAGACCAAAGTATGACAAAATAATTATGCATATATACTCAAACTAAATCACTACGACTACGAGTAATCGTTTGGTCCATAAAATGTCGATCAGTGTCTCTCAAACCTAGAAGGTATGATGTTCTCGAATGTCTTTGTTTTTGTCCAAAAAACAAAACTATTCAGATTTAATGATTTCTTTGAGCAAAGAAACCAGAAAATATTCACATTTAAGAAGCTCAAACAATCAGAAAACTTGTTATAATACCTTTAAAACACTCAAACCGATTAATAATCGATTCATTGAGTAACTGTTTCAGCCCTAGTACCAACAATCTCCCTTCAATGCTTCTCAGTCATCTTATTTTGCAATATTCAGCGTCAAGTTTGCATGTTTTTATTTTGCCCGCATGTAATTGTAATCTGGTCGATTTTGTAAAAGTAAGCTCAGGAAACTTCTTCTTTAAACAAAGATTAAAGACCTTATAAATAGTAACCTTTGTAACATAAAATCTGGACAATTTCAGTTGGGTAAATAACACACAAATGTTTAGGAACATTAGGATAAAACGGAACACAAGGACATTAACGTGGATCTGTGTCGGGAAGATCGGGATGATTTCCAAAGCTGTGACGATTAATTCATGGACCACATGACGGGAAATTAGACGTTGATACAGTTTCCTTTGACATGTTTTAAAGTCTTACAAATGTTGCTGTAAATTGTAACATGTTCCACAGTAATGATACAATCAATATCAGCTATAAATGAAGCATTTCATAAAACACGTCTAAATTCAGTCACCCTGACGTTGACTGCACACTTTATTATGGTCTAGAAGGAGGGAACATACGGTTTGATCGAGACTTGCCAAAAACAAACGACAACATCCGCTTTGAAAAATGAGAGTTGAAATCTGAAACCTAATTTACTATGTTTTCATCGTGGATCTCCCTCTGCCTGCACCCTGTCAACCTTCTTCTTCTTCTTCTTCCCTCTGGTTTGTCCAATTTTAAGAATGACAAGTGCTCCTTGAGCAATAAAACATTTTGTCACAGATAATTAAACCAGCCAGGCAGTAACCTTCTGAAAAAAACAATAGTTGAGACTCAACCAAGGCTTCGCTGCTGATATTTCAAGCAAGCATGAAATCCAGAGTCAGCACGTGGTCGGCTGGTTGAAGTGCTCTTCTTCAGATTTAGATAGATATACAACGATGTATGAGTATGAGAGAGCAGCTTCCACACGGCAACTTTACTGCTGGAGCAGAACATTCAACTATCATGGATGTGGTTCAGAAACTCAGCACGAAGGAAGGAAATAAAGACCAATCATTTAAAAGATAAGGAACAGTATGGAATTACATTTGTGTCAATATTTACAAACGACACTTTTCACGAAGCAAATAAAATGTTGATTTAATCATTCAAAAATACTCTGTGCTCCCATACTTGTTCTTTACGCTCCCTCACTTGTTCTTTGTCCTCCCTCACTTGTTCTTTACCCTCCCTCACTTGTTCTTTGTCCTCCCTCACTTGTTCTTTACCCTCCTTCACTTGTTCTTTGTCCTCCCTCACTTGTTCTTTACGCTCCCTCACTTGTTCTTTACGCTCCCTCACTTGTTCTTTACACTCCCTCATTTGTTCTTTGTCCTCCCTCACTTGTTCTTTACGCTCCCTCACTTGTTCTTTACGCTCCCTCACTTGTTCTTTGCCCTCCCTCACTTGTTCTTTACGCTCCCTCACTTGTTCTTTGTCCTCCTTCACTTGTTCTTTGCCCTCCTTCACTTGTTCTTTACGCTCCCTCACTTGTTCTTTACGCTCCCTCACTTGTTCTTTGTCCTCCTTCACTTGTTCTTTGCCCTCCCTCACTTGTTCTTTACGCTCCCTCACTTGTTCTTTGTCCTCCTTCACTTGTTCTTTGCCCTCCTTCACTTGTTCTTTACACTCCCTCACTTGTTCTTTGTCCTCCTTCACTTGTTCTTTGCCCTCCCTCACTTGTTCTTTACGCTCCCTCACTTGTTCTTTGTCCTCCCTCACTTGTTCTTTACGCTCCCTCACTTGTTCTTTACGCTCCCTCACTTGTTCTTTGCCCTCCCTCACTTGTTCTTTACGCTCCCTCACTTGTTCTTTACGCTCCCTCACTTGTTCTTTGCCCTCCCTCACTTGTTCTTTACGCTCCCTCACTTGTTCTTTGTCCTCCTTCACTTGTTCTTTGCCCTCCTTCACTTGTTCTTTACGCTCCCTCACTTGTTCTTTACGCTCCCTCACTTGTTCTTTGTCCTCCTTCACTTGTTCTTTGCCCTCCCTCACTTGTTCTTTACGCTCCCTCACTTGTTCTTTGTCCTCCTTCACTTGTTCTTTGCCCTCCTTCACTTGTTCTTTACACTCCCTCACTTGTTCTTTGTCCTCCTTCACTTGTTCTTTGCCCTCCCTCACTTGTTCTTTACGCTCCCTCACTTGTTCTTTGTCCTCCCTCACTTGTTCTTTACGCTCCCTCACTTGTTCTTTGCCCTCCCTCACTTGTTCTTTGTCCTCCTTCACTTCTTCTTTGCCCTCCTTCACTTGTTCTTTACGCTCCCTCACTTGTTCTTTACGCTTCCTCACTTGTTCTTTGCCCTCGCTCACTTGTTCTTTACGCTTCCTCACTTGTTCTTTGCCCTCCCTCACTTGTTCTTTACGCTCCCTCACTTGTTCTTTGTCCTCCTTCACTTGTTCTTTGTCCTCCCTCACTTGTTCTTTGTCCTCCCTCACTTGTTCTTTGCGCTCCCTCACTTGTTCTTTGTCCTCCCTCACTTGTTCTTTACGCTCCTTCACTTGTTCTTTATGCTCCCTCACTTGTTCTTTGCGCTCCCTCACTTGTTCTTTGCAATCCCTCACTTGTTCTTTACGCTCCCTCACTTGTTCTTTAAGCTCCCTCACTTGTTCTTTACGCTCCCTCACTTGTTCTTTATGCTCCCTCACTTGTTCTTTACCCTTCCTCACTTGTTCTTTGCCTTCCTTCACTTGTTCTTTGCGCTCCCTCACTTGTTATTGTTGTTCTTTGCAAACAAAAACCCACTTTGCAAAGAACAAGTGAAGTAACTGAAGTTAATCAGCACAAATTGCCAAAAAAAACCCTGTTCACATGCTATAAATCACTGCTGATAGAAGAACTGTGAAACATATTTAAGAAAGAAAACGGTTGAAGCTGTTCTTACATTACATGAACAAGCAAATGCACTCTCATCTATGATTGTGTTCACGGTGAAATATGGTTGTTTTTTTGCCTCTCATGTAATTTTTCCCACATCATTTCTGGTCCATTCAGTAAATTGCTCCTATTCCCCTGAAAGTAAAAAAAAATGAAGAGCTGCTGCTAAAAGAATACAAATTTAAAAAACAAAACATCCTACATTATTCAGTTGTAATTATGCAATTAGTTTCATCATATACAATCTGGTTTTATTACTGCACGGCTGATGGGACTGCGGGGTTTGTTCTGCCCAGAGGTAAAATCATTTACCGAAGGCCTCCATTTGCTCCCCATTCAACAACAATAATAATAATAATGAGCTTGTAAACAAACATAACGCCATAAAACCAATTCTGGCACCTTCTCCATGTTCCCCCCGTTTACTGAAAACATTGTGGTGTGATCAAATATTCATTGGTTTCTATGGCAGCAGATCACGACGAGGCATCAAGTTTCTCATGCCACACACCGAGCGAAGCTCAGGCAGACATCTCACCCCTGCATGAGGAACTGCATCTATAAATAAATGCCCACACAGACACCAGCTAATTTCTTGAATATTTTTCTGGTCCCAAGTTTGTGCATAGAAAGTTTCCAAATCAACACTAGGAAAAAAATATATTAAATTTAGGTTTTTTGGTTTTTTTATTGTTTCAAACATGGCTCACAAAGGTGAGTTCATATCCACCGTCACCTACTAACAGCAAATTCTTTGGGCACAATTATGAAAATGCAGCATTTGCATAAAGCTTAAATAAGTGCTGTATAAGTGCATCCCATGGCCTTTAAACAAACATCTTCAACTGCTTTATTCTCTACATGAGGCCCTCGGGGGAACCAACTCCGGCCTGTCCATCACAGGGACACATACAGACAAAAGTGTCCAATTGGCCAAATACGCAAATCTTCATGTTTGTGGAACGTGGGAGAAAACCCACGCACACACATACAAACTCAGTGGAGAAAGGCTCTTGTTACGGCCGGGTCGCAGACCTTCTTGCTGCAAAAGCAAATGCACTACACCAACTGTGTGCAGCAAGAGTGAAACTGGATATAAGGCCCCACTTTCTCCACTTATTCTGCTGACTGTAAACATATTACCTGTGCTGACTAAGAGCAGAAACTGAGATGATGAAATGAGCGTGCAGAAATGCAGGGGAGCTAAAGACAAAGCCGCAGAGCCGGAATGTGATGTGATCCTCAAGAAACCGCCTGTGGATTCACAATGTGCCACACACGTGAAAAACAGAGCACAATTCAACATCAACGGGACGCTGAGACTGAGACTGAGATGCATATTAAACACCTCCTCATGTACCGTGGCACACATTTCTGTCTATGTCTCATCACTGTGGAGTGCATGCATGCATGTCACCGTAGATAGACAAACACAGACCCCGCTCAAGATACTGTGACTCTCTTCAGTTTGACATTGTGTGTATATCTGAACATAGTCATGCAGAGAAAAAGCACCTATTTTGTATTAGTGATGAGCCGATACGGTACTTGGTATCAGTGTCTGTACTCGGATCAGATATGAAAATAACATTTCATAAATCCTACATATCTCATGCTTCACACAGGCTGTAAAAATGTAAATAAAAATCAGCAACAGCATTTTCACTGAGTCATTGGAAAAGAATATTTATAACACAGTAGGAGAATGATGTCTTTGAAATAGCTCAAAATAGTCGATCATTTAAAAAGTCTAAAATGACTTTATCGGACCAATAGTTTGTGATATCGGTCATGGACACAGAAAAGTGCGGTGCCATCCGTAGTATTCATACAGACTAAATAAATAAATAAATAAGTCTCCATGCCTTTGTCATTTTGCCTGCACCAAGAAATGAAATGACATTTTTGCAACCTTGTGAAAAGTTACGATAAATTAAGTTAAAAGTTAAAAGAAAAGGGGGAAAAAAGCTGAAGTCGGCTGCCAAGTAATAAACACAACATCATGATCTCATATTAAAACTGGCACATTCTTATGTGCTCTGGGAATATATAATATAACTACAGGCATTCATCGTCTCCTGGTGGAAATCTAAATAATCTTAGTGAGAAATAATTAATCAGATATCAATCTCATTGTGTAAAATACATAAATAAAAGTTAAAGTAAAAGAGTTAATAGCACCCGTGTACACACACACACACACACACACAAACACACACACACACACACACACACACAGGGGAAAGAACCTGACCTATTCCCATAATTGAGCCTATGATGGACCTGGCAACCCTGATAAAGAGCATCCTAATGTGCTGAGGCAAAATGATCTGGCCCATAATCAGCAGCATCTGCACAGGCCTGAGCTGGAGCTGCGACACTTTACCATCAGAGAAAAACAAACACGACCACGACAAATATTTGCACTGATGTCCCAGCAGAGATGTGATTATCTACCGTCCTTACACGTGGGAACATCTCCTCACGAGCCTCTGCCTCGATCTGCCGCGTGGCATCACTTTCTGAAGACCTGCTTTTCAGGACGGCCTCAGCTGACTAATCAAAATGCTGGCAGCGCCCAAGGAGAGGGTCTGGGGGGGGGGGGGGGGGGGGGGGGGGAAGAGATACTACAAACACCCACAGTAAATCAAAAGTGATTAGAGAGGATGATCACAGATGGTCGACTGAAGAGCGCTCCGACAGACTCCGCACGTCCCCCGGTGGTTTGCGTGTTTTTCCCCGCGCCGCCGTCTCTGTGCGTCTCTAAAATAGCGTGCAGCTCATTATGGATGCAAATAAAAAACATGGCTTGAGACCAGTTCTTTGAGTTTTATGTGCTGACAGGAAGACAGGTCAGGGGAGGAGAGGGTTATATAACCAACCTGTATCACTGTGAGTGGCAGGGAAAAATATGTTCATTTAAAAAGTTACCGGTCTAATTCCAGAAGAGGATGAAATTTAATCGAAGCGACAACAGCGGCTATTATGTTTTCTGTCATTTAATTCACTGAGATTATGTACAATTTACACATGTTCACATTTACAAAACTTTTAATGGTGTTCAATCACACACACACACACACACACACACACACGAGGACTCACCCCACTGCAGAGGAGCGAGCTGCAGGTGATCCAGGACCAGCTGGTTGAGGACGCCCTCCACGCTGGCCTCTCCACGCCGCCGCAGTGACGGGTGATGACGAGTTAAGGAGAAAAATACCTTTGGATGTGTTTTTACAAATGCATCACATTTTATCAGAGAAACAAAGTACACTTTAGTTCAGTCATTATCATCATGGGCTAAAAGTCTAACAGCACTAATAAAAAAATGAAAAAAACTGCTTTCCAGAGAAAAGAACGAAGCAGGAAATTTGATATTTGATGAGATATTTGCCACCGCCTGCTCCTTTGATTGTGATCTTCATCTTAACACTATTTAGCAGGGCAAGGAGAAGGAATTTCCTGTGATTTTTCACTTAAGAGTGTCGTAAAATGGTTAGTGGTGAAGTCTTAGACAAATGTGGACGCATGATCCTCAATCATAGAGTTGGGAAACACAAACAATAAGGTAATACACAAGAAACTTTAATATAATCATCTAATATCACCTTTTTGCCGTGTGTCAGGGCAGTTTAAAAAACCTTCTACATGACCGCGGCGACGACAGCGCATGAATGTGATGACAGGTGAGGCGATCGTGGACGAAAGCTACATCAGAACAAATACTGACCGTCAGTGGAGCAATTACCCCGGATAATATGTGATGATTAGGACAACGCTGATCATTTACACAGCTGACATTTGGAATTAATGAGTGAGAGGAGCAGCGCGCAGAGCACCATACCTGCATCTGTTAACCTCTGAGGGAGAGGACAGTACAGCACGTCGTATATGTGGGACCTGCTGGATTCTGACTCGTAATAAATAATATGTCCACGCACAATCTCTACTTCAAGGCTTCAGTGGGAAACCTCCACGACCACAGGTCCACTTCAGTCTCCAACCATGTGAGATAATGACCACAAAGGTACAGTACATACACAAAACCATACGCACATCTGGGCTTGAATAATTACTGGCTTTGACGTCCAAAATGCACTTTTAAAAACAACACAATTCAGGCTGCAAGTCAATCAGAAGATCTGGGATTAACAATGGTAACATTATATCTGTCATATTAAGCACAGTTAAGTTCATTAAATTCATCAGAGCAGCGAGGCTCACACACAACACAAAACACACATGGAGTGAGGCCTTTGACCTTTTATATTTGACCTTATAAAGCAAAATACTAGAGCTCCGATGGTGACCATGATCGACACACAACTACCTGCTAAACAACAACGTGTTTGGAGAAATCAGGCGTCTCTCGTTCATGTTTTTGCTGTTTATGTGTAAAGAATGACATCATGTTCTGCTCTCTTGTGAACCAACTTATAGTAGAACATAAAGAGCGAGTACGTCAGGAGTACAAGTGAACGCGACGCCTTGAGACTCTGACAGTCTTCTTTGCAGAGCACTGGGAACATGTAGCCCAGGACTGACCTGCCTGAGGAAGAGTATTCCAGACTCGGACTGGCCTTCATCGTCATCTGTGCAGAAAACCCCACAAAACTGAGACATGCCATGGTCATCATCAACCCTGACCAAGAGAAAGAAGAGGACGCACATCTTTTAACCTTAATGTCATTCTCATCGACAGCTGATGGAGACACTGAAGTGTTCTCTGATCACTGAGTCACTATAGAACCATAAACAGGAATAATAAGAAGAAGAATAAGAAGAATAATAATGTAAGGGGCTCATAAATTACAAATTAAAGTGACTCTGCTCAGGGCCAAGTGAGTGCTTTGGAGTGTGACATGCACTGTAATCAAATCTTCTATTTCTCTAGTGTTTCTTCGTCTTGTAAAAAGGGGGAAAAAAATCCAGCCTGGAGCTGAGGATCCACCGTGCTGCTGCTGCTGCTGCTGCTGCTGTAGCTGCTGCTGCTGCTGCTGCTGCTGAAGCTGAAGCTGAAGCTGCTGCTGCTGCTGCTGCTGCCATAGCTGCTGCTGCTGCTGTTGAAGCTGCTGCCATAGCTGCCATAGCTGCTGCTGCTGCTGCTGCTGAAGCTGCTGCTGCTGCTTCTATAGCTGCTGCTGCTGCTGCTGAAACTGCTGCTGCTGAAGCTGCTGCTGCTGCTGAAGCTGCTGCTGAAGCTGCTGCTGCTAGTCACTATCCACTATCCACACACACACACAGATGAAATGTTTCCCTCTGCAGGAAATGATTGCAGCGTGATAACATGTGTCAGTAAATGTGTCGTCTTTACTCCACAGAAGATCCAGATCTTGGTTTGACTGTCGACTGATCCACTGAAGAACGTCTGTGTGTTTTACTAACTTTCAAAAGTTTATATTCATAATTCAGCGTCGTTTGTGTGTTTTAACGATCAAACAGTTGAAAGGCGGCGCTACCAAACGCTGCTGCTGTGACAACACATTTCCATGTAGTTTCCCCTCTTTCATCACAGCCTACATGCTGCCACAACTACTTGTGGATAAAACAATGCACATAATGATGGGAGTGTTTTACGCCTTCATGGAGGGGGGGGATACAATAGTAGCTTCAGCAGCTGACATTGAATTCATCATTAATTGCTGTTGTGCTCACCAACAACAATGTGACAGGCAGCCCTAAAATGTCTAAAAATGTTAAAGTGGTTTGTGCCAAACTGTTGAGTTATGGGCTGACACACGGCAGTGATGAGCAACGTGACAGAGCACGAGACGCTTCCGCTTATTTTCTGGATTCCCGGTGATAACGGTGATGTTGTTGTCATTGGTGAGACTGAGGAGCAAACAAGTGTGAATCTACAACTGTGATGAAGGTGAAGGACATCTCACCACCACTGTCGACCATATCTGTGATCAATTGAAGAGGAAATTAAGAGTGACATTTCTGAGAGGATGGAGTGAGACCATAATATGTGTCCAGCCATGGAAAAACCAGGAACAAGTCTCTGAAAGTCTGATTTCTAAGCTTTCCATCAATCTCGAACACTGTTTGAAGAAGATGTGGCCACTTCAAAGTAGGCACTCCTCAAACTGGTTTAGGGAGAATTTTACACCTTCTGGGAGCCAAGAGACAGAATCCTCACACGTACATAGTCCAACCCCCTCCTGGTCAAAGCTGTCAGTGACATCTGATATCTGTCAGATCACAGGACAGAAACTAGGCATCTATGAATATTATGTGACGTGATGTTGGGGAGTTTCTGAGGAGGAAGAGACTGGAGAAACACGGGCTAATCCCTGTCTTGGGTTAGTGGCAGAAAAAGAATCAGGATGCAGGATCTACTATATGTATTTTTCACATCATCTCATTTCTTTTGTCTCATAATATTTATTATTATTCATTATTATTCATTAACATGATCATGTAAAGCTCCTAAACATGAACAACTTTCACTGAATGTGGAAGCTGTAAAAGTAGAATGTTGTGGTTGTTACACCTTAACCATGAATGGACCAGAAGACATTTGGGAAAAAACCCTTACCCTAACCTTAACCATCACAATGAAATGCCTAACCCTAACCCTTAACCTAGACCATATTCCTACCCTGAACCTAAAACCAAGTTTCAAGCCCATAAACAGTGGTTTTTCGGGTGTGACAGAACGTGAAGACCAGTTTATAGGTTTTTTGGTCCTCACAAAGACACTAAGACACAGTAAGTACAACACACACTGTCCCATCTGCTGGTGTAAGAGAAGAAGAGAGTTCCCTGCTGGCTAGAGGGCCTCCTCCAGATGTTTGATCCAGATGTTTTGTATCTGTGATCTGACATCTGATCGCCAACCAACACCCTTCAGACGACGCAACAGTGATGAAATCTGTTCAACTACAACATGTGACTGGTTGAGGACACTTACCATTGTAAATATTTCATCTCTCTCTCTCTCTCTCTCTCTCTCTCTCTCTCTAATATCTTCCCTGCCTCTCTTACTCAGTGACATGGTCATTTGAAGGATATGATGGTCCAGCCGATGCCCAGCTTGCTGTTGATCTGGAAGCCCTGGGCATGTTGCCGATCCTCTTCCAGCTGTTTGGGGTTGAAGCGAGTTACATCCTGGTCCAGCTGTGGCAGACTCTCAAAGTCAAACTTGTCAACCTGGATCGCCATTCTGCAACAGGAGACGGGAACAGCAGTTACACACACACACACACACACACACACAAGTTTCTGCTTATGTAAGGCTCCAAATGGCCAAAAGGAAACTCCACACTTTTATTTGTGTGACCCTGTGAACGAGACTTACATAAGATAAAAGGTTCCACTGATTTAGTACATATGTGTGATCAAATGTAGCTTTACTGTTGGAAGTGCAAATATTCAAATGACCAATGAAATGACCAGTTATTAAGTGACTGCTTATGACAGCGTGTACATAGCAAGGTCAGATTTGATAATGTGAAGATTTCCGGGGGCCAATATTGCCTTTAGACCTTTTTTAGTACCTGCTCTGACAAGGTTGCCGAGGCGATACTACGTGTGCCATCGTCAGACTGCCGGCCACTGATTGGTCAGAGAGTGACGTCACAGGAAGAGACGTTCGACGCAAGTATCAAAGCCGAACAATAGCCAAACTGTCAATCAGTTAAAAAGACTTAACAATCCTAAAAAATGTGGGTTAATCTCCAACAATTACCAGGGAAATGTCTAAAATCTTAATATTTAACAGAGGAGTCTGGTGCCTGTGATCGCGAGCCGCTGTATTTCAGTCCAGTGACGGTCATGGAGGAAGAACTGGACAAATCTTTTTAATGAACTGATTCTAATGATTCAGTTAGATGGAAAACAACTGCTTTACAAGTCACTAGTCACTAGTTTGTGTGTGTGCACATGTAGCCGTGCAGTGATGACTCCGCCCACGTTGAGGAGGAACTATATTGCAATGGAAACGCAACCAAACCATGCAGAGGTGAGTCGAGCTAGGACCATGTAGTAGAAACGTGGCTATTGTTATTGGTAAGTGTAACTGAGGAAGTCACTCGTGGCTTTACTCTGCGACCCCTGAGTGAATTTGGTGTTTGTGGGGGAGTCGAGCAACACTCCTACAACGACGCCGCTTCAACTGCAACTAAGAAGTATCATTAAGAACACAGAGCACGATTTAAAAAGCAGCAAAACGTAACTCATATAATGTGTGTCGGGTTTGTTTCACGTCCTCAACACAATGAAAACGATAACAGCCGACATTAAATCCTCAGCAGATCACAGAGGTCTGTGCTCATCGTGATTTAGCATTTCTGAGAAAAAAGTCTTGCCTAATGACAAACAATGCAGGCTGATTTGTTGAGGTTCAGCGAGAGATAAATTATTTATCCAGGCTGAGCAAACACCCTGAGGCCCAAGCTCCCTCTCCCTGGTACTGAGGGTGTTTCTAAGTTATTTATTAACAAGAGCCAGTGTTCACTGCCTGGGGTTGTACCAAGTGCCACATCCAAGATTCACAGTGCAGGTGCAGCAAACCCCGCTCCGACCGCACCATCGCTCATTAAAATGACCCCAAAGCCCCAACTCTAATCACACTCGCTGCACTCAAAGAAGAAAATATCAATTGGTTCTATTAGTTCTCCGACTGCACAAATCTCTGTAGAGTTCAGGGTTCTGAGGAGAGATACATCATCATGGAAGAGGAAGAGAAGGGAAATCTATGTCCGTACTGCTGCTGCATTGTCAGTTAAAAAAAAGACAAAATATATCTTTGTTCACACAGTTTCAAAAGAACAGGAAGTGGATTCTCTCTGTTGTTGTAAAGCAACATCATCATTTTTAAACTTCTGCAATGTTGTGGCTCTAAATGTGGACAACAGGTGCAGCAGAATCTGTGTGCTGTACAATAACTGTTTCTGTCACTTCTTATATACTGTATAGCTCTGATTTGAACTGAGTTTGAACTCTTTGAGCACTCTTTAACCATGTCTGCCCAGGGTTAGAGGTTTATCTGAGTCTCTGTGCTATGGCTTAATCCTTACACAGAGTCTTTCCACTACAAACTTATTTACAGAGGCTATAGTGATGTCTTATATCCCCAAACTGGGCAATCTAATTCAATTATTACTTCTTTATTTTTTTACTTTTCACCAACTACATAAACACAATTCACAATTTACGTCATAGTCACAGTTCAAAGTTCGCTTGGCTTGTTTTGTACGAACAAAAACCAAAGAAAAACTTGTTAATTTGTGACTTCTGCACAATTATCACTACTCCCATTTGTCTTTTGATGGATATGGGTATCGCATGACTCATTGTTTTGACTCAACAACACATAAGAAGCCTAAAGATGAGACCTATAAACACACACACCCCCAGGATGTCCATATAAGGAGTTGTGTATTATTCCCCACGGCCACTTACCAAGGTTTAAAATTAGATAAATGAGAGGCGAGGATTTTGAAAGATGACATTCTTGTTAACCTCGCCTTGTTATTTCCTTCAATGTGTAACAATTCATTCATTTAGTGCACAATGTATTTATTTAAAGGTGTGTCTGGTCGTGATGCTTCTGCTATAAATCTGCAAAATCCTGCTCACAC
The DNA here is from genome assembly GCF_958295425.1 of Solea solea. Taxonomy (NCBI): domain Eukaryota; kingdom Metazoa; phylum Chordata; class Actinopteri; order Pleuronectiformes; family Soleidae; genus Solea; species Solea solea. The sequence continues at coordinate 2,298,974 of NC_081153.1, read as the reverse complement.
AGCAGGGCCCTGTTTGCAGGAGCAGCAGGACGTGTTTTCAGCAGTCCATCAAACTCTCACACAGACACAGTTAAGAGCTGGTGGAGACCAAGAGAGCAGCAGTAGAAGAAGAAGACGAGCAAAATGTTAAACCATACGTGTCGGGGGGGGGGGGGAAGAAAAACGACTCCTAATAAATGTGAAGCGTCGTTCTGACACCGCAGGGGGTAAATGTAAAAGACTTCATTACCCCAAGTCAACATTAACATCATAATATAGAGCAAAATGTGCTAATATTGCATGTAATCCTTCAATAGAAGAAGAATAACAATAATGGGAGCTAAAGTGACACAGAGGAGCAGCAGAAGCAGCAGCAGCAGCGGCAGCAGCAGCAGCGGCAGCAGCAGCAGCACTGTTCTGAGGCACAACCTCTTACTGGTGTCAGTGTGAGCGATGGGGCTTTGTCTCAAGTGCTTAACTGGGAGACAGACACCATCAGAGTTATCTGCACACAGCAGACGCCATCACAGTTATCTTCATGAGTTCAGAGCAAAAACAAGAAAAAGGAAGAAAAAGAGTCTCTCATCTGGACGAAGACACGTTGTCCTCCCATCTTAAGCCGTGTCAGCACATTCTGTCCTTGAATTTGAGTGGAATCAGTCCTGGAATGTCCTTGAAAGGTCCTCAAATTTGATATCCAGCCCCAAAGTTCCCATCGTTTTTGGGGTAGTCAAATGGATGGAAAATGGAATATTTGTGGATAATCTCATTACTGTAAGTGTCAAAACAGGCTTTAATTCCAGTCAGTTTCTTCTTCATCAACGGTGGAAAAACAGTAATCTCTTTTCTGAGTTTTTACCACTGTATTTTAAATCTGCTTCATTAACTGTGCATACGAATGATTCCATTTTTTTTGTCTTGTACACCAATTTAAAAGAAAATGTAATGCATGCAGGTTGGAATAAAAGAGTCCTATTTATGTAACATTTCAAATCTATTATACAGTGAATATTGTAGTGAAGCTTAACTTAAAACGATATCATCAGCTTTATATTGACCAGTTTCAAGGGTTAAATGCAGATGACCTTATCTTTATTTTTTGTAATTAGAAAACACAGTGGATCCATGTATTGATCCGTGGAATCATCTCCAGGTTTCATTTCAGAGGTTATTGCCTGGGGGAGTCATTGGTTCACATGCTGGAGCAGTCATGTGCTTTCTCATGCTCATGCTCTAACCTTATGAGTTATCATGTCAACACCGATCATAAGAACATTGTAGCAAATAAGAAATAAATCACGACTTAAATAACTGATGTATCCTTTCAACAAAATGGCAGACGTCTGTTTGATTTATCCGTGTAACGTGAACATCTCAACTAAAATTTTGATTCACAACATTATCATGAGCTTGATTAAAAAAACTGCTTTAATCATGTGATCAAAAAATGGCACTAAAATCATGTTATTAATATGTATTATTACCATGTTATTAATATGCATTATTATGATGTTATTAATATGCATTATTATCATGTTATTAATATTCAATATTACCATGTTATTAATATGCATTATTATCATGTTATTAATATGCATTACTATCATGTTATTAATATGCATTATTATCATGTTATTAGTATTCATTATTTCCATGTTATTAATATGCATTATTATCATGTTATTAATATGCATTACTATCATGTTATTAATATGCATTATTATCATGTTATTAATATTCATTGTCCCTTTCCTTAAAAACTTTAGAGTGAAAAACAAGAACCTAAGACAACTTTAAATCCCGTCAGGTCTGGTGGCACATAATAATAAATCATTAGGACTGTATGTTGGTGAGCGAGGCATTTTCAAGTCCCCTGATTCAGTGTAAATATATTCAAGGCAAGAAATTATTTACTTCCAAATACAATAAAGATGACGTTGTGACACTGAGCGACACTGGGAGGATATCATTTAAGAGCGAAACTTAAATTTAAAAAAATGCAACAAAATACATATTTTAAATAGATAAATATGAGGATGAAGAACAACAGTTTGATCCAGAACAGCCAAGGAAATGGTTTAGGTGTGTTTAAAGCCAGACGTAACTAGAGTTGTTCCGATTCCGATACCAGTATCGGAAATGCCTCCGATACTGCCGAAAATGTGGGCATCGGTATCGGCGAGTACTGCAGTCCATGCACCGATCCCATACCACGTATTAGAGCTCCGTTAGCTCTGACACGGTTCTTCTTCGCCGCTCTTGAAACAGTTGCGCTGTGCTGTTTTAGAGGCGTGAAGAAGAACTGATCACCTGACACCTGTAGACAAGGAGCTAACGTTAGCTCATCATGTCGGCGGTTTGGCAGTATTTACCAGTTAGCTCCGTTAGCGTTGCTAGCTGCGCTAGCTCCGTTAGCGCGCCTACAGTCAAACTGGAGCGGCCGTTTATTAAACGCAAAGAGCAGCGCTACGACTAACCAGCGAACCTGTGTCCTGCGTATGTATGCCTCTGTTTTTAAAGTTTAGCGTTACTTCAGAGACTCATTTTAACAATCTGGAGTCATGTAAAAATGATGTCACGCGCGTCCTTTCCCGGTCAGTCGTCATGGAAACATGAAGCTCTGCCAGTGCTGCGGTGTTTGGACCAGAGTCAAAACAAACGTACAAGCTGAAAAATTAAATAACATATCACTGGTAAAAATAAATGGTGTCCATTTGCTGTATTTGTTCATGTTTTACAGAGGGTTTAACCTGAGCCAAACCTTACCACCAATGATAATCATATCACAGTCATGCAGGCATAGTATGATATATATTTTCTTTTATAACACACTTGTATCGGTACTCCGTATCGGCCGATACCCACAGCACAAGTATCGGAATCGGTATCAGGAGGAAAAAAATGGTATCGGAACATCTCTAGACGTAACGTTAAGAACTTTGTATAAAATCCTCCTTTTCAAACGTGTGAGGAGATGTAAATGTAAATGTGTTGTCATTGTAAATCGAAAACTCAAAATAATCTCGATATGTCATCCCATCCAGAGTTGTGTGAATGTGTCGAGCATTGTGCAGCCTCACCTGTCTGCAGCCTCACCTGTCTGCAGCCTCATCTGTCTTACATACTAAAAAAAAACCTCTCTGTGAGTCTGGAGTCCAAACACACACACACACACACACACACATCAAAGCGAGGTGGAGGAGAAAAAGGCAATGCAATTATCGTTTCACAGCCTTCGCCACAAAGCAGAACACAAATTAAATAAGAATTAGGACTTCAAGACAAATGAGAGGAAAGCTCCTGGTCTTGCTGTAGCACTAACTACATCAGCCTTTGAAGATGAGTGGCTTATGTCACCGACTGAAGTCCCATCTTCAAATGGCCACTGCTTTTCACTCAGTCATCTTCAAAAGCGAACATTACAGGCCCTGCTCTAAAAATACTGGGTGTGTGGCAAATGCAAATGAGACCCTAAATGAGGAGGCGCGGCCCGGGGGACTTTTATTTCCTGTCAGACACCAAACATCCCGGCTTGATGCTTCAAACCAGACATAATATGACATAAGAATGATCTTTTTTAGAAAGACTACTAAATGTTTAACATCACAGCAGTGGAGAATAAGCACTGGCTCCATTTATGACTTGATTTATTGTTTTCAATCTGTCTAAAATAACATCGTTAGATGCTAATTTTAAACAGGTTAAGAAAACCATGCTCTTATGAGGACATCAATGTGTGGGTCATCGTGTTTTTAGATTTTACAGTGTTCTGAGGACATCCGGGTTTTTAATAATAAAAAACATACCGATGACTATTATTGTCATCTGTCCACATTTCTGCCAAAAACAATTGTTTGCACGTCTGTAGACAAAAATTAAACACAAAAGCAAATAATTCATTTCCAAACTGAGGTGAAGTGAGGAAAATGCAGAAAATGTTAGCTAACATTAGCTAACATTAGCTAACATTAGCTAACATTAGCTAACCCGGTGACGGAGGCGGGTTTAAGATCCGTCTGTGATTAGTTAAGCTAAGCAACGTTTAAACCCACGGCAGACATACAGAATGTTGAAGCTGTTGAGAACGGCTTCCTTGATACCATTTTTTAACCTGCTTGAAACTTTACACCATTCTGTGCTACAATAAACATTAATGTCGTGTTAGAGTGTAGAGTCACGCTGGTTATGGCTGAAAACCACATCTAACCTCCAAGAGCTTTTTTACGAAGTCCAGAGAGAACATTTAAAAAGGCCAAGCTCTGCCGCCACCACCACTCCCACTGTCGTCGTCTGTCGTCGATTCGATTGTAGAGTCTTTTAAAGGATGAGGCCATATCTGCAGACTCATCTAGCCTATTACAAGGGCTTTTAATAACAACCTGTGTGTTGAGCTCGGCCACCACTGAACTTCTCGGGCCTGATCCCCACTCTCCCTCCCTCCCTCCCTCCAGTGCCTCACTGATAAGAGAGCCTACTTGGCCTTTATTTCCCCAGATGAAAACGGAGGCGAAAGGTAGATGAGAGATTGGGTGCAAAGATGTGACCGTTTTTATCAGAAATGTCCTATTTCTCAAAAGGGTACATAAACACAACCCAGACGTACATTACACGGACGGGGGGCGGGGCTGGATGTGCATAAATAAGCTGTGTCATCTGTGTCCATGCATACAGAGAGAGAATTATATCTGCCTGTCAGCATGTGTCAGTGGTTTCGCTGCCTGCATCTTTGATGACTTACAATGAGCTTGACTGTGTTTCGATGGCACTGCAAAGCATTACATGTTTGTACAGATTCCACCTAAGGATCATTGTGCAGTGAATGATACTTTTGGTTGGGGGGGAAAAAAAGCCAAGAGCAAGGTGAAGCGAGACTGATGTATGTCCCTGTGTTAGAACGACTGTTTAACACAACACTGATTCAGTACTCGCTCGTTCACAGCTGCAGCTGGAAAAGATCTGGCTGTTTGCAGTGGAGAGTGAAAACTGACCCGAGAGTCACACGGCGCTCCACATGGATCTACATTATATACATAATCGGTTCATCGGATCTAAATATTTTATTTAAGAAGCTGGAACTTGTTTTAATCATGACAAAAACCCTGTAACCTATTAAATGATTATCATTATAGATGACAATTCATCTAGTCATCGATTAAGAATCGATGACTAGATGAATTGTTGCACATACTGTACATGTACATATACACTGCTCAAAAAAATAAAGGGAACACAAACAACAGGTGGAAATTATAGGCAATTAGCAAGACACCCCCAATAAAGGAGTGGTTCTGCAGGTGCTTTCTGGCTGATGTTTTGGTCACTTTTTAATGCTGGTGGTGCTCTCACTCTAGTGGTAGCATGAGACGGAGTCTACAACCCACACAAGTGGCTCAGGTAGTGCAGCTGTGGCAAGAAGGTTTGCTGTGTCTGTCAGCGTAGTGTCCAGAGCATGGAGGCGCTACCAGGAGACAGGCCAGTACATCAGGAGACGTGGAGGAGGCCTTGGGAGGGCAACAACCCATTAGCAGGACGGCTACCTCCGCCTTTGTGCAAGGAGGAACAGGAGGAGCACTGCCAAAGCCCTGCAAAATGACCTCCAGCAGGCCACAAATGTGCATGTGTCTGCTCAAACGGTCAGAAACTGACTCCATGAGGGTGGTATGAGGGCCCGACGTCCACAGGTGGGGGTTGTGCTTACAGCCCAGCACCGTGCAGGACGTTTGGCATTCACCAGAGAACACCAAGACTGACAAATTCGCCACTGGCGCCCTGTGCTTTTCACAGATGAAAGCAGGTTCACACTGAGCACGTGACAGACGTGTCAGAGGCTGGAGACGGCGTGGAGAACGTTCTGCTGCCTGCAACATCCTCCAGCATGACCGGTTTAGCAGTGGGTCAGTAATGGTGTGGGGTGGCATTTCTTTGGGGGGCCGCACAGCCCTCCATGTGCTCGCCAGAGGTAGCCTGACTGCCATTAGGTACCGAGATGAGATCCTCAGACCCCTTGTGAGACCATATGCTGGTGCGGTTGGCCCTGGGTTCCTCCTAATGCAAGACAATGCTAGAACTCATGTGGCTGGAGTGTGTCAGCAGTTCCTGCAAGACGAAGGCATTGATGCTATGGACTGGCCCGCCCGTTCCCCAGACCTGAATCCAATTGAGCACATCTGGGACATCATGTCTCGCTCCATCCACCAACGCCACAGACTGTCCAGGAGTTGGCGGATGCTTTAGTCCAGGTCTGGGAGGAGATCCCTCAGGAGACCATCGGTCACCTCATCAGGAGCATGCCCAGGCGTTGTAGGGAGGTCATACAGGCACGTGGAGGCCACACACACTACTGAGCCTCATTTTGACTTGTTTTAAGGACATTACATCAAAGTTGGATCAGCCTGTAGTGTGTTTTTCCACTTTCATTTTGAGTGTGACTCCAAATCCAGACCTCTATGGGTTAATACATTTGATTTCCATTGATCATTTTTGTGTGATTTTGGTGTCAGCACATTCAACTATGTAAAGAACAAAGTATTTCATAAGAATATTTCATTCATTCTGATCTAGGATGTGTTATTTTAGTGTTCCCTTTATTTTTTTGAGCAGTGTATATATACACACACACACATATGTGTATAAATGTACATATATATGTGTGTATATATATATACACACACAAACATATATATGTGTATAAATGTACATATATATACATATACACATACATCGTTAATTGTGCTGTAGTACGGGATCTGAATGGTGCAGCAGAGGGGATTGGGTTTTTCTCTGCCACAGGAGGAAACATCGAAAAAGCCAAAGCCAACTCACATCACCAAATATCACTCTGACCTCTGACCCCGCATCACTAATTACCACTATCCTGCAGGAAGCAGTGGCAGTGAAGCCATGTTTTAATGGCAGTCATAACGCCGGCTGCAGGATGAACCGGTCACAGTGAAATGACCCCGCTCCTGATTAAACGCCGTGTTGCATCACATTGAAAGTACATGATAATCACGTTAAAGCATTATGGTCTGTTTCATCAATTGATCGCAGCCAAACACACACAATGACAACCTGTTAACACATCTCACACCTGTGAAGACGCACGACGCTGGAATGGAATAATATTATGATTTATGATAATGACGACACTATTTTTCCTTGTGGTTTTACAACCGTCTGTGTAGGTTTTCTCTCGGGGGACTACGAGCAACGCCGCGAGCAATACGTCGCTGTTTAAATCATCCGAGCGCAGCCAGCAACAAAACAACAAAACAACAAATTACTTGCAAACAACATTTTTTTTATCAGAGCCTTTTTCACATCTTTTTTAGCAGCCAGTACTTGTGCGATGTCACCGGGGAGAAGCTGAGAGCCAAGAATGTACCGAGAGAGAGGGGGTGTGTGTGTGTGTGTGTGTGCGTGCACGTGCGTGTGTGTGCTTTTGCAAAGGAGTTTATTTTTAGCTCACGTGCAGAAGCTTAAGGGCGGAGATCCATGGAGGCTTGTGCAGAGGCAAGCGGAGAGAGCAACAGTCTATTTTTAGACTGCAGCTGACTCTGTAACCCTTTGTTAGCAACTGCAGAGGCAGCATCATCAGCAGCAGCAGCAGCAGCAGCAGCATCAGCAGCAGCAGCAGCAGCAGCATCAGCAGCAGCAGCAGCAGCAGCAGCAGCAGCAGCAGCAGCATCCATCCCTATCCCTCTCAACATGATGAGGTGCAGTAAAACACAAATCCTTACAGCCAATTACTATACGGGGGATAGTTATGGAAGACTGCTTTTGTGCAGAGACGTGCAGGCTGTCATTTACCACCGAAGGCTTTTGTAGACGCTTACTCCGGTTTCCAGCGTGAGCTATTTTTATCCAGAGAAGCCTGGGAGCTGCTTTGGTAGAGCAAAGCAGGGGCATGAGGAGGTTTAAACCAGTGGCACTGCAGTTTGTCAATATTAAAATACATTATATTAAAGTCAGTGCAGTAACAGGGAGGTGTGGGTATTTTATGAATATAACCATGAGGTTGAAGCGTTGTAGTGCATGTATGCCGCACCTCCAGAGAGGGGGAAAGAAAAGATGGCGATGTTGAGATGAATCCCAGGGAGAGGTGGAGCAGCAGCAGCAGCAGCAGACGCACGTCTCATCTTTTTTCATCTTTTGTCAACAAGTATATTTTGATTATTGATGATTTTCCCACAATGAACATAAGTAATAAACGATTTCCAATCCTATGAGAGACAGAGAGAGGGAGAGAAATCACTAATATTCACACAAGGCTGGGGCTGCTGAAGACGGGATAACTGGCTGCAGATACATTATGTGCTCTGCCACCATAAAATGTAGCAGAAGAAGGAGGAAAGGTGGTCACCATGGAAACAGGCTTTGTTTGAGAAGCTCATGCAATGAGGCTCATCTACCCTTGCAGAGCCAAAACAGCACGGCCGACGAAGAGGAGGGCCACGGATAAGAGTGAGAAACCCAAAATGGCCAAAGTGCCAACTTCCCGCTCTACTGCAGGGGGTGTTAATGAGCTGGCAGTGGAAGGCCGGCACTGGGAATCAGTCAGTGCCCAAGGGTTGATGCTGTGATGAGATGTAAACCGCCCCAGAGGCTTGTTGAGATCCCCGGGGAGACACAGCTGTGTCGATGCAGAGTGGGGGCTGGGAACGCTGCCTCAGAGCATCCCATGACTTTCATCCACAACATTCAATAGTCTTTTCATTACAATGATGAACAGTCCGCTCTAAAGATCTCATAACACACATGCAGCATTTCTTTCCTTCACAGGATAAAAATAACATGTGCAGAGTAAATAAATATGGAGTTAAAACTGAAAATTGTGTGCACACGCACTTTAAATAACTCCACTATCAACCATGCATACATAACAACTCTCTCATGGTTAAATGTATTCATGACCATGTAAATAAAGATTGTTTTTCATGTAATCACTGCTTTAGAGCTTCTCCTCATGTAAGAATATTCCAGATAAATGTATTTATGTCGAAATGTTAATTTAGCGCTGCAACTAATAATCTGTAATATTCTCAATTATTCTATAAAATGTAAAGCTGAAAGAATTATTCGATTAATCAATGACTAAATTAATCGTCAACTAATTAGATAATCGATTCGTCGAGGATTTAAATCCGTTTCTCTGATTTTTCAGCTTCTTAATTGTGAATATTTTCTGGTTTCTTTGCTCCATAAATACAAAGAAATCATTCAAACTGAATCAAGAAGTTTTCTGACAGTTTACAAACTAAACGATGACTCGAATAATCGAGAAAATGATCGACTGATTAATCGGTTATGAAAATAATGGTTAGCTGCAGCCCTAATAGAATGTCAGAAAACTGTGAAAAATGTTAATGAATCTCTCTTTCTCAAAATGATAACATTCTTATTTAATGTCTGTGTTTTTGTCCAAGAGCCACAAACATTGAGTTCACTGTGAGGGAAGTTAGGGAACAAATGACTAACTGATGAAGAGATGAACTGTTCCAGCACAAAAACACGGTGGAACATCAGGTGCATGTGAGAGAGAGAGAGATGTCAAACCTATTTGATCCAAAAAAATCCCAATCTAATCCCAAAACCAAACAAACCTGCATAATTATGACGCTTAAGAAAATCTTTTTGGAGAAATTAGAAATTAGATCAAGCTTTTAATTCATATCACATACTGGGATTTTAATTTGCTTCATCTCATCGTAACGTCGTCATTAGATCAAAGACACAGCTGCAGAAAGGTCAGGACTGAGAGGGAGAGCACGAGGGAGGGAGAGAGAGAGCGAGGGAGAGAGGGCGAGGGAGAGAGAGCACGAGGGAGGGAGAGAGAGCACGAGGGAGGGAGAGAGAGAGAGGGCGAGGGAGGGAGAGAGAGAGCGAGGGAGAGAGAGAGAGCGAGGAAGAGAGAGCAAGGGAGAGAGAGAGAGGGCGAGAATGAGAGAGAGAGAGAGAGAGAGCACGAGGGAGGGTGAGAGAGAGCGAGGGAGAGAGGGCGAGGGAGAGAGAGCACGAGGGAGGGAGAGAGAGAGAGATAGAGAGAGAGAGGGCGAGGGAGAGAGAGAGCAAGGGAGAGAGAGAGAGGGCGAGAATGAGAGAGAGAGAGAGAGCACGAGGGAGGGAGAGAGAGAGCGAGGGAGAGAGCGAGGGAGAGAGGGCGAGGGAGGGAGCGAGGGAGAGAGAGGGCGAGGGAGAGAGAGAGAGAGAGAGAGCGAGGGAGGGAGAGAGAGAGCGAGGGAGAGAGAGGGCGAGGGAGAGAGCGAGGGAGAGAGAGAGAGAGAGAGAGCACGAGGGAGGGAGAGAGAGCAAGGGAGAGAGAGAGAGGGCTAGGGAGAGAAAGAAGGCGAGGGAGAGAGAAAGAGAGCGAGGGAATGAGAGAGAGAAGGCGATGGAGAGAGAGAGAGAGCGAGGAGAGAGAGAAGGCGAGGGGGAGAGAGAGAGAGAGAGCGAGAGAGAGGGAGGGAGGGGGAGAGAGAGAGAGTGAGCGAGGGAGAGAGAGAGCGAGTGAGAGAGAGAGCGCGCAATGGAGAGAGAAAGAGCGAGAGAGAGAGCGCGAGGGAGAGAGAGAGCAAGGGAGAGAGAGAGAGAGGGGGAGAGAGAGCGCAAGGGAGAGGGAGAGAGAGAGAGGGAAAGGGAGAGCGAGGGAGCGAGAGAGAGAGAGGGAGAGAGAGCGCAAGGGAGAGGGAGAGGGAGAGAGAGAGAGGAAGAGGGAAAGGGAGAGAGAGAGCGCGAGGGAGAGGGAGAGGGAGAGAGAGGGAGTGCGAGGGAGAGGGAGAGGGAGAGAGAGGGAGTGCGAGGGAGAGGGAGAGAGAGAGAGGAAGAGGGAAAGGGAGAGAGAGAGAGCGCGAGGGAGAGGGAGAGGGAGAGAGAGGGAGTGCGAGGGAGAGGGAGAGAGAGAGAGAGAGAGCACGAGGGAGAGAGCGAGAGAGAGAGAGAGAGAGAGAGAGAGAGAGAGAGAGAGAGAGCACGAGGGAGAGAGCGAGCGAGAGAGAGAGAGAGGGGCTAAAGAGAGAGGCTAAAAGCTCAGGTGGTACTCCAGGGTGATTCTTGTGGCATAGCAGAGGGAAAACACGTGTGCGTCGCAAGTCGCCAGAAAACCGGGTTAATGCGCAACTTGAAGTAGACAAAGAGGCTAATGCTAACGGCTCCGCTGTGGAGGTCAAATTTTTCCTCGTCATATTTCAGAAAAGCAAACCTTTGAGAGGTGAGCCTGTTCACAGCCGTATATACCGCTGATACTGTTTAAACAAGATTAAACATTTTGCATTATGGACCGACCAATCTCTCTGATCTTTGTTCAAAGAAAATGAAAGTTTGCATTGGACTGCATGGAAGTCTAAACCTGCTCATTACTCCTGAACATCACATTCTGAGATACTTCACCATTTAAAGAGGACATAAAGAGCAGAGTGTTTGAATGACAGATGAGACCATGAGGCAGCGCAGACACTTCACCTGCCATCCTCTCCTGAACAAAGAGAAAATACACAAAACATGTTCTTGGTTTTCCAGGAGAACTATTTAATAAAAGTAATTCACCTGCTGTCACTATCTAAAGCTACTTGTTGTAATGGCAAACAGCTCGTACAGATACAGGGCTGCGACCTATTAAACACACGGCTGAAGCCGCTGCATTGGCTTCCACGTCTGAAGGCTTTTCCCTCCTGTCTATGTTTGCACAGCCGTGGAAAAAGGTTCAACGGCAACAATTAGAAACCATTTGTAGTCGGAAAGAAGTGCGGATGATTGACAGAGTCATTTTTGCGAGTGTCGCGTCGAGGCCGCGGCTTCGGCAAGTCCTGGAAGACGACTCCAGAAAACATATTGCACCTGACACCTCATTCATCACAGAGCGGGGAAGAAATATGAAAAGACAGGGCCATCTGATGTACACAGACAATGAGGCGGAGAGACAGGCACAATATGGTTTCTGCAGACCAAGATCTACGGGGTCTGTGGCCCGCTTTTCTTCGCTTATGCAAAATTCTTCTGAGTGCACGTCAGAGGAAACATCAGCACTTCTGCCCAAAACTGAGCCGGGAATGAGCGACGCTGTTTTCAGTCTTCTCTGCCTCTGCGAGTATCTACATAGAGAATCAATAAATGTATGTATCTGTCAGGCAGGAGATGATGATGTTGGTCGATACATGATCACATCTGCACTTGTTACCAGACTCTATTAGTTTCTTTTTTTGGCAGAACTGTTTCTCCATGTTCAGTAAACCATTAACTATCATCAGATAGCGCTCCTTACGTTACTGTAACTACACGACAGTTTGAGCTTTGGGGAACATTTCAACGGTTTCTGAAAGCTAAGAACTTGCATTTTTTTCCACGGTTATTGCTGTAATTTAACTGACACAGATGCAGGACACGGGCGAATCGGCGCCTTTGACCACACCCTCCACCGCGGTGGAGAAACAGAACAGAAAGTGAATTCTATCCAAAAAAAATTTAGTTTCCATGTTGTTGGCCTGTTTTTGCACATTGGGAGACAAATGTGTTCACATTTCAAATCTTATTCATGTACAACTACAGCGTTTTTATCTAAATAAAAAACTGTATGTTTAAAGGGTTAACTGTATGTTTGTAATCAATGAGAGATGAGTGAGATGAAGATCGATGATTGAAAAAGAAAAACTTTAAACAAGTAAAAAGGGAGTTAAAATAGTCTGAATGTCCACCAGTTAGAGAGACAAAGACATTCAAGGTCACAGAGAAGAGAGACTCCTCCACATGAAGGTCACATGTCTCCAAAAGGTGAGGATTTTCCACATGATCAATGAGAGTTAAAAAATGAGCATTTACTCCCAGAATAAATGACTGAAGAGATTCACTCTCCCTGGAAATGGTGAAACCTTTGTGTATCAGCAGTTCCAGTGAAAACAGATTTATCTGTGCGATCCCAACCTCTCACAGGTCCTATAATCTTAATTTGTTTTTGAAGGCGGTCTTTAGTCTGTTAGGGGTTGCTTTGTGGGTTGGTCCTCTTTGTTTGTTGGCTATGTGACAGTATTATTGAAATGAACTCACCATGGTAAAAGCACATTTTGATTCTTTTCTTGAGGCTAAAAGGGGCAACAGACGACTTTCCTGTCTGTAATGAAATAATCAATGATTCTCCAGGTGCTCGACGTGAAAGGAAAGTGTGTGAGTGGGACTGACGCAGGATCCTGTGGAAGTGTTGAGTGACAGCGTTACTCTTGAACTCGCTGGGCCTGATTCTCTATTCTCTGTGAGTCACTAAGTTACACACTCGTCGTAATGTTGCTGCCCACTCACCACATTTACCAACCAACTCTATTGGTCTATAAGTCAGTGACCAATCACAACGATTTTGATGCTGTTATTTTCAGTGGCTTGAACTGCTGTGGAAGGAAAGTCAAATGCAGAGTGGCAGTCGACGGCTGCAGAGAACACAAGGGGGAAAAGTGTCCTTTAAATGTGTTTGGCGTTTTACGTGGAGCACCACTTCAGGCTCCGCACAGATCTGTTTCTCGTCAACTTGTTCCTCTCAGACTTCTCTCTGGTTACTATAGAAACGGCCAGATTGGAACCCACCTGATGTTAAAACCAGCTTCCACCAAATCCCCCCAAAAAAACACCTAACTTTAAAGAGACATTTTTGAGGCACATGATGGTACGACTGCTGATCTGAAAACCTCATTCCAGCACAGAAAAAAAGATTTGGAGTGACCTGAGTGACCTGGGTGTTTGAAAAGATCCCATAATTCCCTTCAAATAACATTCCTCCCCTGTGCTGAAAGCACCTACAGTGTCTGTATGAGTCACCTACAGTGTACTGCTGCTCGTGGCTAAGGATGCACTGACGAGACAACGCTGAGACGAATCAGAAGTTCACCTGAAACTGAGCGAGAGGAAGTGCTGCAGGAATAAGAAATAAGGCGAGAGAGAGAGCGAGAGAGAGGGAGGGGGAGAGAGAGAGGGAGGGCCATTAATGTGCACTTGGTCAGGTACGTCTGTGTCTCAGGAGGTCGAAAATAACAGACCTTGTCTTTGGTTTTTCCTGTGTGCTGCACTGAGGGTGCACACAGCAAAGTCAGCACTGACTAAGTGGCTAAAATTCAGATTCCCAGCAACAGAACGTGACGACACACAAGCGCACGAGTCGTCAACAACAACAGAAAACCTCACATTTCGTGAGGCATACTGAAGTGGGAGACATGCCAGAGTAGATGCGACGCAAACTCCTCCCCCAATCCCCCAAACTGTGAAACTCAGAAGTTATCACAGCAAATTTCTGAGTGAGACATAATATGTCTAGAGGACGACGATGCGTGATTTTGCCACGCTGCTGCGTAGCATTGTTTTGCACGTGCACGCCATCATGATGACGCTCATGACTGTGTAGGACAGGCATCACCAAATGGCCGACCTCGGTCTGGGTACTAGGGCTGGAACGTCCCGGTCGACGGTCGAATTATGAGTCAAAGCGTTCTGGTTATCAAATTCTGATAAGTCGACTTTTTGCCGTGTTAATTTCATACAGTCTATGGTTAATTTGATTTCATGTGGAGGAATTGGGGTGTTAATGGGGGTGTTTTCAGAGCACCCTTGTTCCACAGGCAATACTGTTTTCAGTATTTTGGATTAGCCCAACCCACAAGAGACAGATTAAAGAACGTCTGGTGGTTTTATTTCATGTTGAGTTACAGTCAGTCGTCCTCTAACATCCATGTCACAGACGTCACAGACGTCACAGTGTGGCAGCATTTACAAAAATAGATGGCGGGAAAAAAGTCAAATGCAAAGTTTTCATATCACAGCTCGACTACAAACATATCATATAAAAACTCAAGCTAACTTGTCTTCGTTATGTTTTGAGTACATGATCATATCAGAACTGGCATAGTTCAATGTTTTAGTCTAATAATCCTTGATTCGTTGTATAACTGCAGACGCAGCGGCAGCGATCTGTAAGTGTCTCAGCCGCGGAGCTGAGCTCCTGTGTTCAGTGTCTCTGTGTGAGGACATGAGACAAATCATCTCAATATTCCTCAACAGTTGATATCAACGTAGTAGAGCATAGTATATAGTATATTTACGGAAATCATGCGCAGATGCACGAGATGCAAAACGCTTTCAGAGCCGTCAGCCCAGCGGAGCATGACCACACGCATCGCATGTTTGTATGTCAACACCTCATAAACATAAACCTAACACTTTATCTGTAAGTGTGTGTGTGTGTGTGTGTGTGTGTGTGTGTGTATATATAAAGACAGAAACAACTTTACTTGACTCACCTCTGGCACTCGCTGGCGTGCAGAACCAGGTCCTGGTTGTTCTTGGCGTTGACCGTGACCTCATGCTCTGTTGGGTTGAAGATGTCGAGCAGCAGGTGACACTGGCGGGTGCTGTGGACACACACACACACACACACACACACACACACACACACACACACACACACAATAATGAAAAATGGTGTTTCTGTTTGCACAGTCCAATGCACATTTTTTACAAACACAAATAACAACAAGCTCACAATGATTCAAGTCCAGTAGGGTGACTCAGCCTCTTTTGTCTTTCTGCCCATGTAACCTGTGTTAATGAGCGTGTGGGTGTGTATGTACGTACGTTATGCATGAGGTTACAGTTACCTTCTAAAAATACAGAACCACTGACACGCTGCACAAAGCAAATGCATGAGATCAAGAGAAGAGACTGTGTGAAGCACTCATCAGTCCTTGTCAGAACATCAAAAGGTGGCTGTGCTTTCATCAGACCCACAGACCCACAGACCCACAGGCCCCGGCTGGAGCAGGCCATCTCCTCCTCCTCCTCATCATCATCATCATCATCATCAACCCAGGCCTACTTTTCTCATGCAGATCATAAGAGGCCCAATTTGTGATAAAGATCACAGGGGGAGATGATGCAGGATTATTTTTAAAAATGAACCCCTCAGGTAGTTTTTCTTCTCCATCTCGTAATGACACGATGAAAGGAATGGATCTCGAAATAGAAACAGAGCAGACTGGTCAGTGTTTCTGCAGGTGGTCAAGAACGCGACACACGAGGATTCATGCATACTGCGTTCATGTCCCATCGTTGTTTGTACATGTGCTGTAAATGTTCCCAGTATTTCATTCACACAAGACTTTGTGTTGATTTCCAGACTTCAGTATGTGTACGTCGTTGTTGAAATCTATAAAACTATATGATATACTGTATATATATATATATATATATATATATATATATATATATATATATATATATATATATATATATATATATATATATATATATATATATATAACAAAAGGAAAAAAAATAATACTGGAAATATCAAGCGTAACCATTAGAGGTGAAACAACTACTCAATTAATCGATCAACTATTTTTGATAACCGATTAATCGGTTTGAAGATTGCTCCATATAACAAATAAATCATTAAAAATGAATTATTTTGGTTTGTGGACAAAAACAAGACATTTGAGAACATCATCATTTCAAAGTTTGACAAACACTGATCAATGTTTTTTAACGATTACTTGATTAATCGTGAAAATAATCGTCAGATGAATGGATTATGAAACTAGTTGTTAGAGGCAGCTCTAGTAACCATTCATAACATATATCCTTTTTTATCTAGTGTTATTGAAATATCAGTTTTTTTGATGGTGGCAGATCTGTGCGATCATCACAGACTTCAGTTTGTTGTATACGAGTAGAAATGAGTAAATGGGATACATACATACATACATCCTGAGATAATCCAGTCAACTTGGGAAAATGCCACATGATAAAAAAACATACATGAATGATGAAGAGATTATTCCAAGCAATTACAGACGGTGTCAAACCACATGAAGAGGAAATCACTTCTCTGTGATGTTCACCAGCTGGCTGTAGGCCGCGCCTCGACTTACACCAGTTAAAATGGTTTCATCTTCTTCAGTTGTTATCCTTGGTGCCATTAAAGGCTGCACATCAACCCATCTTCCCCACAGGTTACACTGAGCCACCTCCCAGCTCACACCTCGCCTCTTAAATCTCAGGGTTAATGGACGCTTAAGTTCAGCCTCCCCGAGTCCCTAATAAACTGCTGTAGCAATTAAAGGAGATTTTTTTTCTCTCTCCAGTCAACCAATGTTTCATTAAGTGTCTCAACGTCTTTGTTGGCGGACGTGATTAACGGTGGTGGTGGTGGTGGTAGAGCAGCACATTTAGCTGAGGTGATCAATCAGACGAAGCACAGGCTCACTGCTCATGGGATGGACTGTAGACACAGATGATGTGAGTTTGCACCTTTTTATTTGAAGAATTGTGGTGCCAACACAAAACAGACTAACACCTCAAACTCTACGGTCGTGAACAAATGAACAATCAAAATAATCCATAGTTTCACAGTGTGGTAAAAACTGAATGGACATCATTTTAGATCGTGTGGTTATTGCACAGTAGTGGGCGATGAAAGTGGCCCACACACACAACAGGACGGGGGTAAAAATGCACCGATCAATGGCGCTGAGGCCCCACATCTCAAGTCAATTCTGTAAATCTGCAGTCGATAAGTGCTGATTTAGCAGCACCGCTCTGGCACCACAACGTGACACATCTCATGCACAGAGTACGTGATGGCCTCAATTAGCTGTGCTGGATTTAGAGGACTGCCAATGAGGGGGCTATTTTGAGCTTAAAGACGCCAATAAGAAACACATCATTTCTGTGTCCACAAATAAAGACCGTGTGGCAAGTAGAAAATAGCTTCAAAACTAACTACTGGCTTGTCAGTCAGTATGTGCTTCACACTGAATAATAAGTTTAAATCAAACAGTCACCGTTGTTGTTTATAATGTTTATATACATAGCCCTAAACAGTGGATTCTGCTGTGCACTGTGGCATTACCTGGAGCTGCATGGTGCAAGAACAGCAGCAGCTGTGCTTGAACATGCAGACACATACGGTAGACGGGTAGTTTAGTGAGTCCCTGAACTGCTTTGTGTTAAACAGGTGTAGCAAGCATTTTCACGAGGAGCCAAATTTATGACCGTAATAAAACTATGATTGAACATCCAGGTTTAGTTTTTAGCAGTAGAATGTTTGTCAGACTTCTTGGTACACACTCGTCTCACTTCAGCTTCATCTTCAGTCACCGTGTAAAATAAATCATTTGACAAGAGTTTGAACGTAGTTGACATTTGTTTATATTTAAAAGTTTTAGGGGTATTAATTGATGAGAGGTTGTCATGGTCCGAACATATTAAACTTGTTAATAATAAAGTGTTGAAATCCATTGGTATCATCAGAAAAATTCGTGATTTCATATCTCAGGAAGTTTTAAATATACTGTATTATAGCTTAATTCATCCACATCTCAGTTACGGTAATATCGTTTGGGCTAGCACTTATCCTTCTAATTTACAGAAATTATTAATCGCGCAAAAGAAATTTGTTAGATTAGCCACCTTCTCTAATTATTTGTCTCCATCTGCCCCTCTGTTTAAGAATCTTCAGATAATGTCAGTCTACGATATTAATATACTTCAATCATGTGTATTTATTTATAAATATATTCAACTTTCCCACTTGCTGCCCAAATCCTTTCATGAATTCTTTACAGTTAACTCTCAGGTCCATTCTTATAACACCAGACAGACTGATAAACTTCATCCCCCTTTTTGCCGCACTACTCATACTCAGTTTTCTTTTGCTCACAGAGGCTCCATACTTTGGAATTCCCATCTTCATGTTGTTAAATTATCTTCATCCCTCAATACTTTTAAGTTAAGACTGAAAGCTTACCTGTTAAATCAAAGTTCCTAATAGTTTTTTTTCCAGTATATTTCCAGTATATTTGTCATTGGATCATTATCTCTTTACATGCTTATACACTCAGTTAAATACAATCATTTTATATTTATACATACCCATGTTTTTATTTCTGACTTCTTTGAGTGTCTGCTATAAAATGGCACTTGTATTGCTTCCTTTTTTGTTGTTATTTGTTGTTGCTTTCTCCTATTGTTGTTGTTGTTGATTTATCCTTTGAATGTGTATATTTCTTGGGGAGGTGCTTCTTATAAGCCCATGTAGGGTTTTTTAACCTCTCCTGCACTTACTATTCTTCTTTAATTTCTGTTTTTTGTATTGTCGTTTTTTTTATGGTGCAAATAAATAAATACAAATACAAAATAAATACAAAGTCACGCACCACAGCTTTAAAGGATCAAAAGCCAATTGGGTTCATAACTGTTCTGCGTGTCGTCTGTCAGATAAAGGCAGCGGAGCACGAGCAGCACACGCTTTTCCTCCGTGTCAGAGCTCTGAAAAGTGTGAAAGGAACACACTAAGCTCCAGTTATAGCTAACACTATAGGATGCACGTTCAGAAAAAACTAATCCAAGGATCACTTCATTTCCCCCAGTAGAGTAATGTATTTGTGTGTGGCAACAAAATGTTGAACAAATGGGGTTTTAACAGGTCTCTATAAAGAATGGATCACATATATACAGATAGAAATATATATATATATATATATATATATATATATATATACGTATATATCTGTGACACATCCAGGCTATGTGTGACTTTCTTTAACAGATCTGTCACCTCACATTTGCTCTGACCTCTGTGACCAAAGGTCATCTGCCTGTAAAGAGCAGATGTAACAGGGCAGAGTGTGAAACTACACCTAACTGTCATTCAACCTGTACTGAGGAAATGACATATACTGCCAATATGTGTTGAGGTAAAAAGGGTCTCAGCCGAGCCTTTAGATGTATTCATTTCCCCGGGGAGAAAAGTGCATGTGAGAGAGGAAGACTAATGGCACCGCTCTATACGCAACACAAACACACAAACACACAAACACACTGGTGGCTCTGTTCGGTGTAACTGAACCTTTAGAATCAGTGAATTAAAAAGACTAGTTCAGTATTTCCAGCATGACTGGAGCGCCGACTCTGTCTGACACAGTCACTGAACTGAAACACGGGCTGTGACGCAGCTTTAAATACACAAGACTCCTCTGTTCAATATTGAGATTTTAGACATTCCCTTCACATCAACGCATGTTTACAGGATTGTTAAGTCTTTTGATGTCTGTATTGAACATTGATCTCATGACACTTATGTACTATTACATCTCATGTGTAATATTTTAGTATCGGCTCAGCTCGAAGTTAGTTAGTTCATGCAATGCTGAAAAGACCCATCAGCTCTACACAACTCTCTATGTGTTTCTCAGGATTGTGGGGTTTTATTTTTTACATGGCGACAGATGGAGACAAGTCAGGCGGCTGCCTACAGTTGGACTGGGGCTAAAAGTACTAAAAAAAAAAACAACAGGTACCAGCTACTAACCCTAATGGAAAAAGAAAAAGTGCCATAAGAGGGGAAAAAGAAAGGCAGTTTGAAGAGAAAAGAGACGGAGAATAACAAGCAGGGAGGAACAAGAGAAAACAGGGAGGGAAGGGGGGAACCTGCTGAAAGTTTCCACAGTTACCGTGGGTCGCAGCTGTATGAGCGGCACGGTGAGAAAGCAAGCAACCATCTCAGAGCACAGGGGCAACACGGGGAGGACAAGCAGCGTTTACTGAGTCAAACTGCCAAGCGACAGGCTTTCCTGCACAGTAGAAGTGACTTTCTGCAGGTGCTTCTTTGTCTTTCCACTTGTACTCTGACCTATTTGCTATTGTGGGAATGTTAAGCATTGTGTGAACTCATTTCGAATCATTTGTTATGAAGTAAATAGTTACACACTTCCATTAATTGCAGGAATACAAAATAAAGACAAGCGTCAGCTTCTCCCCGAGTATGTTTTATACAACAGCTGTCACGTATTGGAGGCGTCACCGTCATCCAGCCGTCTGACAGTGACAGGTATGTGCTCCATGATGGACGCTGTCAAAGTCTGATCATACACATCACATTCACAGCCTTGATTATACCTTACAGTTGCCTGGTGCCTGGTGCACACTGACAACACACATGTCAGTGTGCACTGCTGAGCAGCGCCACACAGAGGCTGTTTATAGTTTGGTCCCACAGGGTGAAACATAAACAGGTCAATGATGAGAACAACCTGTAAAAGGGGAGAATTAAAGAAAGAGGTCATACGGAGGCTTTGTGTGTTTGCACTTGTGGGTCTGCACTCACACTTAGGAGGATATCAGCTTCCTCTCGGGAGAAGTTTCTCTGCGTGTCTCCGCTCCATTAGCAGAGCAGCCGAGTGTCACGGGTGGGAGAGCAGTGCTTTTAATGGGGGAGGAGAGGGAGAAAACTTTCCCTCTCTGCTCTGGCTGTTTTATGTTATTTATAAGTCAGATTATTCAGGCTATCAGTGTCGATGAAGTAGAAGGTTTTGGTCCACATCAGGCGTGAGACAGTACATGTCTCTTCTTATTAAATGTTTTAAACCTGTACGTTATAGTGATGTCATGTTATGTTTTTGGCCATGAATCAGGTCAGTTTTACTATTGGTGTGTTTCCACCGGCACGGCACGGCAAAGTTGCTGTGTTTCCACTAGCATAGTACCTGGTACCAGGTTCCAAGCGAGCCACTGTGCGTCGTCACAGGAAGAGACGTCCGACACGAGAATCAAGCCGAACAATGCCGAACTGTAGATGAGTTAAAAAGACTTAACAATCCTAAAAAACGTGGGTTAATCTCCAACAATTACCAGGTAAATGTCTAAAATGTCCTTCTTTAACAGAGGACTCTCGTGTATTTAGTGGCGTCACAAACCCTGCCGCTGTATTTCAGTGCAGTGACTGTGTGCTCCAGTACTGTACTGAACTAATAGTTATAATGAACTGATTCTAATGATTCAGTTACACTGAAAACAACTGCTTTACAAGTCGCGTGACTCCGCCCACCTTGAATAGGTGCTATTTCTGTAGTGGAAAACCAACCTAAATCGTGCCGTGCTGTGCTGTGCCAGGACCTGTGGAAAATGTTTGTATGACACACAGGCATTTTAGCTTTATCTAATAAACCTTAATTTCCTTATTGACTATCTATCTTTAAATCTGACTTAGGAAGCACAAACTGAGGATCTGTGTCTGTTCCATCTACGTATACCTAATCTGTTCCAATTGTTGCTGTGTTAATAGTTCATAACACACACAAACAGTGCTGAGGAACTATGGATGTACAGAGGCAGAAAAAGAGACACCTGAGGAGAACAACAGGGGGACCAAAAAAGAGCTAAAAACCTGAGGAAAAGCAGTCGGATGAAAGGGAAAAAGGAGGGTGGTGAGGGAGAGAGAGCTAAAAAGCAAACTGCATTTAAGACAATGGTTTAATATTCCTCTCCATGACTGTGAGCAGCTACTGTGCTACTGCATTCATCAGGATCCAAGGAAAGCACGGCTAAATCAAACACTACAAGGACGAGGAGGCAAAGGAAAATGTTCAAAAATAAGTATCTGTAGCACCGTGAGGGAGGGAGGGGGGGAGGGGAGGGAGGGAGGGAGGGGAGGCGGTGACAGACACAAACTGATCAAATGAATCAGTAGCTGCATGACTGAGCAATTTCATATATAGATATATAAAGATAGATATCTTCACTTCAAAATTCTCTTTGAACTTGAAACAATAGATATTTAATAGTACTCATCTCAACAGGTAACGTGTGTTAGAGGACGCTAATGTCTGTCCATCCACAGGGAAAATCAGTGGACATTATTTAGTAATCGATTATTAATCGATTACTAAATTAAACTATTTTGATAATCGGTTTATCGGTTTGAGTGTTTTTTTCATGATTAAAACAAGATTTCTCTAATTGAAGATTCTTCAATAAGTAGCAAGTAGCATGAAAACTATAACCAGGAAATGGTTGCGACTCGATCCGCCAACATTGGCTCAGTGGCTCGGGATCATTCAAGAAATTTACTGTATGGAGAGACTTACTTTTGTTTTTAAGACTTCAGTTGGAGAAATGTACCCAACGCTGGAAAAATGGATTGTGTATGCACCTTAAATAGTGTGACGTATGTATTTATATGATTTTAAATGTAACACCCATGATGTTCCCATGTTCTTTTTACATGTAAAATAAATAAAAAAATAGTTAAAATGTGAATATTTCCTTCTTTCTTTGCTCCACATCACAAAGAAATCATTCAAGAACATCGTCTTCTCTGGGTTTGACAAACACTGATCCAATGTCTTTTCCAGATTTCCTAACACTTTATCGACCGGAACATAAATATGCCAAATAATGTTATGCGTGTTGTTATGTAACAATTACATTTTTGCATTTAAAAATACTACAAATCAATGTTGGTGAATTGCAAACATTAAGACATGGATTAAGACAAAGGTAAAAAAACTAAAACTTGACAAACCTGTTGATAAATAAAGATTTGTTCCCGCCTGCAGCTCATTCTGCATCCTTGACTATCACCACAATATACATCTTTTATGATGTTGTCTTTCATTTCACCCATGGTAAGGCTGTCGGGATTGTTTTCCTCCAGACGGTCACACATGGTGGAGAAGCGGCGGCGTGGGCCCCGTGGAGCTCACTGATCGAGATAGTGAGCCGTACAAAACAAAGCATTTCAAAAAAAGGTTTGACTTTTCACACGTTTCCAGTATTTGGAGACGCGCTCGAGAGCCACAGATACAGATACTGCTCGTCAGAGGGCTGTGGGTGTGGTGGAGGAGGAGGAGGAGGAGGAGGAGGAAAGGGGAGATGACATGGTGATGGTGTGGCAGCGACCGCGGTGCATCCATCAGCGCTGAGCCAAGACAGATTCAGCTTCAGCTTCAACGGCAGATATTATTACAGCTAATGATTCACCTGAAGTGGCCATTACTCCCATGTGATCTGTCCTCCCTCACATGGGAGAGTTGGGATACATGACAACAACATGTAAAGCGACGTGGACATGCACAAGATGGTGAGAGAAAATGCACTGAATATTCATTCACTGTGTGACTATCTGTCAGTGGTAATGACATTCGTAGTCTGGATTAGAGAAATCATCAATATCTCAACAAAGAACGAAGGGGGGGTCAACAGCAGCCGGATCGTATGGGAGATGAAATGAAACTTCAGCATTGACATTTATCACCAATTACTGTGACAAGAGCAGCACTGAGGTTCAGCAGGGATTAAACAAGCTACTATACTCTGTAACCTGTATACATGCACGTGGGATTAAAGGGGAACCACATTTCAGTAATCGTTCAGATTATGTGAAGTTTAGTAACAGAGGTATGCACGGCCCTGGCACCTCGTACCAGCGTGAGACAGGCACCCACGGTCTCAGTGAGAACATGGCTGCACCTGCTTATTTGAACACTATCTTAGAGCATAAATATGTTGCTTTATCTCATTGCAACGACAGCTTTTTCCTACTTAAAACTGAGGGTTTTGTGCTTTGGAAAGTTAGAGTTTGACATTTTTTTGTTGAGATTTCCTTAAGTGACACAAACAAACCATAGAAAGCACAGTGGAGCAGCAGCTCCCACGTCCCTGTGAGCTAAAAACACAGCCTCTTCTTCTGATGCTGGTTCTAGGCACAGAGGACGCACACAGCTGCAGTACGACTGTGCGTCAGCCACTCATACAATCACACACTTTTTTAAAAAGGCTGAACTACTCATTTCAAAGTCACTTTTAGCCAGTTCTGCATCCAAAAAACCATTGAAACACCAACCAATTCTCAAGGAGAATAATTGGACTAAAGCAAGAGTTAACAGTTCACCTCACACTGGAGGGAAAATATGATTAAATATGAACGAGGCAGCAATGTCTGACTGAGAGAGTGAATGATGAACAAACCTTCCGGCATAAGAAAAACAAAGTTTCCTAACTCTAAGCTTATCCCAGCTCCATAATTCTGTTTGTGTGTGCGCGGGATAATGACTAACTGAAAGTTACTAATGTACGAGAAGAAGTGTGTTGATTTGTCTACTCGTGGGCACAGTCAGGCATACATGAACACAGGGAATAATAAGCAGAACAGGTTGTGGTCATGGTCAGTGCGAGTGGCTTTTGTTTCACAGACAGAGTATAGTTGAAGACTGCACACGTTTGCAAAAGAAAATCCCTTTTTTGAAGGCGAGAGATTCGCAATCAGACGATCGCAGTAGCATCTGCGGGCTTTCGTCCTCGTCCTGTTGCTGCAGACATTTGTCTTCCTCCAGCAGTCCAGCATGCACCACCTGTCAGTCGCTGCTTTTTCTCTTTTCTTTTTTCAATCTAAGACACGCCCACTGGCGATGTCACAGGTCGCAGGGAAGAACCAGGTATTTCTTGGTTCCCTCAAAAAACGGTTCCGAACCCGTTATTTTTTCGGTCTGAATGCGCTGGCCGGTAAATTGGGTTCGGGAACCAGAACCGGCACAGAGCCCTGCCGGTGTGAGTGTCCACTCATACCTGTACGTGCTGTCCTTTATGACTTTATTGGCTTATGTTGTGAAAGTTCATTATATCTACTGATTGAACTTCCTAACCAGAAAACTATTAACCCGGGACATGCTGTCACACACCTGGAACCCCGTCCTGGAGGAGCAACCGGACAGCAGGAGGCGTGGTCGACCCATCAAATGTGACAGGAAGATCACGCCTCTGTAACAACAGTTAACAAATAAGGCACGTGACCACCTAACATCAAGGCTGAAGGTACACGCCCATACTGGTTAACAAAGGTAAAGGAAAACTAACTTTACTGGCTTATTTCCTCTACACGGGAACAAAATGAACTAAACTGACATCATGTAGTACAGAAGAAGAGCTGTGTGTGTGTTACCTGGTAGCAGGAAGGGTGCTGACTCTGGTGAAGAACACAGAAGGTTCCACATCGACATGGACTCCCAGAGTCAGTTCCCTGTAGTATCCCTCCACTTCGCCTGTTCCCCCAGAGTACTTGAAGTTCAGCACGGCTTCCAAAGTCTGCAGAGGAAAGAATATATATAATAATATACATTTCAATCACACTGGTTTGTTTGTTTGTTTGTTTGTTATAAATAAATTCAATTCATTTCAAAACAACTTGTTAACAATAAAAAGGTTGTGTCCCTGAAAATGACTGAAAGGAAAAGAGCGGTGGAAGCTGTGGGATTGTCCTGGCTGTGTTCCACGGCATCAGAGGGAGGTGGACACACACAATCACTCAGAGGTATTTTTGGAGGCACAGGACGACAAGTGGGCAAAGAACGTTGAAATAAGAAGTGGTGAGGGAACAGTAGCTGACTCAGGCAATGGGCTTGAGTGTGGGGGAAAGGGAGCATCTAAGGTCCTGCTTCTCTTCCTGTGCAGCTGAGACATCATATTTGCTGATGGAGACTCTGGCTGTGTCTTTCCTCAACAAAAATTCCCTGATTCCTTAAATGTCTTCACTCTCTCTCTCCCTTCTTGTGCGGCGCCAGGCCAAAGTGAAATGATGTGAAGTCTGCCAGCGCGACGTCGGGCCTATTATGACCTAATGACGGCAGCACTGAGAGAAGTGAAATGAAAACATGAGGGGAGAGATTATTATGATTATTACTATTACTGTAAACCAAGCACCTGAATTCTAAATGTTCACTTATATGGAAACTGCACATCACTGGCAAATTTACCTCCGCAGTAATGCAGATTTGTCACACGCACCACAACAGAATCAAGCTCATTATCACATACCACCCCCCCCCCCCCCCCCCCCATAAAAAATGTAATAGAATTGTATGATGTTCTCTGGAGGGATATGATGACAGTGGATAACCCACAGTAAATAGGTGGTCCCTTGTGCCTTTTCCTGCTATTAGTGATACACGTAGCAAATAATTCATTTTTAAAGGACGTTTTTTGACTTTTCGTTTTTAGTAGTGAGGTTGACATTTACGGGGGTTTTTCTCCGTGAAATGTCTCCACATGGATTGAATAGACTGCCATGAAAACTTGTGCAGATGTCCAGAGTGCTGGCACAATGACAGCGGCCATTCTCTAACTTTTCATCTTGTCCCAGCAGCTACCTTGTTACAATTCCTATGTCTCGTTCTTTGCAGAAACACCACAACTCTCAGGTTTCTATATTTCCATATCACATCACCTGCGGATGAAACTTGTCCAGGTCATGAATTAAGATATCGTCTTCTGAAAAGCAGCGTCAGTCCTGGAGGACAATTCAGGCACAGGCAGACTCGTGCTGTGCCGGCAACACAATGAAAGCAACAGCGCCGACATATATCTCATTGGTATTGATTCCCTGAAATCATTCGGGTTCCTTGAGCAGCAGAGAGACACCGTTTGGAGGTCCGTTCGAAAAAAGTCTTTATCTGAATATTTTCTCCATATGTTGTTTGTATCATTTGTCACACTTTGTTTTGTTGTCTAATAGCGGAGACACAATTTAGGGCACATAAAAGAGCCTGTACTTTTCAAACAGACACACACAAATACACATAACCACCACTCTACTGTAGTACAATCAGATTTTCTACTCTCCTTAAAAATGATAGTTGAGGTCTTTTGAAGTGTGTTTGTATGAGGTAATGACGCACACTCTGCGCCGAACAATGGTGAACTGTAGCTCGGTTAAAAAGACTTAACAATCCTAAAACTGTGGGTTAATCTCCAACAGTTACCAGGGAAATCTCTAAAATCTCAATATTTAACAGAGGAGTCTGGTGTATTTAGCGACAGCACTGCTGACGGAGTCTGTGCTCTGGTCATGGAGGAAGTACTGAACAAATATGTTTAAATTAACTGATTCTATGAACTTTGGTGCAGGTTTAATGGGACACAAACTTTAGTTTACTGTTCCAAAAAGGTTTCTAATGGTGAGAAAATACTCAGATATCAAAGACTAAAGTAGGTGTCAGTGTTTATCAGCTAAAATCTGTGTGCCTGTGTCAGTGCCACATGCTACCAAACCTCTCTTTAACAGCATAGATTTGTGATGGTCAGAGCAGACATTTGGGAAAAGAACGGTTGTTTTTGAGCTGCCGAGTGCAGCTGTGTATTCCTGTCGCTGCCTGTGAGGTAGCGATGACCTCCCCGTGACCTCCCTGAGCATCAGTGATTGTCTCAGCAACACTGTCAAACGGTGGCTGTATGTCACCGTTCTCTTCTTCTAGCCGCAGCCGACCCCCGACCCTATTTCAGTCACAGCGGGATAAAAATAGACCTTTGCTTTAAATGAGCTGACTGTGTTAGGGAAGAGGCCAGTGGACACACACACACACGCATTACCTTAACATCACAATTACACACAATTACCAGATTAAGATAATAGCATTTGCCATTAGCACTAATGACCAAAACATGTGTCCCACTTGTGAGACAGACGGGAATGTACTGAATTTACAACACGGTTGAGACATGATTTCATTTTCTCAATGGTTAACTTTTGTATTTGAAGCCATAAACTGTCTGGCTTCACCTGCCTTTGTTTTAACTGTAAGCAAAAACAACTTAACGATCAGATTTAAGCTTTATTTAGCATCGCAGTCACTTTTTTTTTCTTCCCCATGTCGCACAGACCCTCAGACGATGACTATCCATCACATCTGTCCACAAAGACATTTGTTTGACAATAGAGGTGGTGAAGGAGGAAGAGGAAAAGCTAAAAGCTCTGTGAATTGTGGCATCGAGATAAGGATCTGGACACATTGTGCTGAGAAGCTTATGGCATGGCCTCCTGACAGGAATACTAAGATGGAGCATCACCGTAGGCAGGCTGACACCTGCAAGGTGCCCTTTGTTGGCACAGAGCAAGTGGCCTGCCAAGGTGTTTCCTGCAGGAACACTTCACAAAGACGAGTGATATCCACGTACGGTGCAGGACAAACGTACAGCTGTCTATGGTCCCTTTGGCCTCCATCATCACATGTACCTGTATTTGTATCTGTATTCTGTGTCTGAGCTATAAAAATCATACTAGTTTTTCAGTGAGGAATCAGTCTGAACAAATCTGATTGACACAGCTGCCTGCCAACAGAAACACCACAGGATGTCATCAAATTTTGATTGACAAATCACTATATCCTGATTGTTCCAGGTGAGCCCATGCAACTTCTAACAGTCGTCGTCCAAGAGAAAATCCAACTGTGTAAAGAAATACCAGACCAATCATCCATCCATCAGTTTACTACTGCTTTATGCTCCACAGGAGGGCGCTGTGCCAATCTCAGCTGACATAGGGGACGATACCAGTCCATCGCAGGGTCACACAGAGACAAACAATCATTCATCATCACCTATGGTCAATTTAGAGTGCCCAATTTACCTAATCCCCATATTGCATGTTTTTGGACAGTGGGAGGAAGCCGGAGAACCCTGAGAAAACCCCGCACACGGGCAGAACATGTGAACATCATGTGAACATGCAGAAAGAGCCTTGTTCCAACCGGGGCTCAAACCCGGGTCTTCTTGGAGACCCGCAAAGGTCCCCCCAACCCCCCAGGCCAATCATACATCTGGAATCGTTCACACCCCCATCTTTCACCAAAGCTCCACCCCCAAAAACAGAACACAGTCATCATCTTTCTGTCATGATCCACTTTCACTGCAATTTTTTTCCCACAAAACCGTTGCTACAGACGCAGACTTTAATTTTTCAGACACCAGGAGCAAGCTGGGCTTCGGCGTCTTTGCCAGAGACTCAGTGATGAGTGGATCAGAGAAGCCAGGATCCAACCTGCCTGCCATCTGGTGAGAAGACGGCCTGTTCTGCCCACTCAGCCACAACAAATGGCAGAACCAAAGTCTCATGGGATTATCCTTTGCCTCCCTCATGACCCCTCAGAAGTGTTATGGATTATGAATGACTGAACATTATAGTATAAAAGGGTTAATGATGCTTTGAGTACAGTTTATTAAGTCTACAAGTACTTGTACAAATACAGCGGCGGTCTTCCTCCTTCCTTTCTGACAGTTGTGGAGAGCAGGAAACCCTAACACGGAGCTACTGGTTGTAAATTAAAAACTGAATTTAGACTGATGTGAAACCCCATCATCTCCATGGAAACATTGTCTCTTTAAATGTTTATTTTCCGTGAGATTTGTCTTGATAACTTGGACAGGTGTTTGAATGGCAGGTAGGTTACAGCGTGCTAAGATGAATGAGATGGAAGCCTGTGTGCCTAATTGTCCTTAAAATGAGGCTTGACCCCTGCTTAGGCTGCATCTGCCTGGTGGCAGAGAAGAGAGCCGTCTGCCAGGAGAGCTATTCAGTGTCCTGGTGGCCCCGGCTTCTGGGGGAAAAGTGAGAAATGCCTGGAAGCCATTTAGATGCAGTATGTTCATTTAGAGTAAGGCTGTGACTGCCTCTCACATGTGCACCCTACTGTCAAGCACTGAGCCAATCACTAATGCACATTGCAGTGTCCACAATCATCGGAGGAATTGGCCAGAGTCAAACATCACCCTAAAGATAGCTTCATATCTAGCTGAGGTAGTGAAATAAAAATCAAGTCAGATGACTAACTTGTCAAACTGTCTCCAAGACAAGTGGGAGAACTTGCAGTCCAGCTTTTCCTCCCGTACTCCCGTCTGTCACTTGTTGCCTTGTTGCAACGGCCTCTAAAAGGTTCACCCATGATGCAACATGCCTGCAACAATATGCGCAAATGAGATCACTCTATTACCTCTTGTGCAACACTCGTCGATGTAGATCACCAACCCCGTCTCAGATGCGTCTCTCTGTTCGTGGCTAAGAGGCACTTTAATGGCACTTGCGTCCCTGAGACAGCTCGACATTATCAAGATTCTGCCGCGCTCGTTGGCAGTTGATGATTAAATGGGAGACGAGGGCCGATAAAAAACGAATATGTTCCCTATCGGCCCCCGTGGTGTAATGACTCCGCAATAATCACTGGATGATGAAGTGTGAACAAGTCCTGTTTTTGGTTTGACAGCTGAAGGAGGTTTCGAGCAACTAAAACTGCTCAGTAACAACCGGGATGCGTTCAGTCCAAAATAGCTGACAGGGGAAGGATGTTTTTTGTGGGAGTGTGGCACAGTGAAGTTTGAGTGAAGTTTGTATTGCATGATATAATCACGTCACCAGCTCCAGAACCAACCAAAAACACAAACACCTATTGGCAGCAGCACTGGAGTTTTCCACCTAATGATGGCCCTGACATTTGTGCCCATAGTGTTTATAATGTCATGCTCTGCACGCTTCACTGTTAGAATTTGCCTCTGATGTGGCAATTAGGAGGGGGCAGGTTTTAAGGAATAACCTGTCCAACTATGTGGGCTCTCCAACAAAGGGGGTTATATGATGTCAAGAGAGGCAAATAACACACACTCCTTACAGCAGCTGTGCTTGAATGCACCAGACAGCTAACCTGACTGTCACTGGGTTAAATACATTTCCACGTTCAGGTCATTTAAACAGAACATACCAAGTCTGGTTAAGTTTTGGTTTAGTTTGGGTTTTACTCTGTGACGCCGCCCCCACCTGCATCCACCCAATAACACAGCTCACAGCACTTCAACAAGTGCAACCCTAGCTGCTATTCCTCAGAATGTTACTGACCCTAAAAAGCCTCAGTATCCCTCTCAAAAATGTCTCAATCAGAGGAGAAGAAACATAAGCATCTGCAGTGGAGATAAGTCAATGTTTACAAAATAACAGAGACTGTCGGACAGTTAGGGAAGTTGAAAAATGTAACAATGCTTCTGCAATGATTTAAAATAGTTGAATTTTCACAGTTTCATTTGCTTATCTTTTTGTTTCTTTTGAATTGTTTTATATTCACTTTATTAAAACCTTTGTACTTTAAATTAAATTGAAGAAACATTATATTTGGGGCCAAATGGTGGCACGGTGGTTCGGGAACTTTGCCCCATCTTCATTTGACTGGGTGCCATTCTGTTTGCATTAGTGATTAGTGAGAAGTTTTCAATGCTGATGAACAACAATGGATAATGGTGGTGTAACGGCATGAATAAGAACAACATTCATATGGTCTATAATTCAAACAAAGTAATATTCAATAAAAAATAAAGATATATATATATATATATATATATATATATATATACATATATCTACATATATATATACACACACATATATATCTACATATATATCTACATATATATATATACATATATATCTACATCTTCTACAGCATAGATTCTAATTAAAGCACATAAGATGTGCTGGTCTACATTCAATTCATTTTTACATTTCAAGGCCAGTAAACACACCTACACAGAGAATGAATGTCTGCGTTTATTAATAAACTGTCCTGCTTCTTCGCTCCCGTTTGGCTTGTGTCAGGTTTATGTTCCATCTAAAACAACTTCTAGGCTCTTTTGCACGTCATACTTTCTGATTATGGTTCATTTATTTTCTTAATTTTGGCAAGAGAGGCAGGACATCAGTGAGACAGTTCACACAGTCCAATCAAACCCAATAAAAACTTCTTTCCTCTTTACCTCACTGAAGCCCTTATGTCGGACGACTTTACAAAATCTCCTTCCAAAACATCCAGGAAACAACAGCATGGAAATCCCTCACAGTGAGGAAGAGCCAGTCCTACAGGAGACACACGCAGCTGCTAGTTTGAAGGCTATTTCCACACAACAACACAAGACTCATCCAGGCTCTAGTGAACAAGGTCCGGAAGGAGTGGAGTCAGTTTTGTT